>NC_052534.1:70263095-70583928 GCF_016699485.2 Gallus gallus
ATAACGATCTCAAAATAGGGATACAAAACATACGATTACTACTAATTTGGCTTCAAACATATCCATCATTAAACTATGTATTACAATATCTGTGCTAAAAATCTCATAATATTGATCAAATAGAGTTATCAATCATTGTGATCAAAAAGGACTACTCAAGGATAGCCAGAGAAGAGGTAGCATTGCCATCAGGCTGATGAATTCATCAGGGAATGAGAATTTGCAGTTACATGGATGAAGTTTCACATGTATCCAAATAGAAGCTGAGTCAGGGGTTGTGCATTTACTTTTTCCTCAGACTGAACTAGAAGAATAAAGATGGGCTTGCCTGCTCTTGAAGATTTGATTGAGATAAAGAGAGAATACAGAAGTGACAGATGTTTTCTCTTAGTTTAAATTTAGAGTGGTCATTGTGTCATCTCATCCTATTTTAAGAACTCATAATCAGGCTGTGGGCTTGGAACATAGATTTTTAAACCAATGCAAGAATCCTTGATATATAATACAATAAACTGTATTCCTTTTACTGGGTTCCTTTTACTGATTTCAAGACTGGCCAATGAAATTCAAACCAGAGGAAATCTGTACAAAGATGCAAGCAAATTGTAAGTTTGCACTGAGATAAATATTTCCATATTTACAAGTCTGCAGAATAGCAAAGCATAAACTAGACCTGTGGTAAAATTAAACGTCAGAACTAAAGTACAATCAGGAAGATGCAAATACCTTGTTAATTTGGTGCACATGGATTCAGGGTTTTTTTGTTCATTTGGGGATAAATTAGTTTTTATCTTTCAACACAGTTTCAACCACAAATGTCAGAGTTCTAGCTGTAGTCTCTACAGCTACGTCTCTCTAATGTTTTTCCCATCACATCATACACTGGAGTGCCTGGACATACTATACGATAGAATAAAATAATACAACCATAGGAAACATAAAACTGAAAATGATTTAAATTCATTGAATTGTAATCATACACAAAATATCCTAAAGATCTTTTTGGTGATATGATGCTGTAGTCCTTTCTGGACTGCCTAAACACACTGACAAACTCATCCTTACTTATACTTAACTGAAATGAGAGATGATAGCTGATCAGAGTTCACCTTCGCCTTTTAGATATTATGCATGTGAGGGAATTTTCTCTAGTCTAACTCCTTTTCAATCCTCAAAATCTTGGAGTTTCCAACTTCCTATCTAGTGATAACTCGCTGAGACAGCAACATGAAATCTTTTCCACTTTTAGAGCTGTCTCTGTCATCCCTTGCATTATACCAAAGACAAGGACAGCCAAGTGACAGGTCATTCAGATCACCTTGAGTCTTGGAAAAGTGGGCACTCATAGGCCAGCAGCTACACTGATTAGAAATGCAGTACCTGAAATCCCATAAAGCTGTCCTTCGTTTGCAATAATGGATTAAATAACAAGCCAACATACTGCCTGAGCATCTGTAACAACCTTAAGTTAAAAAAAAAAAGTCACAGTGACTGAGGAAACCCTAGGATTAAGACATTACTTCTTTCACCTGATGTGAAGAAAAAGGTTTCACACAGATACACTTGAAGTAGTGAAGTCCATAATTTCTTCCAAGACACTGGAAACAGATTATCAGCTGAGATAAACCGATTTCCAGTTATTCTAGACCAATTCTTCTATTTCTGCATTGCAACTGGTCAGGTCACTGTTCAAAAATAAGTCACTGGGCTTTTTGTAGCTTTGCTATTGATTCTGTTCTGGCCAGTTAAGCTGGAAGGATCTATGTACTGAGCTTGACTTCAACCTTAGTTCATTTATCTTTAATTCACAACTACATTAAAAGATACATTCAATTAATAAATACCAGAGGCAGCTGATTTTACACAGGGATTATCCTTCTAGCTTCTTCTGTTTAAATTGTTCTCTCACACATTTAAGAAATAGGAAATTTATTGTACTTTCTTCTGTGATATGCACTGTAACACATTGGTGCAAATATACTTCAGCTGGCCACTATGATCATCAGCTTACTGATCAGTGTCATCTATACTCCTAATGTTACATGACACTAGTATGGCCCAGATACTGTAAAGTTAATTAGAGAGCCCATGCTTCTTATTGGCACTTCTGTCTTGAAAAACACATCTTTTGGGTTTTATTTGCTTGTTTGTTTTTGTGATACATTCTCATGTAAAGGTTTTTATTTGTTATTCCAGTTCTTTTTAAAGAAAATCTGTGGCAGAATCTTCTGAGAACTTTTTCTTTGAGCCATGGAATAATTGCTATGGAAACCAGTCTAAAGCCTTCTTTGCAGGCTAAAGCTTAAAACATAAGAGAAGCAGAAGTGGCAGTTCAACAAAGAAGTAGATAACAGCTGCAGAGGATGGACATAGGACTCCAGAGATCACTCAGGGGCATAGGAGACAGCAGGGAAAGCCAATGACTAGATCAAGAATCTACAAAGTGCTGAATAGAGAGGGTTGCTAATTGCATGTCAGAAAAAACCAAAAAGACGACATAGGCCACGTCCCACAATCCCCACGCAGATCCTCTTTTCTTCCTGTAATAATATAATTGTGGCATCCACCTGTTATACTGGAGTACACTGATGTTTACAGATTTGTGATGGACTCAATAGCTTCAATTCAATTCTGTGAGTTATTTGCACTCCTTGGAAATAAAGCAACTGCAAACCTGAAGAAGACTGAGAAAGACAACTGACTCACATGTGCCCTTTTCTATCCGTAGAGAAGCATAACGCAGGGAAGAAAGCCTGGTGATTCCATTCCTTTCGTTTTCAACTCCTGTGCCACCTAGAATACTTCAGGCTTCTACCCCTCCCCCCTACTCCATTCCAGTCTGGTGGAAATTGGGAATAACACTTGAAAAGAAAGGAGTTTGACCAATGTGAAAACACAGCAACTTATTCTCACAACATTAAAAGTGACTACTGCCCCTTTGTTCTCTTTTCTGTTGAAAAAACTTAATGAGTTTGTTAACAAAGGTTAACATTTGCCAAGTTAGTAAACTTTCTTTTCTAGATGTTTAGTAATGCTATTAGTTTACATCATGGTTATCCAAGAAACACCCTCGTGTCCACTGCTACATTCACAGTCCTAGTAGAAAAAAAAAACAACTTTCTGGTCTTTGAGAGGATCAGACCAGACACGCTAAACTTTTCTAAATAGCCATCCTGGAGGCATACTTACACTGTGTGCACATACATGGCATGCGAACTACATCCACTTGCCTTGGAAATGAGTACAGCAAACGTATGTTCTGACCATCTGAGAGTGGAGTCTTACTTTTCATCAAGCAGATTCAGTATACAGATGCTCACTGGGCAAGGGTCTAGTATATTGTAACACAAAAGATATGGTTAACTGTCATTGGTTTGTGGGGAATTAAATGAGTATTTTTTCTGATTTTCTAAGATAGTCCAACAGTAGTTAGTCATTAAATACATTACTTGGGTTTAATGTAGAAGGTCAGAGGCACAACAGGAACTTAGTAATCATTTTAGTGTACATTTGCATATTTTTTCAGCAAGACTAACACTATATCACTCAATTTCTCTGGAATCTAAAATGTCTAAAACAAACCTAAATGGGACTAGAATGCAAAGAGTATGCATACCAGCCTATTAAATTCTAAAATAATTACTCCAGATGTAATAGCAAAGTCAGTGCTACTCATTGTCTTGCTACCAAGGCCAACGAGTAAGAACATAACATGATGGAAATTCTTCTTTAAGGGAGATGTATGAGCTTTTATTGCAGAACGTTGCAACAAAAATCTAGTTAGACATTCCTGAGAATATATCTTGCAAGACTGAGATAGTAAGAGATAGTAAGATGACATGCATTTACTGTGTCTCAGATTATCTTAACCATCAGAAGTGCCAGAGGTGTGCAATTAATGGGAGAACTGATATTTCTTTTGTAAGTACAAAATAAGATGCTGTCAGAATCAGAAGTATATATACAAAGGGCTCCTATGGGGTGGTTCTTCCAGGCAGAGTAGCAAGCACTAAAGCAATGTATTCCACATAAGAACTGCCACTAAATGGAAAGTGATCCATTAGTTGAAATTTCTTAATAGGCGTGAGAGATCCATATACCACATTCACATGAAACATCTGCGGAAACAGCTATCTGAGCAACTGAAAACTTTTAAAACTTGTTTATGTGACAGACAAATGCCGCAGAACAGCCGCGAGGTAAGAACACTATCATCTCAAATTCTATAAAATAAAACCTCCTGTCTTCTAAAAGTAGTTCCTCTGACATGACAGGGCTCATCCAGAAATCACCACCTAATGACTAAGATGCCACGTCAAACAACTGATGAGCAGCCCGAATGCCATGCACACATGCAGGTCTGGTCCTCAAACGGGGAAAGTATCTGACATTCACTGAAAGAATTCAGAGATAGGAGTTTAATACAAAAGTCCTGGTGACAGAGAATTGTAACATCACAGCACTGAAGTCCAAGCATGCAGTTTATGAGTTAGAACACAGTCTAGCTGTGGTTCACTGCATGGGCAATAAGGATTCCTGTTCTCCACTGTTAGATTCCTTTTGGCTACTGAAGGAAATTTTTTCTGAAGCTAGTAAACATAAGTAAATACCATCATTATACCAGTACCTTAAGTAAGCCTGTATAAACATAAGAATGATTCAAAAGCCATTTCTCTAGATGTGAGCTGTACAACTGTTTCAATCCATACAGAAAAGCAAAGCCTTTGAGCACATGGATAGCATTAAGCACATACTTCAGCACATCACAGCCTCAAGGAAAATCTGTGAGGTTTCTCTGAGACCTGATTACTGGATTATTATTATTATTTTAATCATTCTTGCTTAATATTACATCATATGAGAATGTGTAGTACTGGTTTAATTTGTCCTTGGAATGAAACAATCCAAAGTGCTCATTATTGTTACCAAAATAAAACTGGTGATTTGCAGTTTCTACAGTATTTTTAAATCATCAAGAGCTCACTTAACTGAAATTATGTTTCTTATATTTACTGTGCTTTGCTGACTAGTTGTAGTTTTAGAAAATAATCTATTTTGTAATGTAACGATGCTATATTGTAATGTAATGAAGTATTAATGTAATTAATCTGATAACTTTTTGTTACATTTATGAAGCACGAAATAATTATCATTATGTTTCTTGGTAATTACAACTATATTTGAAGTTACCATAAATTTCATAACTTGTAAATCAACAACAAATAATTCTACATTTCTCCAACTAGGAAATAATAAAATAATAAACTGGTTTCCTCATAGTACCACCAACAGCAAAACCTTCAGGACGTTCAGTATTGTATGTTCTCAAATGGCACAAAAGAAATTACACAACAGTGTATTTATTTTTCAAACTGTACAGGACATTCACTTTTAGTTTCATATAATTCAATTTTCTTTTGCAGTTTTTTTCGTATTACGTGAACAAGAAAACTGAACCTCACCGAATTAGTTCTAACACAACTAATGTGAGATAATAACTTTTCCTGCATTCATTTATTAATCTTGAGTATCATAAGATAAGAGTTTGTGTTTTGAATTACATAAAAGCACTAATTTTCTGTTATCTCTCTTATCTGATGGGATATTTGCCTGTGAATGGTATCAGATATATGAAAAGCTATCCATCTGCAGTACACATATTGCAAGAGATTTCATGGTAAGAATAACACACATCCATATTTGTTGTCACAATATCAACCAAAGCAGAAATTTTAAATATTCTTGAAAAAAATACACACATGCACAGTACTAGAGAAGATTTAGTACTTAACAGATGGCTAGTTGTGCAGAAATGCTTTAACAGATGGTTGGCATCCAGGACTGGAAAAAAAAGTTAACTAGCACTTAGAAACTATAATCTTACCAAGCAAGATTCCCTATTCCCATGAAGCTAATGGATGGCATTGCACTGTTGTAAACAAATAATGAGTTTCTCTATCACTGGCAATTAAATAACTTCAGTACTTTCTAACATCCAATGCAAGATAAGAAACTAAAAATAAACTTGTAGTTTACATACTACCTTTGTTGGTTATGTGCTTTTTTTCTGTTTGTGTGATTTACATCAACAAAAGCAACTATGCCATTCATAAGCTTGTCAATAAACCTCTTCTACTGAGCACCTGACAACTCTCATGTCTGTGAAGCACGCATGACACTTATATTGGTATCAGCTCAAAAGAAACACCACATCCTTCTGAAATATTTTCTTGGATAATTCAATTGTCAAAATTATTCCAAAGTAGGAAAGTACAGAATTATCCTTGAAATTTCTGCAGATTTTATGGCTTTACAGTATTAGATCTTTTGCCAATTCTACTACACTCATGCGAGCAAAAATAGTTTCAAGAGGGGGAAAACAAAGTTGAACACAAAATTTAAAACAGAACCACAAAATTGAAATACAACACTTGCACAAACACAGTAAATAATTTTCCTGTGATGAAAATAAAAAAAAAAGGAAAATATCTACCCAGCAATACTTAATGAGACAAAATTCCTACTGGCATTTGCTATATACTTGCAAAAGTCACCAGTATGTTAAGAGACAGTTGAGTTAGTTTCAGCATAGTTATGTGGGACACTTTCTACTGCGGAGAAGAATCTGTAATGCAAATGGTAGATTCTTTATGAGAAATAATTGCCTTTCATGAAAAATGATCTCCAATCTATTAATGCCAAATGCATATATATTCATTTGAGATCACAGATCCAGAGAATCATCTAAATTGGAGAAAAGAATCACCAAATCCAAACATCAACCTGGCCTACCCAGTCCCATCATTAAGCTATGTTCCTTAGTGCCACACTTCTGCCTTGGCTTTCCTGATCCTATCTCTGCACATCTGGACAGCATACCTGTATTCTTCCAAGGCTACCAACTCCAGATTCCATTGCCTGTACTTTTCCTTCTTTCCCTCAGTTTGACCAATGACTCTTTAAAAACAGCCAGAAGTTCACATTCTAGAAATTCAAGGTCTGGAGTCCACCCTTTATCAAGCCCATATTCCTGAAGATCACAAACTCAACTAGGATGTGGATGCTACAGCCCAGACTGCCTTCAGTCTTAACCTCTGTAATGATCTCTTCCTCATTGGTGAGCACCAGGTTCAGTGACACTTCACCACTGGTAGGTCTGTCTTATATTCAGATCAAGAACTTATCCTCAGTCAACTCTAGGAGCTTCCTAGATTGTTTGCAACTTACAACTGCTGTTTTCCCAGAAGGTAAGTGGATAGCTGATATGCTAAATCTTAGCTTAGGTTACATATAGAAGGGAGTAAAAGGGACTAGGGAGAGAGAATAAAAAAGCAAAACAACAGGATGAACACACAATGGTAGGTGCATAACAAATATACAGAATGGCGTGGTTAGGCCAGTATCCACAGATTATACAGCTAGAAAGTTTATCTCATTGGAAAGGGATAATCAAAAATAAATGAAAAATGCTCACCTGTGTCCTAGGCTCACAGAAAAAAACATAAAGAGGAGCAACCTCCAGAAAGAGATCCTTTCCCAGTGGCAGTCAGCCCTTAAATGGGGTCTAGGAGAAGTGGAGCCAGGCTCCACCCCTTCCAGTTATACAAGTACATTGCCATCACCTGTGCTCCTGTGGCTAAGTGCTTGCCTCAGGTGATCAATCAGAGGTTCAGGCCATGATTCAACAGTTCCCATACAGGTAGGAAACAGTTTCCACTAAGAAGTTCAGAAGAAACGCAAGAGCTAAGAACACTGCACTTCTACATACATGGATATCTTTGCTCTGGAAACTGCTAACCAAATTCACAGAAACACAGAGAAGAAAAATTCTGCCTGATTGAACTGTGATCTTTAAGTATCTCTGTCATTTACCACCCAGTCCAAAAATGCCAATGTGCAGAGGAACATTAGATTTTTACATGAAAGCTCCCACGTATTATGCTCCCTTCAGTAACTTCATATGAAACATAACACTTGAATTAACAAGTTCAAGATTGCATACAGAAAAACTGAGGTATAGTGTAATATATCTAATGTCACTTACAAACAGGATTATCTAAGTTTATATCAAATTGTGAACATCTAAAGGCTTCAATAAAGCAAATAAGACCAGAGCTACACTCCTGCATTATTTTCAGTGAGCGCAGTGGGACTAGATGATCATGGAGGTCCTTTCCAACCTTGATGATTCTGTAATTATATTAATTCCAAAGAAAACAGCACTTAATTATGCTTACATTTAAGAATATCAGTCCTTCTAATGACTTAACAGGTAAGCTTTGTGTGTTAGAGTGTTACACAGTAGTAAAAGTCTTTGTTTCTAGTGCAAAGAGGCACTCTGTGATCCTTTAATGTACTGATTCATATAGTCAAGACATTTTAAAAGGACAACATAAATTAATATGTAAATATGCTGGAGACAATGTATCAAGTTTCCCACTCCGCTTATCATTCATATATGTTGAATGAGAGGTGTTTCAGTCAACTTTCAGCCCATTCTTGTTCAATTCATGACAGTTACAGTGTATTTTTTAATCAGTGGTAATTAATCACAAAGCTACTCCTATTAAAGCACTGAACATCCTAAATAATCATAAAATGTAATTATAAAATAAAAGCAATTGACTTCCCACACAACTTTCCCTAGCTACTCTGAATGTCATGTTTCTGAAGGTAGAAAAAAAAAAGTAAAGCAGAGTAATTAAAAGTTACATTTTCAAACATAAATTACATATGCTTTGTTAAAAAGTGGAAGCATAGTATTCACAACACTCAGAAATCACAAACACCATGTATTTTCCCTACAGCAAAAATATGTAGTCACCACCATCAATACCTCAGCATTTTTGCCTCATACTAAGCGTACACTGCCATCCTTTTATTCCTTTCTGTATCTTTATTTTAAATCTTCACCTTCCAACCTCCCAGTGTAAAATGGTAGTCTTAATCCCTTGCACCCTTAGCAGGTGTCCGCTTTCTTGCCAGGTCTGGTAATTATCAGCATACCACCTGCCACAAGGAGCCCACCTGGGTTGCATTCAATAACTTGAATTGGTAATTTTGTGAAGAACCTCACCCGATATTTTTACAAAGGTCACATGCTAGCAGTAGTAGTTCACACTACTTCTTAACTAATCTTATTTTAGTCAAAGAATGACCAAATGCTATTATGAAGTATTGCTACACATTTGGTGGCCCTTTTATCCTTTCACACAGGGAAGTGCCATGATAAAAATATCCTCAAAAAACTTGTACAAATCAAGTCAACAGTGGTTGATGCAGAACATATACATTTTTGACCTACTGCACTGGTCAAATGGTCACTGATAGCCATTTGTCTAAAGGCAAACTGTTAGAAAAAAAAAGAATGAATGAATCACCTCTGTCATAATCACCTCCACCAAACAACAGTAAAAATTATCAGTACAAGAAGGGAAAGCAGTATAGATAGTATAGTAAACCTGTCCTACATGCAGTGAAAAAGATGATGATAGAAACTTAAGTACCTTAATCAAATATGGGCAAATTCACTTTTTTTTTTTGTATACAGGAACACAATTTTACTATTTCTCTTGCTTATAAATCTGGATCATTTTCAGCTAAGGTTTCTGCTTTCTCACCCTTCAGTGCTTTCTTGTTTATTTTCATGCAATTTAAATGAGAGACTTGAGGACTGATCCCTTGATTAGCTTATGCAAAAGCTGTATTCATCTTCCTAAATCTATCATCTCCAGTCTAGGAATGGAGCAAAATGAAATAAGTACCTCTCACCAAACTTGAAAATAAGTTATATCTATATGTAGTTGAGTAAGGTATTCTCATTTACACAGTTATAGGGGTTCACTCCATCTGCTGATGTTATGTGGATATTTGCCATGAGCTACCATCCATTTCTGTACACTAAAATGGTAAATTTCTGTGAGCCACTTTTATACCACCTAACCAAAGAGCTTAGATTAAAAAGCATTTAGAGAGATTATACTCCTATACCTACACACATGGTAATTAGGGTCAAGTGTGGAATTAAAGTCCCTCAAAAAGAGCCATTTTTTCCCCCGGTAACCTATCAAGAGGTTATAGATACTTTAGATTTTAATTTCACTCCAGTGGTTCTCAGTATATCTTCCCCACTGTACGAAATTGAAACTACCACCAATATAAACTTACTAAACCAAATCAGTAAAAATGGTATTTGTTGTTGTAAACACATTTTCATTTGCCTGCTTATGATAGCTCTTCTATATCAGTTCAGGAACGTATGTTTTCACATCACTGCCTAATTACAATTAAGCTAGCATATAGTAAGCCTGGCTTGATTTAAGGGAAAAATAGTTCTCTATCTAGAAGTAATACTCTATGAATGATGAATTTTTCCATCAGATTTTTAAGTCTACTTTTACAAAACTACCTCTAATATTTTATTATGAAGTACTTCCATTCTTTGAAGGAAATGAGATAGAAACTCCTACCCATCCTTGATGCCTTTTACATTTCTAGCTCAGAAATAAGTGAAAGCACACATCTACCGCCTGAAGTAATCACTTTGAAACACATGGGCTCATAAGTCACTCCAAGAATGTTTTTTTTTTTTTACTAAAGGATTACACAAATAGCAAACCTATACATTTATGACAAATTTCTGAAAAATACTGTCACATCAAGCAAGTACAGTCTAAAATGCACAACATACACCATCCTTTCATTTCAGAAGCGTCAACAGCTACAAAAATGGATGTTAATTTATCCTATTTTAAAATAGAGTCTGTAAGACAATGGAAAGCACAGCAGAACAGCAAAGTCCTAGGCTGCAGCAAGGGAGGATATGCTCAAACGCGACAGTCATAGGCACAGAAATAAAGGAAAGAAGCTACTTACCTTCAGAAGACCTCAGATACACAGGCATCTCCAACAAGATACTATTACCTCCCCTGCCAACACTTAAGTGAGGTCTGGGAAGGAGTGGATCCTGGCTCCATCCCTTCTGGTCATGCAGGTGCACTGCATGCACCTGAGTTCCTGTGGGTTGGCCCTGCCTTCCCACCAGGTGCTCAATCACTCATTCACTGACTTAGCACTTCCACTAAAGAGTCCTTGTGTAGAAAAACACTGAGGACCTATATTCATTTGACCAAAAGGAATAAAAATACACAGTACTAGAGTGAACCTCTTTAAAAAATAATCGTAGAATAACAGAAACGTAGCATGACCTGGGGTAAAAAGGAACATAATGATCACCTAGTTTCAATCCCCCTGCCATGGGAGGGTTGCCAACCACTAGACCAGGCTGCCCACAGCCTGGGCCACAGCCAGCGTGGCCTTGAATGCCTCCAGGGATGGAGCATCCACAACCTCTTTGAGCAGCCTGTTCCAGTGCGTCACCACCCCTGAGTGAAAAACTTCCTCTTAATACCTAACCTAAACCTCCCATCTTAGTTAAAAACCATTCTCCCTTGTCCTATCACTATCCACGCTCATAAACAGCCATTTCCCCTCCTGTTTATACACTCCCTTCAAGTAATGGAAGGCCACAATGAGGTCTCCCCGGAGCCTTCTCTTTTCCAAGCTATACTAGCCCAGTTCGCTCAACCTTTCTGCAAAGGAGGGGTGCTCCAGCCCTCTGATCATCTCAGTGGCCCTCCTCTGGATCCGCTCCAAGAGCTCCATGTCCTTCCTGTACTGGGGGCCCCAGGCCTGGACGCAGTACTCCAGATGGGGCCTCACAAGAACCAAGTAGAGGGGGACAATCACCTCCCTTTCCCTGCTGGCCACTCCTGTTTTAATGCAGCCCAGAACACAGTTGGCCTGGGCTGCAAGCACACACTGCTGGCTCATATTCAGCTTCTCATCCACCAGGACCCTCAAGTTCTTCTCCATACTCTGGGAATTTGTAGATCTACCAATCTGAAAAGTCCTGATTTATAGACATCATGTTACCTATTGTTCAGCTTGTAGCTGATAACAAAATGAAAATGATTAGGAGAGATAAGTGGTAGTTCTGAAGCAAGAAGCAAGGAATGAATGTAATAAAAACATCTCTGCCAAGTTAGCATTGCCTAGATTAGTAAGAAAGTATGCTATATGTCAAGCTCTCCTTCTATCCTATTTCATTACCCTTTCTTTCTCACCAAATCATCTCCAACATTGTTAGCTCCAATTACGTCCCACTTAATGCTACTGTCATGGTTCTGGGTGGGATAGAGTTAGCCTTCTTCCTAGAGGGTTGTACGATGTTGTGATTTGGATTTTTTATGAAAAAAATAGTGATAACACACCAATGTTTTAGTTGTTGCAGAGCAGTGCTTACACAGAACCAAGCAATTTTCTGCTTCTCACACTGCCTTGCCAGCAAGGAGTTGGGAGAGGACATAGCCAGGTCAACTGAGCCACACTGGTCAAAGGTATATTCCATACCATAATGCTCAAGTATTAAAAGATGTGGAAAAGGAGGAGGAAGGAGGGAACATTCAGAGTGGTGGTGTTTGTTGTCCTAAGAAACAACTACTTATGTCAAGCCCTGCTTTTCTAGAAGTGCCTGAACATCTCTCTGCTCTTAGGAAGTAATGAATGAATTCCTTGGTTTGCTTTGCTTGTGCGCACAGCTTTTGCTTAACCTAGTAAACTGTCTTTACCTCAACCCATGAGTTCTCACACTTTTACCCTTCTGGTTTGTCCCCCATTCCTTTTGGAGAGAGTGAGCAAGCAGGTGAGTGCAACTCACTGCCTACGAGGGCTAAGACACAACAGCTACTAACTGACTCCAAAATAACAACCACTGAGCTGTACAGTGTTTTGACTACAAACAGAATTAGTAAATATAAATAGGCACAGCTAGAATTGTGGAGCAGCTGCAGCTGGCAAGCTTTTGCTGTAGAAAAAAAAAGCCTCTTCAAACATATTCTAACCTACTCTTCCCTTACAAAATAGGCTAAAATTAATTTCAAAATGGATCTCAAAAAAACTTGAGAATCAATTATACAGAATCCACTTGGGTTACTGGAGATAGAAGAATAAGACATACTAAAGAAAGTAGTGCAATGAATAGTGGCTCTGAGAGATGATATTTTCTTTATTACCCAAGTGGACAAAGTGAGTTCACTTTTGGAATAAGTTTTCCTTAAATTTCACAGGTCAAAATCTCTCTTCCTGGAAACTGAACAAATAAGCCCATTTTAAAAATTTAACTTAATATAACAACAACGGAAAAACCCCACAAACTCACTAGTTTACATCAATTAAAGGTGTTTAGCTGAACGACACTTTGCTGTTCAGCTAAACAGAAAATAAAGATCTTATTTCTATAGCAACTCTAAAGCATACTTAAACTTGTGAAAACTTCAAAAGATTTTTACAACTTACAGCTGAATCACTGTTAATAGCAAACTCCAAAGGAGAAATGGCTGCATTTAGAACATAAATCATTTTCTGAGTTGTAATATTCTTCCTATAGTAATGTACCCCTTGTTTGTTTATATTAAGGAGTGATGTCAGTTCACACAATGAAAAAAGAAAAGGAAAAGGAATATCCATGAGCTACCAAGCATCCTCTGTAAACAAACTTGAAATATCCATCAGATCCAATCTGATGTATCAGAAAAGAGTCAGTTAAATGCTGGAGCAAACAGAAAGTCCTTAAAGTATGTAATGAAATTTAACAAATTACATGAACCATAAGTTGAATAACTTAAGGGAGGTAAGAACACTCTATACTTTGTACTTCTCTATAGAATTGGGCCAATGTTAGTCCTGATATGAGAGCTGATCTCAAGAAAATTCTGGAATCAAATGATGTAGATTATACATACTGCTCCAGCTCCATCACTATATCCCTCTAGAAGAGCCAGCCTCTGCAAAGGTTGCTGCAATTGCTGACACCTTCTCACTTCTGAGCAGCCATAATAGGCTACCCCTCATACAGAAAAATCAGGAAAACACACACAATTTCTTTATCACTCACTGCCAGAGTTTTAATCCACATCAACAAAAGATTGTGGCATATCAGTGCCAAGAGCATTTGACAGAATTAAAAAATAGCACTCTACAGAACCTAGGGCCAAATTCATTTTTTATCTATGTCCTTTGAACTGAGCTCACCTTTAGAGATGAAGCTGTTTTGAGCTTTATCTTTTTTTTAGGTGAAAAATAGATTCAGTGAAACCAGTCCTGTGCCTTTGTTTTATCTTTCTCTCTTCTTACCCCATAGCCCTCAACTTCCATCACTTTTGCAGTGTGTACACCTAAGATCAACTGAATATTTTTTATTGACTTTTTCACTGTCATGGGAATACAGACATATTATATCATAGAATCATAGAATCATTAAAGTCAGAAAAGACCACTAAGATCATCTAGTCTAACCATCATTGCATCACCACCACGCCCCTAATTATGTCCCTCAGTGCCACATCTACACATTTCCTGAACACCTCCAGCAACAATGACTGCACTACCTCCCCTGCAGCCTGTTCCAAAACCTCACCACTCTTTCTAAGAAAAGAGAGCACATATGAAAAATTGCAACTATAATAAAATCATAAATAAACATAATATGACACAATGATTTGCAATATAATAAAATAAAATAGTGGTTGAAAACATTGAATTAGTCTTTGTTTCTGTCATTTATGAGGTACTAATGACCTAACAACTTTCATTAGAAAGATGCAACTAAGGGGAAAATAAAGGGATCCTGACATCCAAGACTAACAGAAGACTGAAGCATTAAACAACCTGTATTTTTATATAACCAGAGTATGTGTAAGATTTCAATGCAAATTAACTGTTAAAAAAGGCTTTAATAGCTCAATTGTATGTGCTAAGGTAAAGCACATGAATAGCTCTTCTTAGAAACACTTGAACTATCAGTGATGGCTTTCTGTCACCATTGCTCTTTAAAAAATATTTTCAGGGAAGGCTTTTTTTCAAATAATTGCAGCCTACATTCAGTATTTTTTACAGAAGTAAGATCTTAGTGTAGCTGAATATGGTGTTCAGTAATACACAACATTAAAGCCAATAGCAAGTTGCAAGATAAGAAATCATGTTAATAGGCAGGTGATTTTGGGTTTGTAGGCTCTGAGTTGGGTCACCTGGAGAAAAGAGAGAGACATATATAAGAAGGATTTGGTATTGAGGGATGCGAGGCATGAAAAATTCAAGAAATGAGGATTTTAGAATGAACTGATAAAAAGGAGTGGGCATAAAAGTATGTGAAGGAAGTGCATGGACGAGAAAAAGTATTGCCAGAGTCCACTGGGTAAGTCTTTGTTTGGAGACAGAAGCATAACATTCTGTGCTTAGTCATATTGCATTTGCCAGGAGCTTGACAGCTTACATAAATTTTTGTGCTTATTCTGGTGATGCAATGCAAGCATGACACATCTACAGCCCCATAGAGAAGCACAGGAAAAATAAACACATTCCCTAAAATACTTGAATATTAGCAGTACCTGCCATTATGGTAGTCATGAAAATAGGTTGAATTACATCCTAGCTCAAAACTTTTTATTTACACTGGGCTCTAGCTATTTTGCAGAAAGAGAAAGAATTAAAGTTATCAGCTTAAGTTGCAGGTGGAAAAAACATTATGTTTGTACCATTTGGTATTCAAAGAGAAATTGTAATAGTTCTTACTGATTAAAGTATTTATCTTAAAGAAAAAAGTTTCTTTTTTTTTTTTTTTCCTTTTGTGCGCTAAAACTAAAACTGAACACAATACTATGCATTAGGTTTTATATTGTAGAAAAATCAAACTAAAATCTCTAAATCAAATATTTATTCTAGTTTTTTGACCATACAGTTTCCATTTTCTTCCCAAAATCCTGAGTTTTAGATAAAGTATCATTCAAGAGCTTAAAACATAGGAAGATTTTTTCTATGAGAGAAAGTAGTATATATTCACGTAAGAGGAATTGTGAGGAATTAAGATCAGGCTTCCAATAATAAAACATCATTTTTTGTCTGGATGAGTCACATTAAAAGCTGCTACTGGATATTAAACCTGTTTAGCAGATTAAAAAAAAAAAAAAAGCAAGTAACAACTAAGAGATATGCATGATTTTGGCTGACTGAACCAGGGTCGTGTAATTCAATGGTCAGGTAAACATCTGACTCAATATGTGTTATGTAAGGTCAGGAACAATCCAATGGCATAATCAGAAACAGAACAGACAGCTGGTACATCTGAGACACTGTTTTGGCAGTTAACTGCATAGTAGTTGTTAAACAAACCACTTACTGCAGCCAAAAGGCTACATTGCTATAGTAATTTAGACAAAAGTCTAAAATACTATTCAAGGTTATTCCTCTCCAGGTACAGGATTTCTACACATTTTTACGATGTTGAAGGGCATGTCAGAGTCACCAGTAACCCCCTGAAGGAACAAGAGAAAAAGTAAATCATATTTTATTGAAGTTATGTAAAATTTACAAAAGCTATTTATTGCTTATCAACTTTATATGTTATATCACATCCTTCAGAAGATTCAGTTTCAGATATAGATGCAATTAACTACAACTGCATAAGTCAATAATGACCAGTGAGAACTCCCATCGTAAATAATTTTTTTCTTTTTTTTTTTTTTTTGGTCCATGCTAAAATCATTGCTTCACCACTAAGCTGTGTGACAGTCATTGTTAACAACAGATGGTTTCACAAAATGTGAAAAGGCCACCACGGAAAGAGAAATTTAAAGTATTACAAATAAAAGAAAACAAGAACCAAACACAATGCAATGAATATTTTTAAGAGAAGCAGAACTCTATTGTGTTATAAATATAATAAAATGCTTCTAGCTCATGTGAATCACTTGTTAATGGGACTATTGTGCTTTTGTATATTACTGTAAAGTAACATCACATGCACAATTAAAGGCATTATCTAATCACTCACCAACAGTAACTGCGGAGAGAATCTCCCCTGTTTAGAAGATGCAGTCATAGACATATACAAAAAGTAGGAATTTCAGTCATTCATCAATTCGGTTCCAATGTTTATTGTGTATCCCCTTGTCTCTACACTATTGTTAGAACTGCAATTATGCTCTAGAAGATGAACCAGAAATAAAACAATACTGTAGTTTAAACCACTGAGGTCTAACAGCTTGAATTACTGCACGTGCACACACACACAAAGTATGATGTATTTAGTTATCCAGTTGAAAGAGTCATGAAATTTTTAAATTAAATTCCACTCAAATGGAATTTCTACCTTCCACTAAGGAGGTAGAAATAGGTGTGACAGAATGGAGGACAAGGGGATTAGCATAGAAGGCAATCTTTTGTTTTTGTTTTTTTCATTCTGAATTAGAAAAAAAAAAAAAAAAGTAGAAACAATGATAAATAACAGATATATAAGCATTAGAAATGCCCAAAGAGTATATACCTAGCTAAGTGACCATACAAAATATAGTTTGTGAAATGCACGGAAGCATGATCACCCTCTGAGACACTAAGATCAAAGTGGATATTCCCCCAGTAACCACTGCTGCTCAATTAAGGTACACCAGTTTCTAGCCCTTCTATACTCTTACTGTGCATGAATTTATCTGCTCACAGTTTTCTGTGGCAACAAATTCCAGCATTACACTGCCTGATGCTTAAAAAGTCTATACTTTAAGCAAATTTGCTTCAAACTGTTATGTTATATATGTACAAGGCTAGCTCTTGTACAATAGTGTTTTCTGAATAATTATTCTATATTTACCTCATCCACCAACTTCATAAATTTTGCAAAACCTCCTTCACAAATAGCTTTTCAAAATATACGTTCTTGTTCATGTTAAAATTAAGCTTAGATTAGGCACACACTTAACCAATCTGGACAAGACTTGATAGTAGTGAGTTTAAGTTCATTTTGGGAATCAGGGCTCAAATAATTTCTTTCACAAATAGTTAAAGACCACCAGCCTCAAGAAAACTGCAGAACATCTGATATATGCTCATACCTCTGGAAATACACTGTAAGTCCCTCTGGAAATAAACAGAAATTCCCTACACAAATATTTTCCCTTAGAAAGCACATGCCTCTGACCATTACATTTTCCAGAGCTGTATTATTTTTTTAAAAGGCCTTGAAAAGAGACAGCTGTTTTTCATGTGGATTTCACCACCGTATTTTTCAGCAAGATTAAGTTCTACACTTGTGTATTTAGTCCAGGCTATAAAAGTATCATTGTAAGTTTTAGTCATTAAATAACTTCACATACTGTAAAAGAGAATGATAAGCAAACAGTGAAACTGTGTTTTTAATCTGTGTTTTTAATGCTGCCCGGTAACATTTCATGCAAAGGAAGTTACTTTGTAGGCAAACATGAAACAGTTTTTACAGAAAATTGGGATGACTAGGAATTCTCAGATGGAGTAGCAAGAGGGCAAGCAAAATTTCCCTTAGATAATGAACAGTCTCTAAACTAAGAAAATAGAACCACCATTTATATATATGCCTAACACTAGAAAGAGCAGGAAAATAGTGTGTATGATACTTTTAAAGTTTAACTGCATGTATTCTGATAGTTTAGACTTGTAGTATAAAGTATGAGTAATCATCTAACCAGTTATGTTTCATTTTAACAACTATTTTAGGCTTTTAAAACATTGTCAATAGTGATTGTTTTTAATATTTAATGGAATGCAACACATTTCAGCCAGACTTTTCTTTGAAGTTGCGAGGAAAATTGCAAATACATTTTAAATCTCATTTTAAAATCTTCTTGTGTGACTAGTGATAGGACTAGAGGGAATGGCTTCAAGCTGCGCCAGGGAAGGTTCAGGCTGGATGTTAGCAAATACTACTTCTCTGAAAGGGTGGTCAGGCATTGGAATGGGCTGCCCAGAGAGGTGGTGGAGTCACCGACCCTGAAGGTGTTCAAAGAGCGTTTGGATGTTGTGTTGAGGGACATGGTTTAGCGAGAACCATTGGTGAAGGGCAAACGAATGGTTGGACTGGATGATCCTGTGGGTCTTTTCCAACCTTAGTGATTCTATGATTCTATGAAAAGTGTCATCTTCTCAAAGATACCTTCATTCAATCACAGTGTGTTTTGGCTAGATTTATAATCTATAACAATTTAGGCTGTACCTACATGAGTAAATTAAAAAGTGCCATGGAACATTCTCAGGAAGTGAATAAAATCATCTAACCTGTAAAACTGTTTGAATGGTCCCCAACGTTGTTTTTACCTGGGCCAGGTACCAGCTTCTAAGACAACTTCTGGACACGGTTTTGAATTTAGCAAAGAACAAGCTTAGTAACAAGAAGTTACTAATACATACTTCAGACACGTACTCCAGTAAATGTAGTTAGGAGAGTAGGTGAGCATACAGAATGCATGCAAGCCTTCCTGTGCCAGTCAGGCTCAACACCAATGAACGATCCTGTGCATTTGCCACTATAATTTTCTAGTATAACTACAGCCATCATGGAATAGAATTTTAAATTATTTGATAATATTCATAAATTTCAATGAAAATTAATTATTCAAATGTTTTTCTAAAAGCCCAAGAGGTTTCAATATTTTCAGAAGCATTTCAAAAATTGTATTTATAATAGTTTCTGTGGATCACTCAGTTAAAATGCCAATGTGTTATGCCAAGACAGTAAAAAAAATAAAATAAGTGTTTTGTTCATAAATAAAGTGGCACACTGACGTGGAGCTTTTTGCTCCCTTACAGCTACCTTATCTTGTTGTGTGAACTTGTCCACTGGAAGCTTTCTTACACCTGCCTTTGCAGCATCTTATATTCCACATTTAGGGAAACAGACTGCTAGAAGATAGAGATTTCCACCCCAATCAATACTTATGTTCCCTCCATACCATGCATTTAGTATAACACTCATATTAGTCCCAAAACAGGATCTCAGCCTTCTCCATATTCATATTTCATTTCTTTATGCTGAAGGCTTCTGAAAGCTGGAAAAATATTTAAAGAAATGAACAAATAGAAAGTTAATCTATTTCTTAAAGCTAAATACTTAACAGATTTTAACAGCTCCATAAAAGCAAGTGCAGATCATCAAAGCAATTTATGAACTAGAAGTTTCTAAAAGTAACAAAGTAGGCTGTTACACAAGAGATTAAAAATAGCTGTTATGATTTATCAGGTCCTGGTTGCTTTGAGGCAGTTATAATTCAGAACAGAAATCAGAGCTCTCTTTTAAAATCTGCCATATGTTTATCCGGTGAAGATGACAATCTTTATTATTTTCTCAATAAACCATTAAGATTGTTATATTCTTATTTGATAATTTGGAGCATTAGTCTGTAAACCACATATACTACTGGAGAGTTTTCTAACAAGGAGGAATATGTATTTTTTAATGTTACTTTAGGCAAAGAAACACATTTGTAATGCAAACTGGTAGAGAATAAGCAATTTAGAGCTATGGTAGAATATCAAGAATGACACTTTTCTTAATGTATCTCATTATACGCAGATGCTGGAGAACACAATGCTTAATACCATGCACTCATCTCAGGCAATGAAGATTGAAAGCCTGAACCTGTAATTCTTGAGGCAAAACTTTTATTTTCTTCAAGATTACAGAATCAAACCATATGTTTCACAGGCATTTTCTTCTTTAATTCTATTGTATCCTGTTTTGTAGATTATGTTAAATCAGATCTTTATTTCCTGAACTTAGTTTTCCTTACTGCTATCCTGCTAAAGTTCTCCTTCTGTGCCTCAAAGGCACTATACATAGCTGGGATGAGAGAGGTATCCTTTAAGACAAACACTTTTTCTTTGGTTCCTTGAAGCAAAGGCAGAAAAAAGAATCTAAAAACCAGATTTGTATGTTGAATTGCATGGCAGATGAAGCAAATCTTTTACCTATCAAAAACCAAAGAAGAAAGGCCTGATGTTTGAAAGAACTGAGCTGAAATTTGCTGCCTGCAGAATGTACGCAAATACCATGGTGTAGCGACAGCTTCCATTTTCATCTACTACTTGTAGAAGATTGATGAAAAGTGTTTTATGAAAGAAAAAAAATGTACTGATTACAGATATGTGCACAGTATATACACACATCCCCTCATAAATGTTTAACTGAGGCTACGTATTCACAGACATTTCTCTCTGCATCAGTACAGGTTTAAGGAGAACTTGTCTGAAGCCTTGTGTTTTCTTCCACATTTGTGCTGCTCTCTTGCTTTTCCAAACATAACTATCTGCCCACAAAGTCGTAACTAAGTCCACAAAGTCAGCAGCAAATACATCCAAGTCAAAATAACCATACTGAAAATTAAATCCAGTTTAGGATTGGAGGGAGAGTTTTCATCCCTGATCAAGTGAAAGACAGAAAAAATGCAGAGAACAGCGCTACCAGCAGGATAATGAGAAGGGTAATAAAGTGAAACGTGACACATGAAATATGTGTCTGATGAGAAGAAGGTATGTTCTGCTTATCGATCAAAGTGGAAATTTTTGAGACAATGATGTAAGGATAAATCTTTTTAAGCCAGGTAGGTATTCACTGTTTTATGAATTTCACAGAACAAGCTTTCTTAGCCTGACACAGACCTGGCCTCTATTTATGTGTTAGAGCCTAAGAAATGGAGATATTTTATTTATGAAAGTGAACGTACCAAAGAATCTTCCTCTTTGGAGGTCATCCTATTTTCACCCTGCCTTTCAGATAAAATGCTTTCAAAATGATGAATAAATGTTTACCAGATTAAGGCTCTGGAAGGAGGAGGAGAAGTTGAATACTGTGTCCATGTGCTATGAGGCATGTGAAGCCATGCCTTTAAGCAGAGATATTCTCCGCCATATACTCCCACTCTGCCTAATACAGTTAATGATGGTTGACATTAAAGAGAGAATTTTTCCAAAATAACCCTCAACCTTTCAAATTTTTCCTATAAGCATAATTTTTTTTGTATAAATAAAGACAAATGTGTTTATTTTCAGAAAATATCCTGTAGATGTGATGTTTGTCAAAACTTTTAAATTAACTCAACCTTCACTTTCAAAGAGTTAAAAATAACCATTAACTGGGTACTTATTATAAAGAATTTCTCTGTTGAATGTACAGACATATATCAGATACAGATGGAGGACGTTTCAAGTCTGCCAGCCTACATTCAGTACAAAATTCTGCATAGCAGCTTCAACATCTGATTGTCCAGACACCCCCCCAAAGGCTACATTGCTATATTTTGGTTATAACCACCAAAGACAAGGACAGAGAATGTGCGATGCAACTCAACAAATGCATATATTTATTGACTATGGAATACTCTCACAAAGCACAAATATTATGCTGTAAGTTGATTCACTGTGTGCTCAGACCCATTTCTCAGTCACATCATCTCTGTCTACAAAGTGCAAGAAATGCATGAACTTCCCTTGGACACATGCTGAGAAACCCCGTGGGCTCCTTTTGGACAACTCTATACAGCTTTGTCAAGTCATACTGATACTCCAAGACAGTCAAAGCCACCAGAGCCCAGAGCAAAGGCACGGGATACTAAACTGATGCATCCAGCCTGGGGCATGAGAATATAAAAAAAAATAACACGCTCCAACTCTGCTAGGGGAAAAAAAAAAAAAAGGATTCTTTCCTCATAATAAAAGTTACAGACATAAGCAGAAATTACAGGGAAAATTACAATAAAATGTAATAGATAATTCATAGATGTATTTCTCAAAGCCTAAGTATTATTTCCTTATTATTATAGTTAAAACCTTCTCTATTGCAATTCCATTCAAGTGAATTGAATCCTTACAACTTCATCAAAATGTGGAATACATCTTTTTCGTAAAAAGTTACCTACTGTAACTTTGTAATAGGTAGTACAGCCACAATTGTTAGGGCAACTTTCCATTAAATCACTTCATGCAGGTCCATCAAAGAGTTTCAAGTGTAAATCATTTCCTGCAACCAGTATCCAAAGGCAGGGCAGTTATTATATTCCTGCAAATTTTTGAGCTTTAAGTGTGATGAGAATCATAAAAAAAATATTCCCACTACCAAATCATCAGCTAAGCACTGCTGAAAGCAAATAGCAACTTAGGCATCACTGTTAAGAGAAATTGCACGCCACTTGTTGATTTCCAGGCTTCTTCTGATAGCGAAGGCATTTAGTGTTATCACAATCAAGAGTAACAATAAATCATGTCAGATGCAAAAAGAGCCATGGAATGGCTGTAGCCAGATTCTGCCTAAAAGCACAGCAACTAAGAAGATGGAGGCAGCAGGAGGACAAGGAAATCTTCCATTTCAAACAGACAGCTTACATCTCTTTTATGCACAGGAGATTCAGTCCCTGTGGAGTTATTAAAAAGTAAATGCTTCAGAGCTATAGGCTTGATAAAAGCTGTATTGGTTGTTTGAGAAACAAGCTGATAACATATTTCCTTCAGATGTAACTGCGAAAGTAGTTAGTCTACTACAGTCTTTAACAAATAAAAAACTTTAAGAGAAACAGTGCAGAACCAAAAAAAAAAAAAAAAAAAGACAAAGGAAAGAGAACTAAGGAGTATTTTCTACATCCACTGGCACCAAGAGCTATCTGATGCCAGTCCTCATGGAACAAATCATAACTAACAAGCTTCTAGAAAGGCAATTTTTGTTACAAATGAAAAGATGGGGTCCTGTGAGGAAAAAATGCCATGGCTATATGGTAGTGACAACCTTACTCCAACACAGTCAGCAATGGAAAAATAGCGCATCAATAGGATAAGAAAATCATATATGTCACACATGTCCTCTTGTACACCTGATACAGAGGCTGCTCTGGTGAGGGAATGACTCTCCTAAGCCATTCTGACATCTTGACAGGTACTATTGAAGAAGAGCCTGTATGGTATTTCTGATCTCTTGCAGAGAAGCTCCCCTGGTTTTGGCTGGGATAAAGTTAATTTTCTTCTTTGTAATTGATATGTTGTTGTGTTTTGGATTTAAGGTGAGAATAATTTTTATAACGCAACAATGTTTTAGTAGCTGCTGAGCTGTGTTTATAGAGTGAAGGATCTTTCAGCTTCTCATCCTGCCCTGCCAACAAGGAACTGGGGGTGCACAAGGAGCTGGAATGGGAAAGAATCAGGACAACTGATACAGACCAACCAAAAAGATACCCCATGCCAAATGTCATCTTGCTCTGTAATAAAACTGGGGGAGCTGGCCAGAGGGCTGCCACTGCTTGAGAATTATCAGGGCGTCAGTCGAGTGATGAGCAATTGCATTGTGTCACTCTGTATATTATTTTGTTATTATTATTTATGTTACCTTCCTTTTCCATACTATTAACCTATCTTTATCTCATCCCCAAAGTTTTATCTTTTTTCTCTCCCCCATCCCACTGTGGGGAAAGTGAGCAAACAGTTGTGTGGTGCTTAGCTACCTGTCAGGTTAAACTACAACAGAAGCATAGGCTTGATAGGTAAACTACTAACTCCTCAAAAAGGTACAGAATAAAAATGTCAGGCCAAATAAGGAAAACAAGCAGAGTCAAAAGAGATTTTTACAGACTGATGCTACAGAAAGACTCAGGAGAATTCAAGTTTAGCAGTACCGTAATTCCTCTAAGTTTGAGGAAAGGAAAAAGAGAAAAAAAAAAAGGGGGGGGGGGGGGGGCGGGGGAAGAAGAAATAAAGAAAGAAAGGAAGGAGAAGAGAAAGAAAAAGAGGAAGAAGCTCAAAGCTGAGGTCAAGAGCAGAAAAATGAATACACATTTTCACTAAAATTTCTAGGACAATGTAATAAATTCATTTCTCAATTTGTTAACAGAACAATTTATCTGCTTAGCAGAGAGCAGAGCTACTTTTAAAGTCTGTCTTTAAGCGACAACAATAGCTCACAGTAACAGATCTGGTTAAACTGAATACAAATCAGACTGTATTCATCTGTCTATAATAACGTTAAAGCATGAGCAAAACGTATTGGCATAGCATATATGCTAGTAAGAAAGAAAACAGACAAGGAAAAATCAAAAACTGTAGATTTAAATTTGAAGTAATCAGAAATGGCTTAGCAGCAAACTGAAGATTGTAGCTTACGGAGAAAATCATTTAAACTGTTTCACACAGGCTATTGTAACAGGGAGAACACCTGTAGAAGCATAGTTTGATTAAGGATAACTAGCAAGGATTCCGGCAGGGAACTGTCATGCTTATCTAGCTTGTTGGAGTTCTTTGAAGATATAGCTGCCATAAGAGATAAGGGGAATTCAGTAGATGTAATATACTCAGATTTTTTAAAGTATTTGACAAGGTTCCAAACTAGAGATTAGTAGCTGAGGTAAAGAATAAAGGTTAAAATGAGCTACTGGATAAAAATACTGGATGAGGAGCAAAGTATAAAGTATTGCTGTAGAAGGAAACCTTTTTTTAAATTTGAAAAGATTTTGAGGTCTTCCAGGTTAATAGGCATGTACAGAAGTCTAGAAATACATTATTTTTGTGACAGTCCCTTCTAAAATGAATTGCCAAATACCCACACCATATATGATTGCATGCAAAGTGAATGAAATAGTATAAAAGTGAATCAAAGTGAATTTGAAGAATTTTACTGGCGAGTGAAAAAAGTTATATAATTTAAAAGAGAATGTTGATGAACAGGCTGAAAGCTAACCAGCAAAATGATAAATGAGAAAAAAAATATTGTCAAGAATAAGCAGCATTAAAAAACAACAACAACAACAATGGAGTTAGTATTAAAACAGCTTTTGTGAAAAAGAAACAGCAAACAGTTCTGTAGACCTTATTACATTGCTATATAAGGTACTTGTCATGGATCATGCAGTTATGCATAATGCTGCTATAGTACACTGGTATACAAATGCACTATTGTAACAACAGTTTGTCAATAAAGAAAAAGGAGCTGCCCTTATTGCAATCAAAGAAACACAGGACATCAATACAGGATTCATTCTTTTATGGAGGTGCATCACTATAATGCTAAGAGAGTAAAAAGTAAGGAAGTAATCCAATTTCAGAATGAGGATTCTGGAAAGAGAAAAAAAGAAAATGTTTCTTTAAAAGCCTATAAACCTACAAATGAGTTGTTTGGAAAATTTATTGTAACAGAGTTTAAGAAACATCTAGTATTTGGTCTTGTTCAACCGGAGTAAAGACAAAAGGTAATTATTTTTTTTTTTTTATAAAGGCAGGTTATTAGTAATTAGCATAGCTATATGAATGCAAACCTACACTCAGCAGACATTGTACCAATGGAAATCGTCAGCCAAGTTCAACTGTCTTCATATGACCGCAAAAGTTGCGAGCAATCCATCCCTGACAGAGCTGTCAGATGGCTAATAACTCTTCTCTGTTCCATATCACTAAGAAAAAGATCAGGGTACTTCAGCTGATTTGAAACCATTTCCATGATTTTTTCTGTTCTCCAGTTTGTTTACCTTCCATCCTTCTTCCAGTGTTTTCCAGGAATTTATCTGCTAAACTTTTAAGGAGGCTTTGTCATATCTATCTACTTTTCCCTAGAGTCTCCAGTTCCAGGTATGATTTTTTTGCACTGATAAGCGTCCTTACTCTAAATACAGTGTGTCGAACTCCACAGCATTCAGTGTTACAGACAAACTCAAAAAATTCTGCACTATTGGATTTTAGACAAGTGAAACATTAATTTCAGATTCTCTTTTGTAGGGTCAGTCTATCCTGTAACTAAAACACTAACTCATTTCAGGTGCCATCAACTGTCTTTCACAAATACAATGAAAATAGTGATCATGGAAAATTACACATAAGATCTAATAGGTGCTCCATAAGGCAAAGAATCTTAAATACATAAATACAGTAAAATAAAATAATTAAACTTCACTAGCATTTTTTTTTTCATTTTCAATGTTTCTACTATTTTTCAATAATTATTCCCATATATTTGTTAATAATCCTTTTTGTAGCTAAGATGATACAAAGTTGTTAACTCTGGCTTTCTTCTCTCTATCACACTGAGAAGCACACCAATATTTTAAAGATAAAGGTTACTCTTAGGTATCAGCTATCTTTTTACAGCTGTGAGCAATACTGGAGCTCACAGAAAGGTATTTAGATACATGGGAATTCTTTGGGCTGTCAATTTATTAGCAGGGACCTATGGTTTAGAAATGATAATACCACTTTTTTCAAAAATGCCTTTCAAATGTAGCAAAAATCTTCTGCTCTATTGAAGCACGTTATGTTATCATAAACCTTCCTGTAACAATTTATTCACATCAATATCTGAACTATATATTGGCTTCAGTACCTGAGAAATATCTGATGGACCATATGAAGGCAAAAATGAAGAATTCAGAATGATTTTTCATGAAATATTTAGGTAAGTTACTCACTTTCTTTGAAGCTGCTCCAGTGATCTGTGACATAAAGACGTCAGTCTCAGACAGTACATCCTATGTGTTGCATCTTCATTACTTAGACTGACAAATGGATAGGAACCTCAAAACGGAGGCTGGAAACAGCATTAGATTTCATTCGGAACCTCCACAGAATAGGAATGATAGTCTAGTGAGAGCAAGGCATTTTTTAATACTCATTTTGATTTATTCATTTTGATATTCATACCTAACAAAAGGAAAAAAAAAATCATGGCCAAGTTTAATCCTGTTATTTGTTAAACAGCAAACAAGATTTATTTCAAAAATGTGAAAATAAAAGATGAGGAAATGTTATATAGTTATTACTGCTATTAAATTCAATTTGAAGGTTTGTTTCTGACTAAGTAACTAAGTAACAAACATTTGACAGAGGCAGTATAGAAAAGTATTTAAAGCAGACAATGGATTTAGAACAGTAAAATAAGATTAAAATCAGAGCAAAAAGAATAGAAATAATTTTATAGCACTAACTTGTAGTTAGCATCCAAATCCTTAAATGGAGTATGTGCCCATAGCAAAATCAAGCAAAATAGGAAGTCAGAAGTACTGATGAAGAAAGACAAGCTTTTACAGTTGATGTACTGACAAAAGAAGATGCTCTAGTCTTTAGCTGACAGTAGGATCACTGACTTGAAATAATACCTCATAAAAGCAGACCACCTGGCCACAGATGTAAGATCATTTATGATGAAAAGCCAAAGGTTCAAACTGCCATAGTGCATGTATCTTCAGACACCTAAAAAGAAGATACTGCATGTCTTTCACTCTTGAAAGTGAAATGAATTGTCCTATCCTTTTATTTTTTTCTAAAATTCTGAACCAAGAAGCTATGTTCTTTTACCTAAAATGTATATTACTTCCAAAACCAATATTTTAAGCCAATACAAGAAACTATAAATCTCTTCCTATCTTACAGTTTATCTAATGCATAACTGATAATTCCACTGAACATTCTACATTAAAATACATTATTTTCCCTCTTAAAATATTTAATCAGTAGTTAGGACTCCATAAACAATTAACATGCACCCTGAAGTTCCCAGGACAGTGGTCATGGCACAGGATTGGAAATTTGGGTGGTCCTACATGGAGCCAGGAGTTGATGAGTCTTGTGACTGACTTCCAACTCAGGATATTCTGATTCTGCCAGTGATGACCTTTAAATGAAGTCTGGGGAGGGATGGACCCTGACTCCATTCCTTGCAGTCACTCAGGTTCATTGTATGCACCTGAGCTCCCCTAGGCGGGCCCTGCCTTCCTACCAGGAGCTCAATCACTGTTTCAAGCCATGACTTAGCATTTGCACTACAGCACTTAAAAGAACCAGAGCTGTTGCAGGTTTGGGAAGCCTCTTGTGGCTGCTCGTGACTTCCGTGGTATCATCTAGCAAACACACCACCAGGTAGCAGTGACAAATCCTCACTTGCTGCAGCCTGGGATCTAGTTGCTCTACTGCCATTGTTTCCTTTTTCATTGCATTACAGATTGCATTATGTCATGATGCCACTGCATGAGACTACAATAAATCAGGGGAGTATGGTTCATTTGGGGTCACATCATTGCTGATATGATTAGGTATGACAGAATGATCGACCTTTTTAGACATACTGGAATTAGCAAGCTCAGTTCTGCCTCAAGTCAGTGCAGCCCTGGATGTATCCATATGGGATAACTGCAATTTCTCTCATTGTCCTAGTGCTTCTGTCTATTTGTTTTATATTATACACAAAAAAATAAAAAACACCCTATCGTACTATCTAATAGCTTGATGAACCCCCCCTGCAATTAGTTTTGCCATCAAGGTTGTCACACAAAACTGCAACATACTAATACTTCTATTTATTACATCATTAATTCTTTATAACAAAAGGTGAGCACAAATATGTCTGAATAATAATTCACTTAAACTATATATATAATATCTCACAAGATTCGTTTTTGTTTGTTTTCTTTTGATTAGTAGAAGCATCCTCATGAAATAAATTGCATATCTTGAAAATAAGTTATTACTTATTTTAAAAGGATAGAGGAAGAAAAACGATAATCGAAGCACCAGTTTTTATCAAAAAAGTGTTAGCTGATTCTAAGATACCGTTAACTGACAGGCAAATAACACTTGAAAAGACTGTGAATCACTATTTGAATGCATAATTAGACTTCAGAAAATAGTGATAGCAATTCCTCCAGTTACCAACATAAAAAGTAAAAAAGTGATATAAGAACCATTAATCTCAGAGAAACATACCTTAAGATTTGCCCCCCTGATAAGAGTGATCCTATCAGAACTTATGACATATCAAGTTGCCAGTTTAGAAACATTCTTGCCCACTTAGGAGAAATTCAGAATTACACAGAATCTTAGGGGTTTGAAAGGACCTCTGGAGGCCAGATAGTCCAACTACTTCCTGCTAAACCAGGTTCCCTACTGTAGGTTATACAGGAAAGCCATCCAAGAGAGTTTTGAATATCTTCAGAGAAGGAGATTCCACATCTTCTGGGCAGCTCGTCCGAGTGCTCCACCACCCTTAAAGTAAAGAAGTTGTTCCTCATGTTCAAATGGAACTTTCCGTATTCCAGTTTGTGTGTATTGCCCCTTGTCCTGTCACTGGAACTCATTCAGTTGTCACCCACCCTTTAGATATTTATAAGCACCAATAAGATCCCCTCTCAGTCTTCTCTTGTCCAGGCTGAACAATCCCAGGTCTCTCAGCCTTTTCTCATAAGTGAAATGCTCCAGAACGCTCATCACCTTTGTGGCCATCTACTGGACTCTCTCTAGAAGTTCCCTGTCTTTCTTGAACTAAGGACCCCAGATCTGAACACAGTACTACAGATACAGCCTCACAACAGCAGAGTAGTGAAGGAGAATAAACTCCCTTGATCTGCTCACCACACTCTTTTTAATACACTCCGGGATAACACTGATCTTCTGGTCCACAGGGACACATTGATGGTTCATGGTCAACCCACTGTCCACTAGGACACCTAGTTCCTTCTCTGCAGAGTTCTTTTCCAGCAGATCAGCTTCTAACCTGTATTAATGCATGTGGTTAGTCCTCCCCAGGTATAGGACTCTACATTTCGCCTTGTTGAACCCCATCAGGTTCCACTCCACCCAAATCTCCAGCCTGTCCAGGTCTTGCTGAATGCCAGCACCTTTGTCAGCCACTCCTCCTAGCTTTGTATGAAGAGCAAACTTGCTGAGGGTGAATTCTATCCATTTAGCCAGGTCACTGAAGATGTTGAACACAAGATTGGACCCAGTACAGCTCCTTGGAGAACACCACTAACTACAGACCTCCAGCTAGACTTTGTTCCACTGATGACAACCCTCTGAGTTCTGTCAGTTCAGCCAGTTCTCAATCCACCTCACTGTCCAGTCATCTATCCCACTCTTTCTAAGCTTATTTATAAGGATGTTACGGGACACAGCGTCAAAAGCCTTGCTAAAATCAAGGTAGACAACACCCAGCCTCATCTACCCAGCTAGTTATGACATCATACCAGATTCTACCAGAATGGTAGAATCATAACTGGTAGCCAGTTATGACATCTACCAGATTGGTCAATCATGATCTCACCTTGGTGAATCTATGTTGACTACTACTGATAACTTTTTTTTTCCACTTGCTTGGAGATGACATCCAGAATAAGTTGTTCCATCACCTTCCCAGGGCCAGAAGTAAAACTGACTAGCCTGTCATTTCCCGGATTCTCCTTCTAACATTACTCAGTTACAAGAGTTCTTGACTTGAAACCATTTGCTGTGTGCAAGTAGAATAAGACATAAAAAGGCTTTATGTGTGTTTAGTGGTTTAAAAAATAGCATTTTCAAAAGTCTAGAATTAAATTATTGATACACCAAATTATATGAAGAATAAAATGTGAATTCCAGCTACAATTATTACATAACATATTTCAAAAATCTGTAATTAAGAAATATTAACATTTGTATTGACTCATAAAAGTTTCCAGAGGATTATATAGAACAGAAATTAAAAATAAAAATTAGCATACAGCAAATGAAGGACTGGAATTTTATATCAGTGAGTGCAAATTAAAAACAAGGGAACAGAAGTACAAAAGATAAAATATCTGGCTGTTAATTTTGAAAGAAATTACATTGTAATGTAACAAATATATTCTAATAATGGCAAATGGTAAAACTGTCAACAGCAACAAGAAATGCATGGAAGTCTGTAATAAATATTGCTTGTTGTTATTTGTAAAATAATGTGGTGGTAAATACATTACAGAGAATAAGAATTAAGAATTTATACTCACCAGTGTATTTCCTTAATCCTGTAGTTTAAAAATTATGGCTTAGAAAATTTTTATCTAAGAATTTTAAGAGTGTTTATCAAGGAGTTTTCTGGATCATTAATACATATTTTCAACAAGCCCTAGGCCTTTGAGATTAAACACTGTTCGAACCCAGCTATGTTTGTTCAGAGCATTATGAATTTTCAAGTCTTTCAGACAGATTAAACTACTGTGTTAAATTTGGCATAAAGGCATTGGAAAATCCTAGAAGCACTCTCCAGTGCTCCATCATTGTAACTCATTACCTTTTCAAAATTTTAAAACAGATGTCTATTAAAATCTTACTTTTACAATAAAATCAAATATTCCAAAGTTACCTGTTCTGTTACAGTTCATAGTCTGTTACCAAAAATTTTCCATGAAAGGAAATTTGACATGGTTACCATTCACTAAGAAGGTTTTTCAATAGAAGAGAAGCTTTCTAAAATCTGCTTTCGGTTGGCACATATTCACTCCTCTTAAGAGACAACTGATAATAATTAAGACATACAGACTTTAAATAATACTTTAACTTGGGCTGTTAGTTACAATAGAAGAATGGGGTACCACACAGTAGCATTTGTAATTTATGGCTGGCTTAACAGCGGCATTTTACGGTTGCTGTTAGTGATTGAGGCAGCTGTTTGTCATCCTTGCCAGCAGCCTAAACTGGCACATACTTGTCTTAACATGAAGCTGTGTCTGTGATAGTTATTTTCTCCCCACTTTCCTGCCAGACCTGTTAAACTGATTGACTTTCGCTCCACTGCACCATTATCCTCCATGCTCACTTCTGCTCTACATGTAAGTCCATGGAGCCCTCTCAAGTTCCAGTATCTTCTACTAACCTCTCAGTGTCCTAGCTTTTCTCAGGTAGCTGGAAGCACACAAACGCAATCATGCTTATGCTACATAGCTAACTTGCATTTAGAGAGCTTATTGCTCGTCTTTTCTAACTGTCAGAATAAGTATTATATTCTGATCTCAAAGGTACAGATGTACTGGTAGGTGGATTAGAGAACGAATAGTTTCCCAACAGTATGTAAAATTGAAACTTACTGTTTTGCACAATATGAGATCTTTTTACAACTCACTTATTCCAGGATCATTAATAACTGAATCATTAGGATAGTTCCCAGAGATGTAAGAAGTGATACATTGCCCAGTTTTGCAAGAAATAGGGAAGGATTTCAACATGATTCTGAAAAAAATGACCATATTAATTACAAGATTAGTGACTACTTCATGTTTGAGCCTCAAGTATTTGTTCCTGGACCTCTTCTGGCTTTTATTCATCGAGGAAATTTGACAAAAAGAATGAAATTGAAATACACCTGATAACAGCAGATCATAGTTGGCTTGGACTAAGATGGAAGTAGAAATCTGAAAAGTTTAGAAAGAATACTGATCTTCTCAATTCAAGGAGACTCCATCTCACATACTTCTGCAGCCATTAGTTCTAGCAATATGCAAACTCCACTGTGCCACTATCGCAATATTTGTCAATATACTAACCTAAGAACTACACTACAGTTCTGCACCAGTTTTTCCTACAGAACTATGTTCTATGTTTAAACCTTTTAGATAATAGCAACCTGAAACATCATAGACACACAGTGAAGAACTGAAGTACTTCATCAGTGTCTTTTTGACTATTCGTAATAAGCATCTCCTAGAATGCTTCAGCACCTTCCCCTTCTTGCTTGTTCTGAAGTAAAACGCATTTCACATACTGTCACTTTCACTGCAGTCGTTTTATTTGATTAGGAGCCTTTTCTGAGATGCAAATCAGAAAAGCAATATATCAAGAGGATTAAAATGCATAATAACAGTGTAAACAAGAATGAAAGTCTCTCTTTTTATTATATCATTAGCTGGCTCTGCAACCTTCTCTTACAGTAGCCTACTACATTGCTGAGTGCTCATTTCGTGAACATTTGGACATGGTTCATTATTATACTTATGCACAATCTTCTTTCTGAATAGTCTAATTTCTGCTCCATAGGGCAGTCTACCTGCATATTTTGAAATGGAGTATGGCTTAAGTATATGAACAAAAATGCATCATAAAATTATATAGTTAACTACCTTGGTAGATATGGCTACAAAAACTCAGATTTTATCTTCCTTCTTTAAAGTAATTTCAACTAATCTGAGTGTATTAAACTTAACATTAGTTCCGTCCCCATGCTACTGTAACTGAAATTTCTACAGAAAATTAAGCAACTTGACCAACATCAACTAATCTGCATTGTGCAATACCATCTTCCAAGTTCAGCTTCAGTGTCAAATATATAGAAGAATGAGAACTGTACAAACAAAACTGGAGAAGAGCACCATTGAAGGTAATGTGTACATTGTACCATGTCTGTAGATACATTCTATAACAACCAGAATTCGAAAAAACATAGAATAGAGCTGCAAGAAATGGATAAACACTAGCTATGGCCCAGGAGACCTTGCCATTGAAAGATCGTGGTCAAGGTAATTCTTGTAATAGGCGTGATCGGGGTCTCGGGATGTGACATGTCAGGCTCCTCCCCATGCGTTAGGCATGTGCCACGTGTACCATCCAGTGGGCACACACGAAGGGTTAAAAGATATATAAGTGCTTGTTAGAACTTAATAAGTGCCATTTTACCGCTCATCATATTGGCGTCACCTCGGTATATGGCCAAGCCGCAGGCTCCCTAAAGCAACGAACATCACAGTTGCCTGCGAAAGGCAACAGTAATTCACATCTCTAGTTTCTACTACATATCTATCCCATCTGATTTGTTTCTTTAATCTTCTTCATATGAAAAAAACACATACTACAGGTTCTCTAACAAACAGAGCAGTGAGGATAGTTTGTCCTTTTTCTAAGAAAAAAAAAAAGAAAAAAAAAAACAAAAAGATAAAAAGAAGAAAACACCACACACTTGAATTCTCTCAAAACTGTCTGCTACCATGGAAATAGAAAATTATCTTGGTGAGAAAACGCTACACTGTGTCTACTAATATTTCAGCCAGAGTACAGTCTGTAGCAGTGGAGATTTTGGAAGAACCTCATCCCTTGATCTGAGAGCTGTTCAGTACATCCTGTGAGATAATTAATGCTCTCAATTCCTGTTCACTAAAAATCCAGAAGGTGAAACAGTTTGTCATTTACAGGAAGTACTTGGTATCTTTGGATTTTTAGGCCCTACAGCAATATCTAAGAAACAGCTCTTATTCACTTCTTGTAAAAGTACAGTGCATTCTAAGGACATGCAGTTGTTAACATTGATGAGATTGAAACAAAAGCTCAATCCAATTTAAAAATAGCTCATATTTGGCTGCAGTCAAGAATGGAGTACCTTTAGAATGTCTGGAACAAGTTGTTGAAGTGATTTAATGAGTCATAAGTTAGTGGATAAATACTACATGTATTTTTAAAAATCAAGTCTTTCCTGACCATTCATGGGAAAGAGCTGTGTTTGTTGTTGTTGTTGTTTTCTGTTGTTGTTTTGTTTGTTTGGTGATTTATTTACTTATTTATTCTGGAATTGTATTTCAGACTACACAAACTCAGTTTGTCTACAGCATCCAGGATGACCTTTTTTCCTCCTCTTTTTCACTTAAGAAAAGATATTGATTTGTACAACAGCAAAAGTAGAACAGACATCCGCTACGTATTATTCAAACAATACAGGACACAGAATTATTATGTCTGCATACAAAATACACAAATCAGGTACAAAAAGACAGAGGCTCAGAAACATAGAAAGAATGGGGTAATGGTAACACTGTGGAATGATCATAAAGTAGAAAATAAATTTTTCACACATATTAAAACCATTGTTTTAAAAGAAAAGAGTTTTATCAAAACATGAAAGAGATCATTTAATCTCTTTTTGCCCTTAGTTTCACTGCTTAAATAGAGATAAACCTGTACTTCAAGACTTTTGTACGTCTTCAGAGAATTATTTGTTCTGCCTTCATGCATAGTTTTGGATCAAGGAGAAATTCAAATTCTGGCCTTCCCTACACTATTCTTCCTATTCTTATGAGGCTAAACAGAAAACATTCGCAATCTTGTTTTTGAAAGCTGAAGGGTCTGTTAGGCTTCCAGTATTTTACAACAACCCTCTTGCCTGCCAAGACAGGCAGATGTAAAAATTTCCTTAAGTGTGCCTTGTGTGTTAGTTCATTTATACCTTAAAACAGGCAGATGTCAGGAGAAAGCATGATTGTAAAGCTCAAAATATTTCTGACAGCAGTGTTAATATTGTTCCAAAAATTCAATATGAGCCTAATTCTGCTTCCATTAAAGTCAGTCAGAATTTGGCTCTTGATTTGAGCGTATGGAGAAATAGAGGCCATATAAACAGCTAATGGAGAAGAGTGACATTCTAGATTTTGAATATCTGGATGACTATTCATTGTGAAATGAGGTCATTTTCTCTTGGTTCAGTTCATTACATATTATCTCTCACAGATGAACATGTCCATTTATTTGCTGAAACAAAGCTAATTTCATATGTAGTGTGCTTATCATATACCAACATTTCACAGTAGAGCAAGAACCAGTTTGTTTTGCCTTCTTTATAACTCATTTTACCAATTCTCAAGTCCCCCTACTTCCCTCCTTCAGCAACAATGATACAACGTAAACAAGATTCCTCACTATCAAATTATATTTGCATTCAAATTTTATGATATTTTTTCAATCCAGGACTTCTAAGCATTCATAAGATTGAGATCAGATCCACTACAACTAACTGAGAAGTCACTGGAAGAAATCATTTTTCACACCAAAACTAGGAGTCCATAGCTAGACTTCATGAGTTTCCAAAACAGAGAAATGCTAGGATTCCCATTTCACTGAAACTCTTCTGTGTTCTGTCACTAAAAATGAAGGAGCAGAACAGATGTCTCCTCTTTGTATCATTTTTTTTTTTCCTACGAGCACTCTTTCCCTCTGTCTCCTTTGACTATTCTGCCCCCATTTACTCACACACTAGAAGAGACTACACCCTCAGGCACTTGAAAGACACCCTCCTGAGCAAGTCATTCTATTTTAAGTCTATTTATCATCAAACACTGTTATGAGGTAGGAAAGTATGAGTTAACGCTGTATTCAATAGAAAACTATGTAATATGAATGTGTCAGCTTTGACATAAGATAGTTATCAAGCAAGGGACCAAATTAATTTGGCTTGGCAGTTCAGTTATCTAATATTTACTGTTCTTATCTGAAGTTCTAGTGCTGATGGTTTAGGTTTTTCAATTTAAAAATAAAAATAAAAATAAAAATAAATCCATTATTTGCAAACACTTAAGTGCTGGTTACTTATAGTAACAGACAGAGGGCAATTTGGACCTCTGAAAGTCCTTTCAGAGGACTTTCTGAAAGTCAGGCATGAAAACCCATGATGCAGAGACAAAATTTAATCGTTATTTTCTGACCTTCACAAACACTGTATAAGATGTCGGGGAAAAAAAAAAAAAAAAAAAAAAGGGTTTTAATACTTATATTTCCATCTTCTATATGATTAGAATCATTCATAAAGAAATATTTCCAGAAAATTCTGGCTACCACTTAACTTGCCCACAGAGAAACACTCAGAAGGAAGGTAACAAAAAAATGTCTATTACTGACAGGGGAACTCTCTAATTGTTGCTTTGTAAAACTTGATCTATCATCAACTTGTATTGGAATAATTAAGCCAAGGTGTCACCTTGAAGCATGACAGAATCATAATATGGAAATATACACCCATCACAGGCAGTTTGAGTCCCTGGTAAGACTGAAACTGATAGGACTGACACATCTGTTGCAATGAGACAGTGTTAAGTACTGATGCGGCACATCAGTTTTATTCTAACTTTGCTCAATTTGCTACTTGCTGATATTCCTCTTACAAATTTCCTTTATATTGAGCTTTCCAAGATTCCAATGAAAGCTCTGTGCTGGTGAACTGCATATGAATCACAAAATTGATTTATTTACACTAGTCTATAGATTTTACAGTGAAAAACATGAAAAAGCGAGCTCCAGATGGAATATTAGAGAGGACACAGGAAACAAGGTGGGATGGGGAGGTGGAGGGAGGAACTGAAGATGTCATAGCTACTGAGTATAAAGATCATACATTCTTTTACGTATTTTATTATATATTCTTTTACCACTGCATATTCAGATAGCTATGTATAAAACTACAATCTGATTTTGGTGGGTTGACCTTGGCTGGGGAACAGTGCCCACTGAACTACTGTCTCCTTTGTCCTCCTCAGCAGGACAGCGGTAGAAAGTATGATGAGAAAAACTCATGAGTTGGGAAAATGATAGAGGGACTCCTCACCAATCACCCTCACACGCAAAACAAACTCAGCCTAGGGAAGATTAATTTAATTTATTGCCAATTATAAGAGTAAAGCAGCGAGAGCTATAAACAAACTGAAAATACCTTCCCTTTATTTACTTTCTTCCCAAGTTCAGTTTCAAACCTTCATTTCTTCTACCTCCTCCTCCTCACGACAAGCAGCTCAAAAGGACGGGGACTGGGGGCAATACTTAACACTTTCTCAGTGCCGCTCCTCCAAGGTCACTCTCCGCCCCTGTTCCACGTGGGTCCTTCCTAACTGATCCCACGTGGCCTTCTCACAGACCGCAGCTCTCCCAGCACCACCCCAACAGGGCTACGTACCGCGAGGCCAATCCTTCAGGCACTGCTCCCCACGGGTGCAGCTCCCCCGGCCCTCCCACCCCACCGCGGGCCGCAGCTCCGGCCCGGGCCGCTCCTGCGGGAGTATCCTCAGGCTGCGGCTCCTTCAGGCCGCGTCCACCGCGGGATCCTCCGTGGCTGCGCGGAGAGATCTGCTCCGCGCAGTGCTCATAGGCTGCGGGGGGATGGCTAGCTCTTCCGTGGGCCTCTTCCGGGCCGCAGGGAGCTGCTGCCGTGTGCCCGGAGCTCCTCCTGCGCCGACCTCGGTGCCCGCGGGGCCGTTCTCTCCCATCTCACACTCCCCTCTCCCAGCTGCTGTTGCACAGCAGTTCGTCCCTTCCTCCCATCTGCTCTCGCATAGCGCACCTGGCGTCGCTGACGGCTCAGCTCTGGCAGCGGAGGTCCCTTTAGAGCAGCTGGAGCTGGCTCTGCTCTCACACGGACGGCACTGGGCACTGCTCACTGAGCCCACCCACCAAACTTTGCCGCATAAGCCCAGTACAATGGTACCAAGCTACAAGAGGAAACTGATCAAATGCATGATCCATAAAACTGGCCTATTAGTAATATTAGCTTATTAAAAGATTAAGCTTCATATAGCACCATAAATGTATAATGTCTCCCTGAGTAAAATGAAGACATTCTCTTAGACAAGTAGAAGACATTTCATATTCCTGGGCCCAAATCCTAGAATGTGGGGACTGGAATAAATCCTACATGCAAAGAAAGATATGTAACCTAACTTGCAGGCTTGGAGAAGGAAGGGTAAAGCATACAGATGCTGAGAATGAATGCATTCTTGCAAGGAAACGTACTAAGTATGACAAGTCAAACAGAAAGATGCATTTTAGAAAAAAAAAACAAATGTAGTTTTGGATTGTGGCCTGATGAAGCAAAGTAAATAAGAGTTATTGACCAGATGACGAACCTGAAAGCTTGGTTCTGTTTAATGGATGAATGATACAAATCCATGTTTACATCATGTAGTAAGATATTATGTATATGATAAAGTACAAATTTGTATCTTGAAAGTGTATTACAGCACCACTAGAAGTAAATGTGTGTAAATCATCTGTTATGTAGACTGCTCTTACAAGGAGGAAGACAAATTCATATTGACAGCACTCCATTCATATGAATTAGCTACAGATCCAAAAAAGGGGGCTTCTAAGCCATAGGGAGAGTAAGCAAAGGATTGTGATAATATTCAGAAGATTGAGTTCACTCTTAGTGTGAAATGCAACCACAATTCCACTAACAAAATCTCGTCAGTATGATTTGGAGATCAGTATAGTTTTATCTTTGTGGCATGTCACGAAAGAAGATAATTTAGAGGTGATTACTTAGCTGCAACATTAATGAATTTGAAAAAAAAAATAAACCCACAGACAAATTCATCATCTATATTTTGAGTAGGTTGAGTAGTTACTTTTGGAGGACTTGCTTGAAAAATATATAGTAGCCTTTCTTTATCACTTACTTTTCCCCTGCTACATTCATTCATGCATCTATGCATAGCTTCAGCAGTTATTAAAGACGCTAGGATAGAAAATACAGATATCTGTAATGCTGATTTACCAAGTACATTCTCCAGCTGTCAACTAACTGACTGGTCACCTTACTCCTTTTTTACATTTCGATCATTAAAACTCTCCCAGTGGCCTCAGGTACATGTTCAATCAGAGAGGAGACAGAATTAACTTTAAAGTTAGTAACATTGACTGTTGAAAGAAACTCCAGCATGTTTTATTGGCTAACAGTGAGTGATTTTCCTTAACCTACCTCTAGACATTTGTGATAAGTTGCGTCAACATATCAGCAGATTCTCTTGCACAGAAGTTTCAGAGATCCCTAGCAGACTCAAAAATATTAGCACTGAAATTTCTAGCCTGTCTATATTCCCAAGGACACTACCCATGAAAATAAATGCCATACCTGTATTGCATGCATTAAGATTGGAAGAGATCCAAGGCATTGTGTAAGTTGTTGCATTTGGCCCAAATGATATGGAAAATAAGAGTTAAGATTATAGATTGAAATTGAGGCTGGAAAACTTCCATTCATGTTAACTTTATTGTCCCACTTGATTAGAAATAGATATGATCAACTAAATGAAAAGAAATAGCAAATAAGGGCTTCAAACTCATGACTAAATATTATCTAAATTTAATATATAAATTCTTTATTTATATTATTTTATACTGCAGTATCCAACTATTGTTTTCTGTAAGATTCGTATAAGGAAATTGAACACGAGAAGATCTATACCATCATAAATACAAATCAATCTGCTATCACAAAGTTGTTTTTACAAAAGGGATAGCAAAGATAATTTTGTTCAAAATTTGTTTGGATCACTTCTGCTATCCATGTATATCCATTTGATTTTCCATTACACTTTCCCTTCTGTCAAGTGTTTTGAAATACATCAGCTGTTCCAATCACATTGCAATCACTTCATTTCACAATGCAATACACCATGATGTAATGGAGCTTAGACAATTCTACACTGTGCAGCTGTACAAAGAAGTTCTACAGTATTTTTCAAAAGTGGAGCTGTAAAACTCCCAGAGTATCCATCCAGCCCTCTTGTTTGTTTTTCAAATGCCATCCTTCAGAGAGAGATTCTCCTCATCACCAGGAGCAGAGGACAAGACACTCTTTTCCTACTCCAAGCAGCTGTAATTTCAAAGTGTAATAGTCCTGGTTCCATTGGACTGAATTATTTAGTCATCTGTATCTAAAACAAAGAGGTTACATAGAGATGGAAAAACATGTGAGTTGAATGACAAACAAAGTATTATTTACTGAATGTATTAAAAATTGTTTTTCCAGACGCATTTCATCAAAGCAAAGGCCCATTCCTGGGAAAACGGCTATATTCACAATCAAGACAGATGTACAAGTCATGTGAAGTAAGACTGCCACTGGGCTGAATTATTTAGTTGTTTGCTAGAGACTTGATCAGATTCAGCCTCTCTGTAAACAGACAAATTTAAATGGGACACATTTTACAGCATTCTGTATCCTGATTGAGTTCGAATCTATGTGTGCATGGGATCTCTGGAAGTGCTAGTTAAGAATGCTGTCATTGTAGTGAACGTAAACTTGTATGTTTGGGATTAAATAGCCCATAAAACTTAATAGCATCATTCAGAAAACAAAGCAAAGAACAGTAATCAATCATGTCTGCATGAAGGAGCCTGAATTTCCAATGTGGGCAATCCCTGAAAATTCTGACAAAGCCAGACAACTGTACAGAACTGCATTTTTAATAACGTATTATTTTTCTTTTCTTGGAAATTCAAGAAGTCCTACATAACATCAGTTGCCTGTTTAAAGACATTTTTTATTCTGTGACTAAAGCAAGAACCAGAAATGGCTTTTGAAATTCTAGGGGGAACATTTTGAGGAGTAAAACTGCTCAGCTATCCATTGTCAAAGCATATGTTAATCAACTGCAGTCAGATGACATATCTCTATTTAAAAATAAAGGCAAAGCTTACAAAGAGTACTCAAAGGCAAAGGCACTATGTACTTGAGTAGTACCTTTGCTAGAGGTGATTGTGTTTAGCAGAGGTTCTGGGACAAGGTGCCAACAGTTGCTCTAGTTGATCACTTGATATAGATCAGCACTGGAAAATGAGGAAGTCGGCCCACTGCCCCCATCACATCAGTTATGGAACAAGGAGGTCTCAAGAGGAACTGGAACATTTTGTGTACAGCCTAATGCTAACAGTCTGCCAGAAGAAAAAGAACTATTAGTTGCATGTGCCCTTTTTACAATAAAACGGAGTGACACTGGATTTGGCAAACCAATGTCTGTGAAATTGGTGGTTAGCATGAGAACAAGTGGGAATTACCACAGCAGTACTGCACAAAGTTCAAGGAGCCTGAAGTTATCAAGTCACCCACAGGCAACAAATGGATTGAAATGCTTCCCTAATCACAGTACTACAAAATATAAGAATATGGGTGTATCTGGGTCAAGTGTTGAGAATGTGTCCTGACTGTCCACCAAAGAAATCTAATCACTACTTCTAGGCTGCACAGGAAAGCCCAAAATGTCATCACATAGATCAGTCTAGGAGTAAATGTAGAAAAGACAAAGCTTCAGTAGCAGTTTGGTCTGTCCTGAAAGATACAATATACTATAACCACATTCAAACTGTGTGCATAACACAAGCAAAAGTGGTAGAAACTAGGAAGTATGTTTATAGCAATTTAAACCAAATTATTGAGGCTTTTCAACATAGAAGTGGTTTTTTATTTTTTCCATAATAATTAGACTGTTAAGATTTCAATTGTGCTAACAATAAATTCTTGTTTTTACATAAAATCTTATGTTTCCTTTTTGTCTATATCAAGATTTTGAATATAACATAGCAGTGAAGCCAGGTAACCATACAGTATATGCAGCCAATTCAGAAAGAGGTAACAGAAGGATGAAATGCTACTAAATATCACTCATCAAGCAGGTGTTCCATTGCAATGCACATTCATCAAGCTCTAATTACAGATACACCACATTAATAGAGAGCTTAGCTGATCTTGGCCAATAGCAGAAGTTTATAGCGTGAATTTCCACCAGGAAAAGGAATTTTCAGTAGAAGGTACACATATAAACATTAATAAAAAAAAAAAAAAAGAAAAGAAAGAAAGAAAACAACTAGATTTTACATTCCTGGCACAGTCCTGTAGCTAGATCATCCCATCAGAATTGCCATTAAGAACAATTAAAGAATAAAGAATTGTGTGGCTGGTCTTCCAAAAGTACCACTTAAAATTTTACAGGTCTTATTATTAAAAATGTTTTGAAAGAAAATAAATGAACACAAAATGATGCAACTGCTCATGGAGAATCCACTGAAGAAAACAAAACACAGTATTATAATATTGCTAAATTAACTTGTCATAAATCATGGTAAGTAAGCCACTAATGTAGCAGAAATAAACACAGAGTGCTGGCTGTAACACTAATTCCTAGCAGTGACTAACTGAAGCTGTCTGTAGAGTAAAAAACTTAATCTGTTTTGGCTGGAACTTCGAAAATCTCCATATTACTAACAGTATGTACAAATGGGCCAGATAAAGATGCTTCAAAACTGATAAGCTTTTCCAAAATGCCTGTGTGTTATACAAGTTAGTACTTCTATTAAGTTATTTTGATACTGTAAATTATCTAATGAAAAACATGAAGTCTGTTATGAAGCTAGTTACAGAAAATACCAACCATGCCCTCAGGATCAAAATACCACTGAATGTGCTAATTAATAATATACACTTAATCAGATGAGCACTATGCTTTCACTATGCTTTTTAAAGATGACATTGGTATCTGTTTTTTTTTTTTTTTTTTTTTTTTTTTTTTTTTTTTTTTTTTTTTTTTTTGTCACAAAGAAAATGTCCTGCTGCCTTGTGAGCAGCAAAACTGCTGGGAGAGAGAGGAATGAACTTGAAGAATGCCCCATCACCAATTTAGTATTTGTCATTCTGCATTATTCCTAGCTGTGTATAAAGATGACTTTCCCATGGAAACAATTTTAAAACTGTATTTAAAAAAGCAAGACTCTGTTATATGTATGCATTTTGGTATCATTAATGGATATTTTAAAATCCCAGACATACCCTTTGCTCATTTAGTTCTATAAAAAATGACTAATTTTTTATAGAGGAAAAAAGGTAAGTAGTTTCAAGCTACTTAATTATCAGAAGTAATTTTGTTTCTTTCTTGACATTTCTTACTATCTCCATTGCAGTCAGGAAGGGTGTAGTTATTTCATTAAGTATATCGTTCAAATAACAGCATCTACAATCAAATAATATTTAAATCATATAACCAATGGCATTAAATGTCACAGACTACTTACCGTATTTCTTTACGCCTGCTTGTACATTTTTGTATCATCTTAAAAAAAAAAAAAGAAAAAAAAAAGTTTTGTTTTTTCACTGTTTATATCTTTGTAATACACCTAACACATGCATGGTGAGATTTACAGAACATCATCTGATATTAAACACCCCTTCAAATACCCCAAAGAGAGGACCATTATAGGGAGTACTGAGTTTTACTGCCTACCTTATTTAGTATCATGCCATTTTAAATCACATATTACACAAACAAAATGTGTAACCAAAATCAACTGTAGCTGATGTCTCACAAGAGCTAAGTCCATGACAGTAGCTTAAAGGATATACTTATTTTGAGGCAAGAATTCCAATTACTTCTGCACTTAAATTACTTCATACTACAAAAGGGCATTTTATGCTATCTTAGAGGATTAGGTCAGTATACACAGACTTAAAACTGTGTTTCAAAAGTGTCATAACACTGCTATATATGCCTCTCTTAATTTGTATCCCTGAAAGAAACAGTGTCAAAGAGTTATTTTATCTTAATAGTATTTTCTTTCATTTAAGAATTTTAATTAAATTTGCCAGGTGGTAGGAGCAATGAACTTTGTTTTCCATTTGCAAAGACTGAGAAAATTAAATTAGATGTCATTCCTATATTATCTCAAACTTTCCGTAAATGAGAAGGAAGACAAGAAAACATTAACATAAAATGAGATTAAGTGTCAGGCCTTCATTTTCCTCAGCATCTTTAATAGTGGAATAGTTATATTCTCACAAAAATACATATAAATATCTAACCAATAGAGCATTTCATACCTTTTCATTATACAAAAGTATTGCCACATAAAAACAAGAATTTAGCCTACTTTATTATTATTTTACCCAGTCAGGATGCAAGAAATTATAAGTACTGAGAACATTGAGATTTCACTTAGAATCACTAAATCATAGAAGGCTCAAACATTCAGAGTAAGGTCAGCTAAGACAACAACCTTTCTCTTGCAACACAATAACTCCACATCCCATACATGCTTGAAGACCGTGGAACACATTACCAGTCTTAGTTGTACTGTCCAACCACACCCATCCTATAGTCTGGATTTGGTGCCTTCTGACTTCCACCTGTTCAGGCCAATGAAAGATGGACTGCATGGTCAACATTTTCCTAGCAAAGAAATCATCACAACTGCTGTGAAACAGTGGGTCACCTCTGCTGGTGCAGATTTTTGAGTGCAGTATGCAGGCTCTTGTTCATCACTGGAAAAAAAATGCATAGCTAACGCTGGTGACTGTGTTGAAAATTACTGTTTTGTAGCTGAGAATTTTCTTTACCATAAAAGTGTTATTGTGCTCCTTCTAGCTGCTGTAGTTTCCATGGGAATAAATAGGAGGCATTACTTTCAGAGTGACCTACATAATATTTAAGGATATTGTTTTTTGTTGTTTTTTTTTTTAACATCTAGGATGAACTCTACAAAGCTAGGTTTTGCAAGGAGTACTTTGGCTTTGCAAGCTCTTATAGAATGATATACTCATAGAACCACATTCTTCACATAGAAGAATGCGAGTTGGAAGGGACCTTTAAAGGTCAACTAGGCCTAGGCACCTGCAATGAACAGACATCTGCAGTTACACCAAGTTGCTCAGTGCCTGGTCCAGCCTGACTTTGTGTTGGGGTACCCAACACATCTCTGGACAACCTGTTCCTGTGCTTCACTATCCTTATCATAGAAAACTTCTTCCTTGTAGTCAACTGAAATTTCTGCTCCATTAGTCTGAAACCATTTTCCCTTGTCCTATCACAACAGACTCTGCTTAAGAGTCTTACAGCCCCTCCTCCCCCTTCAGGTACTGAAAGGCCACTATTAGATTTCCCCAGAGCCTTCTCTTCTCCAGACTGAACAGCCCCAACTCCCTCAGCCTGTCCTTGAAGGAGAAGTGTTCCATCCCTTGTGTCATTTTTGTGACTCCCTCTGAATGCACTCGAACAGGTACATGTCTCTCTAATACTGATGACTCCACATCTGGACACAGTAACCCATGTAAGATCTCACCAGTGCAGAGTAGAGGGGGCAGAATCACCTTCCTCAGAATGCTGACCACACTTCTTTTTATGCTGCCCAGGATACAGTTGGCTTCCTGGGATGCAAGGGCACATTGCTGGCCCACATCCAGCTTGCCATCCAGCAGTACACCTAAATCATTTTCAGCAGGGCTGTACTCAATCCTTTAATTCCCCCAGCTTGTATTGACAGCAGGAGTTGCTGCAACCCTGGTACAAGACCTTGCACTTGGCTTTGTTGAACTTCTTGAGGTTCACCTGGGTCCACTGCTCTAGATGTCTCTAGATGGCATCCCATACCTCAGGTGTGTCAAGTGCACCCACAGCTTGGTGTCATTTGCAAGCTTGCTGAGGGCACACTGTGTTCCACTATCAATGTCATTTATGACTACATTAAAGAGCATCAGTCCTAGTACAGATCCCTGAGGAATACCACTCACTGATCTCCATCCAGATATTGAGCAATTGATCACTACCCTCTGGGTGTGATCTTGCAATCAGTTCCTTGTTGATCAAACAGTTCACCCACCAGATCCCTATCTTTCTAATTTAGAGAGAAGGATGTGATGGGGACCATGTCAGAGGCCTTACTGAAGCCCAGATATATTGCATCTGTGGCTCTTCCCTTGCCTACTGACACAGTTATGCTGTCACAGAAGGCCACTAGGTTGGTGAGGTAGGATCCCTTGCTGAAGCCATGCTGGTTGTCTTGTTTCACCTCCTTATCTTCCATATTCCTTTGCATAGCTTCCAGGAGCATCATTTCCTGAATCCTCCCTAGCATTGAGGTGAGGCTCCCTAGCATTGAGGCGAGTTCAGTAGTTCCCTGGATCTTCCTTTCTACCCTTCTTTAAAATAGATGCGACATTGCCTTTTTTCCCCAGTCACCAGGAACTTCCTCAACCACTATGACTTTTCAAATATTGTTGAGTGGCTTGACAACTGCATCGGTCAGTCCCCTCAGGACTCCTGGATGCATCTAATTGGGACCCATAGGCTTATGGATTGTCATGAACATGATCTTCACTTTCTGCAGGAGGGACATTGCTCCACCAGTCCCCACCTTTTGACCCATCAGCTTGAGAGGTGTGTGAGGAACGTTTTCTTCACTAGCAAATGTGCCAATGAAGACTGAGGCCAAAAGAAAAAAAAAAGTTTGAGTACTTAAACCTTCTCTTTGTTGGAGGTTGCCAGCCTGCCAGTGTCTCTCCCACTAGAGTGGGAGAGAAGGGGATTTCCTTATTGGAATTTCTTTTTGCTGCTTGATATACTTGTAGCCTTCCTTGTTCTTTTCATCTCTTGCTAAGTCCAGTTCCAGCTGGGCCTTGGCCTTTCTCAATCTCTACACAGCCTAGCAGCATACCTGTATTCTTCCCAGAGTACCTGACCTGTTTCCACTTGTTCCCTGGAAGAGTTAAGTATCTGTCAGTTATTTCCTAAGGCAGATTATCTATTTGAATATTGACAAGAAAATTAGGAGCACCCATTCTCTCACTAAAACTCTCATTGATTCTATAAGACCCAGTACTGTCTTTCAGCACCAACTTTTAAGAAAAGACAAAACCATGAGATAAAAACGAAAACAGCTTACATGTAGAAAAAAAATGTAAGATTAGTCAAAATGAAGAGATAAAAAGTCTCTTTTAAAATTATTTTTATTTACTAAATACTTGAGCCTATGGTTATTTCTACATTATAGTGTAAATGTAAAGGAGTGGATCTGCAAACAGCTGGCCAGAGCTATTTCAGTACTGAATTGTTTTGTACTTTTAAAGGAATATACAAAAGTAATGAAAACATTTAATGTACTTTGACAACTGACAGTACAGAAACTGGTAACTGGCCAGCTCTTTCTCACCAAGAGGTTCCCAGACCACAGTCAGCAGGGTCTGAAGACCCACAATATTCAAATATGTTTTCCCAATTTCTGCAGATATCCATTTGGAATTCTTGCATTTGAATTTTTAGGTATATTAAAAAAATATCATATCAAGAGTAAGAATGTGAGATGTTCTTCTGTTAATTTCAGCAGAGTATTATGCCTTTTTCCCCTCCCCAAAGATCATCATTTGAACAGCGATGGAGTATCTCAGAGCCATTTAGTTCATAGGCATTATTTACAGTAGCTGCAAGACAAAATTTCTGTCAAAGTTTCATGAAGGGAAGCAGAAATTATTTTTAACAAGTATGGAAATTTCATGGTTGTTTTTTTTTTCCTCCTTTAATTTCAAAGCAGAAAATAGGTGAAGGATGACTGTGGCAATGAATATACTATACATATATTCAATATACTGCCCTGTATAATGGAATTTGGTAAGGAACAATTGGCACATGGAATTGTTAACAGAACTACTCAGCATGTCATTGTTTCAACAACACTTGACTGCATCTCATTCAAAACTTTAATGCATGATTTCCCACTCAGTGTACTACACTCAGTATACACATGGCAACTAATAAACTGGAGCTTCAAATGAGACCTCTACAATCTAATACTATTAGCATTTAGCCTTGACTCAAATCAAGTACTATCAACTAAACAGCAAGATGCTCTTATTACCTATGGCATTTTTAATAGGTATTTCTTTCCAAAATAAACTTCTCAATTTATATTTCCCCTTGAAAATGTCCAGAGCAAAATGCTGACTGAAGAAAGATGATTTTATGAGTTGCTCATAACTGAGAAAAGAAGTTGACAACTCAGTTCTGCATGCAGCCAAACTCTGAAAAAGCACTGCATACAAGATTTTTCATTAGGATTTCTCTAGTTCTTTCTGCTGTGGAATTTTAGTCCAAATTCAAAGTTGCTTAAAAAAAAAAAAACCACGAAGATCTCTTTCCAGAATCTGAATGGAAAGATTATACCCATAAAATTAATCTTTCTTGTGGCCTTTGTATACCCAAAATCATGTTTGCATATAAGGTTAAGAATTTATCATTAGTATAGCTGAAACCTTAATATAGTCTAGATTTAATTTTTGAGAAAAATCATATTTCCATATAGAAAAAGGCAATTCAAAATAAATCTATCTCCTAGTTTTTGTTCCTTCTTGTGGTGTTACGCTTGCCGTCCCCCTGCTCCTCTGGATGCTGACGTCAGTTGTTTCCACCCAATATTTGGAGAAGGGGAAGAAGGGGAGTTGCCAGCATAAGTCCTTCACCATGAAGAATATGATGTTAATGTTGATTATTTTTTTTTTCCTCCCTCTAGGATCCACTTGGGATGAATTCTATATGTTTACTGATGTTTTTATGCCTCACTAATCACTGTTTTAGGAAGGTCATAAGCATCCTGGGCTATGTCAGGAAAGCTGTTGTCAGGAGACAGAGGTGGTAACCATTCCCTTCTAGGCAGACCTTTTGAGATATATGTGGAAGATTAGATCTAGGTCTGTGCTCCCCAGGACAAGAGGGGCACACTGAATAGCCAGTCGGGGGGGAGGGAGAGGGGGTGGCGCCCACAAAGATGTTGTAGGGGATGGAGTTTTTATCATGTAAGGAGAGTTTGAGAGAGCTAGGATTATTTAACCTGGAGTATGTGGGAGGACCTCACCAGTTTCAATAAATGCGTACATGAGGAGTGGTAGGTTCTTTTTTATATGTATCCTGTGGCAGGACAAGAGGCAACAGCTACATATTGCAATACAAGAAATAACATTTAAAGTTAATAAGAATTTTTTTAAAAAAAATTAGTGAAGTTAGTCAAACACTGACTAGTTTTTTTTTTTTTTAAACTGTGTAGTTAGTCAAACACATTTTGCCCAGAGAGGCTACAGGGTCTCAGTCCTTGTAGATACTCAAAACCAGGCAAGCTGCTCTAAGTTAGCCTACCTGAGGAGAGGCATTGGATTGGACGATCTTCCTATCAACAGTGTCCCAGTTCTAGGATTCACTATTTTCAGATCCATATTACAGCTGATTGTACAATGTATACTGTTTTTCCACATGTTACATATTATTCCTATGTTCTTATTTGTTTCTCCTGAAGTCATGTTTGTTTGGCTCCAGGTTTAACTCTTATTTGTGAATTATATTTAACTGTGAGGTTTTTAGTGCCAAGCTTGTGACCCATCTCCTGCCACCCCATGCCTGCCCTGCTCTATGTTCCACCCTCTGCCTCCACTTTTACAGGTGTTTGCTATTACATGAGACCAGCATTACTCTATAATACATCGTTACCTTAGAGTTATGTGTATCTCATTGTGAAAACACAGCTGCTTATTACTGCTACCTCACAAAACTGTGTCTCAGTTTCAGCTGGGACAGAGTTGTTTTTCTTCATAGCACCTGGTATGATGCTGTGTTTTGGTTTTAGGAGAAAAAACAATGTTGATAACACACCAGTGTTTCTAGTTGTTGCTGAGTAGTGCAGTACAGATCCAAGGACATTTCAGGAAGTTAATCGGGCAGACTGCCACCGCTCAGGTAATAGCTGGGCGCTGAGCAGCTACTTGAGCATCAATTGTTATATATACATATTTATAATTTTTGTAACTATTCTTTATTTTTTTTTCCTCTAATTCTGTCCCTCATCCAGCTGGGAAGAAGAGGGGTGAGCAAACAACTGTGTGGTGGTGAGCTAACTGCTGGACTAAAGCACAATATTATGGTTGTATCATAGAGAAATAAGTGAAGCAAAGTAGGCATCACCAAAGGAAAAAAAATGTTACAAGTAGATGATGCAAAACAAAGCGCCAGACATGTCTCAAAAACTTCAGATAGACCATACCTGGCAGGCCCCAGTCCTGAGGTCTTCCAACTTATTACAAAGCCTGTGTCTTCACACAAGCAGTTGCAAAACCATACTACAAGACTATAGCCTTAAACACTATGGAAAAATAGATGAAAGATGTAAATCTTCAAGAATAGTAAAGACTGATTAAAGGCAAACATAAGGAAGAGTGGATAAGTCTGATGTAAAAGTTTCCTACAAGAAATATGCCTGTATCATAAGTCTACAGATTTATACTGAAATCTTTTATTTGAAAAGTCTCCACTTCAAAGACTACTTCTCACAAACAATGCCTGTATTTTTATGATCACCTACAATGACATCATATATATAAAGTACGTTTTGACATATTTAAATCCTTATATATGTTCCATGTCCTGTTATCTAAGTTATTCAACTTCTAGAAGTACTTATGACAAGAGGAAAAGCAGCCCTCATCCTCAAAAGTACGACAGTGAGAGGCATTTCATAGAGTGAAATATGTTTGTTGCCTGAAACACTGATATGAACAGAAAGAAACCACCAAGTAAAAGTGCAGCAGAGTCAAACCATGTACCAAAGTTGCCAAGCTCTGGATCTGATCTTTCTTTATCACATGGCTTCTTCTCATCTATCAGGGAAGTCTTGTCCATTAGTTTATCAGCAACATTGTGTTTGCTCAGAGGAAAAGAATATACAAAGACTTTACCATGTCTTACAACTAGTCATCTCCAAGTCCAAGACAAGAACTTGTTCTGCCTACATCAAAACAGGCTAAGACATAACCTGTGTAACTATTAATAAACGTATACATAGCAAGTTCACATACAGATGTTAGATAAGCACTGCAGAACAGATATATATCCCAGATGATAAGCCTTCAAAGGCTTAGCCAGTTGAGAAAAGACAACATGCATATCTAATCTATGCAAATAATGCACAGATTTGGTAACTAAGTTTGGGAACAGGCCACTTGGTGATCTATTTACATCCAGCCAGCAATACTTAATCTATACAGAAAACAAAATGCATCTATGTTGGTCATAGAAACACATACACAGCTCTTTCTGCTTCAAGAACATCCACAAGAGACTGTCCAGACTACTAATCATTAATAAATAATGTCCAGCTTACAACCACAACAATAACAGAAGCTGTCACAGTTATCACATCAGATAAATCTGGCCATGCATTAAAATGCTCACTACGGTAATGATTTTTCTTTCTACAAATTCATTGAGAATGATCTGAAAAAAATCACTCTAGAGCTGATTACAGCTCATGAATTTACATTATCATCAGCAGGATGACTCAGAGCCAGCTAACAACATGCAAGTAATTACATTGAAAAATAACAAAACTTAGTGATTGAGTGTACAATAAAGAGTGTACCAGACTTGATAAAGTTTAGGTTGTTTTCCTTGTTCCTAAATCATAAGGTAAAAGCATACATTTTTCATAACTTTGAAACATTTTTTTTAATTACTTCTGAGGTCCTTAAATACAAGGTGTCAAAATAATTCCTGCAAGACTGTCATTGTTTTATCTAAAAGGAATCAAATAAGTCAATCAGCCCTCAAAAAATAATGATAAATGCTTTGAGTGGATAAGTTAGTTGTTCAAGATCTGAACAAATCTAGAAACCTAGAAGTTTTTACCCCTCCTCAACTATGAAGATTTATGACCACACTCTATAAAAGCTCAGATATTATCATCCTCAGCATTTCTGTGTAGTACATCACTAAATCATTATTTCCTTTAATTGTTCTTTTTCTCTCTCACCATTGTATTCTCTCTATGCAGGTTCTCACAACTGTAATAACTGCATTTCTTCCTGAAGTTTAATGGACACTGTGATTATCTTTGTTTCTTGCCTTCTGCACCCTTATGTGGAGCAATTTTTCTTGTTTTACTTACTTACAATGTGCTATGATGTAGTAACTGACAACAGTGAAGTTGAGTTTCTTTTCACAGCTACGTGTTTAATCTCAGTCTAATTTTTGCATGCATTGACATCGTTAGGATTGCTTGCCAAAAGAAAAGCTCTCTTCCCTTTTGCCTTTAATTCTCATTTTGAGTTAGACTCACCATATCTGACTGTTAAAGTTAAGAAATACCTGTGCCTTCATGAAAGATCTTAGAAAATTAGTTATCCACACACAATTTTCAATAACTTTGAAAGCGTAAGCCTCTAATCCTCTTAATCTTTAAGAAAAGAAGCTATGGAAACAGGAATAAAATGAACTTCCAAAAGGAGCATTCCCCATTGTTATTTTCTTAAATTGACTTGTATCACTTCCTTTTTTTCTTTTCAGAATTTGAATGTTTATATTGACAATAACATAAAAAAGGGAATCAAATTAGATTTTTAAATGAATAATAAAAGCTCTTAGATCCTCAGGGACAGCCACCAAAACCCCTGTCAAACTTTTCCCTCAGTTTTTCTTGACAGCATATTCACATCAGAAATCACTGGTATTTACAAGGAGAGAGCAGCAGCATCACAAGTTTTACAGCATGCCACAGAATAAATCACATATATAAACGTAATGAAAACAAAAGGAATTTTTATGTGTTACGCAGCCAGGCTGCAACAACCTACACAGATTACATATCGCAGGAAATTTCTTTCAGTGCACAGAGTACACAGCAAAGCAGAATGGACAACCTAGGCATTTATCATTACATCTTCTGCTAGTTGCATCTCTGCATCACTAGTTGTAATTCTGATGACAGAATGCCAATACCATCAATAACCAAAGCTTAGCTACCCTATTACTTACATGAGTAAGTTAAGTCCACTCATTAAAGCACATCAATCAGACAAATCCACCACTAGTAGTCAGCAGCATCTACTATCCACAAGAGTATTAAAGGCAGAACAGAACTAGCAGGTTTTTTGTCAGGTTATCTCTACATCCATAATGATTAAAGACAGGAAAGGAAAAGGAGTTTTTACAGGCTTTTTAAAAAGAAGTGGGATAACTGAGCTTATTTTGTTTTCATCATATTTTTAACGAGACAGTTTGATAGATTATTGTGGCCTCATTAACAAGGTACCTTAGTAAACTGCTAAGATAACAAAGACACTATTAGATACATATTTAAAGATCTGATTATATTAATTCTCATTTCAAATTGAATAAAAAGTAGTAATTATCCACTAATAACTTCATTTCCATGAAAATTCACTGAATTCCTCACCTTGAATGAAGAACATGCCTAGTACAAAACGGCTTGTACCTTGAATATTTCAGTGCTTTTATACTTCATACTTCAGTGCCATTCCAGAAAAAGCCAAGGCAAGCAGCAGTGCTGTACGCTCCTCTCTTCATGAGGATATTAATGTCCCAATAAGCAAGAAACAGGGGCCCCCAAACTCTAACCCTATTAAGATTTGTAACATAAGGCTTTCCTAGACAAGTTGATCTTGAGAAGTGTTATTTACAAAAAGACAATACCATACTAAGTGCACCCCAAAAAAGTGAGCAGTACAGCAATGAAATAGAAAGCACAGCAACAACAGCAAAGTAGTAAGGCCCTAGACTACAGCAAGATACCTCCACTGCTAACCCTTAAATGAGGTCTGGAAAGGGGTGGATTCTTGCTCTTCCCCTTCTGGTCACTCAGGTGCATTGCATGCACCTGAGCTTCCCTGGGTTGGCCCTGCCTTCAAACCAGATGCTCAACCACTGGTTCAAGCCATGACTCAGCATTTCCGCTACAAATACAAACACTTACAGTCATTACTATGGCAAAGTACTGTTCAGTGGAATGTAGTAATTTTTTTGTGGCAGCCAAAATCACTTTTCGGTGATTTTCATGAGTTACATAAATAATTGCTCCATTTCTTTAACTTGTACTCTAAAATAAATTTCATTTCTGATGTAAAATTAAACCTCACACAATGAAAGCTTCCTTCATTCTTGAAAAAGTATAGCTCAAAGGTCTCTTAAGGGATTTGACTCTCTGAATTCTAATGTCAAGATTACTTGAAATGTGTTCCACATCCTATTCTTCTAAAACACCTCTAGTGTAGCACATGAAGCATATAGTATTAAAGCTTGTAACAAATATAGTTTAAAGATTCTGCATCTAAACTACCTGCAAAAATTCCTACATATACATGCACACACCATTTTGATAGACGGAAAACAAGATAGGCAGAAGAGGATGTAGCAAAATTGGCCTTGAGAACAAAATGGAGTAATCTGAATAAAGACACCTGTTCTAAAACAGAAGATATCCATGTGCCTGTTTTAAAGGTTGACAAGATTAAGTAAGAGGTATCCAACTTGTTTTCCTGATTATGTTTATTGAGGAGAGGCAGAACTGCAAGCAGTTAATTTCCTTTTCTCTAACAACACTCATATGATTAGCAAGAGAATCCAGAACTCCATGCAAATATCAAGAGGCTGACTTTATGTTTTAGGCTAACTGCTTAAAATACAAAAGGTTGAATTGACGTGGCTTACTGTAACAAGTGTGATTTAATGCAAGTTGTACAGCTTTTAATGCAACACTGAGAAATAAAAAAATATTACAGCAAAGTTAAGTTACTATTAATACTAATGACGTGGGTGCAGTGTTCCTGTCTTGGTACAGGGTGATGAACTAGATGACCTTTTTAAGTCCCTTGCAACCCTACTCTCTATAAGTATTAAATTAAACTAGAAATACATCAGAGCAGTGACTCTCAGTATTGAATTGATGCTAAATCACATTAACTACCAATAATAATCAATCCTTATTTAGTCTAAGGAATTGTCTGTCTTTCCAATTATAAATCTCAGCTAAAGAATTCTACCTAAGTAAATAAAAACTAGTTTGAATAGGTAAGTAAATTAATGGAACCAAATCACTTGATGTCTAGAGCTCATTATAAAGTTTCCCTTTTATGCTCTGATCAGTTTTCATAGATGCGTGTTTCCTTCTCTGTTTAAGGCAGAACCATAGTATCTCTTCTTCACACAAAGTCATATTTCGTAATGATTAGAGATGTAGGACTTCAGCAGATAATATTACAAAGTCACATTTAGGAAAAAATACATCTGGAAAATTTTGTTTGTTTGTTTGCTTGTTTCAGATACAGAGAAAGTAGTTTATGGTAAAACTTTGGCACTACTGTATATAACAACCTATTGTCTGTTGATTCCTTTCATGATTTCAAAGCACCTTTCCTATTTTTTGCACATAACAGAAAGTCACTCTCCACAAAATGGAGATTGGATCAATTTTCACTCCAGAAAAAGTTCTCTAGTGCTTCTACATACTAAGGTTTATAGTATATACTTAATATATAAATTATCATTTGTAGATTGTACCATAATTTATGACTCATATTCTAAAATATACTTCTAGCAGCAATGCAAAAGCTGAGAGTAACTAATGGAATTTAGCAACCCTTAGCCCTGGTAAGCACATCTCTATTTTCACGCCCGTCATTGTTATTAAAATTATCTTCACCTGTACAGCTGTTGTACTAATTCTGTCTATCAGCTACAACATAACAGTTCTGCTACCATACTGTTTCCATTTCAGAAGCAATCAAAAGATTCACAGACATTTTTTCAACTTTTTTCATAATATTAATTAAATTGCCACTACAGTTTTGCAACCCTGCTCTGAAATCAATTTTAAGAGCAGTGCTAATGAGCTGCTTTTATGTCAGCAGATGGACAACTAGTCTGAGGGACAGATGTGTCATCATCCATATCTTGAAATTTTCCTTTTTTCAAAGTTGGTCTTCCAGATAGAGATGTAAGGTTGCAGTTTCATATCAAGACCAGGATCTGCTTTGAAAAGGCACGTTGCAGGCATGCCAGAAAGAAAATAGCCCAACCCCAGGAAAACATTGTTCATAGCACTCTGCATTTAGAAAGTGAATCTCTTTCCTCAGGTAACATGAAGCGAAGCCTGCAGAACAGAGAAAAACAGTTTAAAAAAAAAAAAAAGTTTATTTTGCCCTAGAATCAGATTACATTCAAGGTCTGTAGAGTAGCACACACTATGTTATGACTGAAGGAATTAGGATCTTAAACCTACAGAGAATACATTTTTCAAGCCTTCAGTTTTTAAGAACACTCGTAACTGTGGAGGCCAATAGAAAAGCCAAGTGACTGCATGCAGACAAAATGTCAGCATTGAGAACACTGAGGGCGGTGATCCATAGCACCATGGTTTTGGAGGCAAAGATAAGTAGTTCAGTTTTTTGGCTGAAAGTTTCATAAGAGACTGACAGCCCCAGTAAATCCTAGGATGCATTAAGAAGAGTGTGGTCAGCAGGTCAAGGGAGGATAACCTTACCCTCTACTTTGCCGTGGTGAGACTGTGTCTGGAATACTGTGTCCTGTTCTGGGCTCCCCGGTTCAAAAAAGACAGGGAACTTCTAGAGAAAGCTGAGACACCTGGGACTCTTCAGCCTGAAGAAGAAAAAGCTGATAGGAGATCTTATTGATGTTTATAAATATCTGAAGGGTGGGAGTCAAGAGGATGGGACCAGGGTCTTTTCTGTTGGTGCCCAGAGACAGGGCAAGGAGAAACGGCCAGAAACTGAAACACAAGAAGTCCCATCTGAAATGAGGAAAAACTTCTTTACTCTGAGCATGACACAGCAGTAGAACAGACTGCCCAGAAAGCCTCTGAAGTAATCTTCTCTGCAGATATTCAAAACCCACCTAGACACTTTCCTATGCAACCTACTATTGAGAACTGCTTTAGCAGGGGGGTTGAAGTAGATGATCTCCAGAGTCCCTTCCATCCCCTATGATTCTGTGATTCTGTGAAAATACAGGCCAGAAAAAACAAACTGATTGGAAAGAGATGTGAAAAAACGAAGCAAAATTCAAGGAGACAGTGAGAAATGGAACCTGCATCCAAAAGCCATAACTCCAAACATTACACTACTATCCTAAAGGGGTGCAGGGAGAAGCTGCAAAGTACTGGCAATTGATTTTACAATGGTACTTCAAATGACCACAATTTTGGAGAGCTAGGGGACTTTTGTTCTGACTCACACAAAGCATCAGATATAAAAGAACATGTATCCAGGCAATATCATGTCTTTAGAAAGAGACATTGAGCAATAAAAGCATTTTTCTTTGAACTGTACCAAGAGCTTTCTTCCCAGTACAGTTTTTACCAGAATAATTGACTGCAATTTCAGATAAACTTCTTACAAGCAGTGAATTATGGTATGAAGACTGTAGGGGCAGGGTGTTTCTGAGACAGAGGCATGTAGGTAATGAATATATTGAAAAATATCACATTTTTCATATGAACATCTGCCTTCAGTTTTATTCCAGTCACCATGTGTTCTATTTGTTTCCACAAGAGAATACTAAAATAATCTTTAACTCACTGCCTGTGATTTAAGGGTGAATTAATATGCAATAGGGCTTAACAAGAAGATGCTTAATAGTAGCTTCTCCAAAATTCTTCTAATGTTTTGAACAGCGACACTAAACTGTTCATACTGCTTGCATAACTTCCAGTACCCTCTAAGACATCATATTTATTCATAAGATATTGAGACATTTTGAATAATTTCACACATATCAGTGTCCATAATTGTTTCAGGAAATCCAGTATCACGTGCTTCATTATTTGGAGTTAATCCAGAGAGGTCATTTGTTGTCAACACTCCCTCCACAGAATAGTTATCATAGAATCATGAACTGCATTATTTATTTTAATTATTTTTCTCTCCACTAACTCTATCTTTTAAAAGTGTATTGGCATTTTAAGTTAAGCAGGCTAATAGTAACTGCAAAATTTTTCAATAGCAGTATGCTGTTTCCTTAATGTATAGTGTTATCATAGTGGATGACAAACACATTGTTCTATTTCCTTTTTTTTTTTTTTTTTCCAAAGAAGTTATTTGATGAAATAAATGAACTTGGCTAATAACATTGTTTACGCCCTTACAGAAGTGTTTCTGTATATTAAGAGTCACATGGGCCTATTTGATACACGTGTTGTTCATTTGATGTTACAAATGGAGTTTGGTGTCCCTGCTTATGGACAGGGGATTGAAACTTGATGACCCTTGGTGTCCCTTCCAACAAAAGCCATTCTATGATTCTGTGATTCTATACCCCTACTTGATGAAAAATAAAATATTGTAACAGAGCAGCTCAACATTTGAACCTGTTTAATTATTATAGTTTATTCAGTTTTATACAACTTAGTAATGTAGAATTTCACATCTGTCCAAAATAGAGACATTATTTCTCATTTCACCTATTCCATCTTGTCAAACAAAGAATAATTAACTCCAAGATTCCTTCTCTTTATTACTCCTTATTGGTGTCCTTACTTTTTGATCAGGTGAAAAAGAATCTTATATTTATTACCACGCATATAACCACATCACTAACATCTGTTTGGCAAAAGGTAACAGCATGTCATACATCTGCGTACAGCACACCTTAACACAACTATACAACATACATATTACTACATATTATATTTACACTCTACATGCTGGGTAATCTTGACTCCAGCATAAGCATTATTCTCTTTCTAAGAGTCCTATTTACACACATCATGTACATATTAGATCAACTTTGACTATGCCCAGTTTTATGCTCAACAGGTATCAACTGCAGCTAGGAAACTCATGAATTTGATTTTAAAAATGTAAGGTTCATTTCTTATTTCCTGCTGTGGTGTTCTGTATCATTTCTATCTAAGTATTGAAGTATCTAAGTATTGTATCACAGCAATGAAGGCTTTTGAAAACACTGAAATAAAAAGTTTAGTGCATAGCAAAAAAAGACAGCTTACTGAAAAAAGTAATTTGATCTGGAGAGCTTCAGATAGACACAGTCGTTCAAGTATCCTAACAAGCTTATATTGCACTTCTCTACAGTTGTCCATAGCATAGATATCCTTATGTCACAAAAATCAGGGATTATAAATAAAATAATAGATGTCAGACATCAATGATTTCACAAAAGATTAGCAAACTGTAACTACCTGTATAATAATGTCTGCACGAAAGAGACATTTTCCCTTTTTTCTCCTCCCAATGACTAAGGTCTGACTGCTTTTCTCTGGGGTTTGTTCAGACTGTAATGACAAAGCTGGTATGACTTAAGTATCCAGGCACACTAAACACAGATTGAATTGGTGCTGCAACATACAAAATGAATCAGAAATCTGTTTTCACGCCTACAAAGCATCAGTATCTTCTGTTTTTAATGAAGTCTTGGTTTTCAGTGAAAGGGAAAAAGAAAAGGCAAACAGGGAACCTCTATGTATCATTAAAAACAAAAAATGCCATTAGAGCACAGATCATCAGTGTTCAAAAGCAGTCATTTCAGTATACTGTCAGCTTTGCCTATTCTTTTTCTTTTCATGCTGACAAATGACAACTTTTACTTCATCCATAAAAAAGCTGACAGGTGGAGCAGCAGCTGAGCAGCTGCAGGCATTTGGCTGCCTGTAGCTTGCTGCTGGTGGTGGAGAACTTCCCTCTTCACACTGATGTTCATCTTTCTGGAGAACTTGGGAAGTTAACAACACAAAGCCTACTGCAACTGCACCAATATCACAAAAGAAGCCAAAAAAAGTTAGAAGGACTTTGTCTGTTCCATTTAATTCCAAAATATGGGTGGGTATGTGCTCCTAAATTAGACATAAAGGACAGAGAGAAGACTCTATAACCCCAAATGGTTTGACAAGAAAGGAAGGAAATTGAAAATCTACATCCACTACAAGTTCCACATTAAGATGTGGCTACTTCTTAGTCTTAGCAACTTAGTATGCTAACAGTAGGTATGCTACTTGAGAGCAGAAAATCCTTTCCAAAAGTGCAAACCTCAAAGGTCCCTTTTCTGAATCTGTAGCAAGATGACTTCACTATTCCTACCACTGTCTCTGGTCTACTAGAGTGACATAATGGATTCCTGAAAGAGAGAAAGAAAACAAAACCCAAGGCATTCCTGGTGGAGATTAGGTATGTATGACATCTCATAAATATACTGTCAACAACTGGTACAAGATACATGGGTATGGAGAGCAGAAAGCAGAGCCTATCATTCACCTGAGCCACCTTCAAATGCCTGTTCCGCAACTCTGCTCAACTCCTATTGAATCCTCCAGAATATTTATCCATTTGAGCATCTATGACATATACATCTGTTTATTCAGCTTGGAAATGTGCAGTACTGACAGAAATGACTGTCAAAATATTTACTTTGAAAATGAAATTGAAAAAAAAAAATGAGACTAAGAGCTGTGTTAAAATGTAGTACAAGAAATGTTTCAGTGAATCCTTGAACATAAAATAAACCTACTCCAATCAGGGAAACATACATAGCAATAGCAATCAGGAGGTCCTCTATTCCTCTCCAATTTCTTTCTTCATACTTTGTGGCTCTTGTTGAGGGAAGCAATCTTCACTGCTGCAGTTTTTCCTTACTACATGCTACTGACCTCTTCACTAAATCTGCCCTCTAAGAAAGCAGGCCTTGCATAAGAACACATGTACTGTGATTCATAATCTATTTGGAAAGCCACAGAAACCCCTCTTCAGGAGCCAACTTCTCTTTGATTTAGAGTTAGACAAAGATACAGTCTAGCTGACTTCTGTAAATCAACCTGTTATCCAATGTTAACAGAAATTACCAACTGAATTCAGTTCAACTATGTGCTCGTGTCCATTCCCACTACCCCTGCCAGCTCAAAGCATTATTATCCTCATCTCCCACATTAGTTTACTTCTTGTCACATTCACAGTAATGATTAAGGAACACGCAGAAGCTACTGACTTCTGTCTCATCATAACTTAAGCCCTGGTAGCCTAAATGCCAGACAAAACAAAGATAGGCAGTGATTCTGTCTGTCTTTATTTCATCCATCTGTCAGTAAAGGATTTGAGAACCTTTGCCAAATGCAGTCAAATCTGAAAGCTGACAAGTCTCCAGATGAGTAAGTTACTATGAGGCTTGTGAAACTCCGTATCAAAAAAAAAAAAAGAGATAACAAAACTAATGTGTGCCAAAGGGAATGAAAATCTAGGCTTCATTTCTTCTACTTGTAGGTCAGCTTCCAACTCGCAACATCACTAAATGGTACTGAATGGCTTTGGAGGACCAGTCCATGGACATGGGTATACCAAGAGAAGTGGCCATGTCCTTACAGCCATCTTCCCGTGGATGGCCCACTCCATCTAGCCATCTCATTTTCTTCTTGCCCAAGGGTCTACTCTTCGCACCCCCTTCTGCCTTTTGAGATCACCATTCTGTGAAATGTCTGCAGGCCCTGAGACTGGACAGCAAGACCACATGCCCTTTGCAATTCACTCGGAAATTCTTCACAACAGGAAGTCCTTTCCCACTATCTACACGAGGCTGCCATTTTGTTTCAGATATCAGTTTATGGGTGGGAGTCACAATTTTGTAAAAAGCCATATCCCATTGTTTTTGTGCCTTTTCAAGTGCTTGGCTGCCTCAGAGCAGGCAGCAGCAGCAGCCAACAGCCATTTACCTCAAGAATACTGGAGCAATGGACTGGGCACAGTTCTCCACATGGCGGTGTCTCCTCCTCCCTATTCTCCCTTGTCATGTCTCTACAAATATACGTTCCAACATTCTAATGCTTTCCTATATTTAGATACCTACGTTTAGTTATATACAACCTAGACTGGAAGGTACCAGGGGAAATTAACTTCTGTGCTCATTTGGTTAAAATTCATCTGAACTTCTACAGAAGACTGTCAGAATGGAATAATCCCACTCCTAGAAATGCTTTGTACTTTGTACATTCAGAGATGACCCTCTATTTTGGAAAAAAAAAAAAAAAAAAAAAAAAAAAAAGACAGAGCATTTCATTCGTATGTTAGAAATATATAAACGAAGGTGGACTTGCTTACTGTATATACATGTCTTTTCCAAATGCTTTGGAACATACGGACTGCCAAATTAATCCATAGGAAATAGTTTTGCAACACTGTTGCAACAATGTAGCTCAATATAATACCTCTGAGGAAGTAGGGGTTAATCACAACTGACTGGAATCTCCTAGATTCACAGCCTCATGCCCACAGGTACCAAGAAGTATGCAAGTAACCTGCCATGTACTTAGGCCCAAAGGCACCTATATATATCCAGGTAGTCTGTCTAGGATTGTTTGCAGTGACAAAGAGGACAAGGCACATCAGTTTTCAAGCCCCTTCCCACACTTGGGTTCTTCTTAGAAGCTCACAGGTTTTGGATGTGTCTCATGCTATATCCTTCTGAAGGTGGAAGTGATCAGTCTCTCTATCCTGTCCCAGTTCTGCAAATCATCAGGATTTATTCTGTTTCAGATCTGATTGTCCTGAGAAATTGCAAGTAGATGTGTGCTAGGATATTGATGACCTGCTGCTGTAGGTGTCAGCAACATAGGTGATTTTTATAACCCATCTCCTGCTGATGTTTTCACCCATGTGTTCACCTTCACTCACCTTTCATAACAAAATAATATTTTTAACAATTTTCCATAGCCCTAGAAGATTCCTAGGTTTCTATTTTCTAATACACTGCAGGTAGTTTGGCACCTGCTGGCAATAAAATGACAGCTTTTAGGATTCACATGGTTTCTTCTGAAAAGTCTCCCAACCCTCTGGTTCTGCCATTCAGTATTTCAGCTTTATATTATGTTAAAATTTCCAATTTCCTGGACCAGAATTATGAAAAAAGATTACAAGTCCCTTCTTTTTATACATACATACATTTATATTTGTAAATTCTAATCTGATACAATTTTCATATTGTCTCTCTATTTTATTGGATTTTTGGGACGGAGTTTTATAATGTGCCTGTCTCTATTCTCAACTTCTATTATCTAAACTATATTGCTCCTTTTTGTCCAACTGGAAAAAAAAAATGTTTGAGAAGTAAGAGAGAGCACGCTTGCAATTGATAGGACAGACAGAAGGAAATCTGTTGTGTAATTTAAAAAAAATGAATTTATTACACTATTAAATAGCATTCTAAGTACTCCATCTGTGAATTGCCATAATAACTCTTCACTGACTCTCCTGTTACATATTTATCAGGGACTATTTACTGGCTAATAAGAACGTCACTGGTTATAATAGACATGTCACTTGACATTAGATAAAGATCTTGATCCAGGTTCTATATTCAGCATTCATACTTAGGAGTGGCAGCTGACTCTCTCCTAAAATTATCAACATAGTGATCAATGCCAGATAGTAAATATGAAGTTCAGTTCACGGACCCCTGTTGTAAGAGATTTTGGATGCTAAAGGGAAAACAGCTTTGCTATAATCAGGCAGACACTTTAATGAGTTCACATTAATAAGAAAATGCTTATTTTCTGCATGATTCCATCACAGTGGATGTTTCATACAATATTAAACATTGAAATGTAACTTCAAAAAGCACACATGGTTTGTATTTTCAGTGTTACATTGTTAGCACTGTTCAATTGGAAAATAAAAATTTTACAGTGGGAAAAAAAGAAACTTCAAATGCTTTATCATCAGATCATTATGATAATTTGGAAACTTGTTTCAGAGCCATTAGCATGATCATCAAAATCTACTGATAAAACAATTTCAGCCTTGAAAGACAAAAAGATTAAATCACTAAAGAATGTTCAAACAGACTTTCTGGCCCTTTGCATTGGTTATGATTGTTGTCTTCGTGTGTCATCCGGTTCAAGATACTATAGTTCGCAAAAAAAGTAAGATAAATGTGTAGTTTAATTTTGTTCTTTAGGCTTCTGCATGTCCCTAATAAATCTCCTGCATATTCATAGCCTAGAAACATGGTGTTAAACATGGTGATTTGCTAGACCTCTTATTTACATCCTGACTGCAGTCACAACCCTCTGTTATGTCAGGCACAATTTCTTTGTTCACCTTGTTCACCAGTTTCAGGAATAAACTAGTATTTTACATGGGCTGCTCAAAAGTAATGCCTCATTTTATTACACTGACCCACAAAGTCAGAAGCAGATGTTGATGGTATGGCAGTAAAGGTTGAATCTTCCCACTAATATTCCATTACATGTTGTTGATGTGTGACTGATGGCAGCAAAAGGGCAGTCTGACAAAATGGCTTCTGACATAGAAGTGCATATGAAGCAAAGGTGTGCCATTGAATTCCTCCATGGGGAAAAATGGCACCCACTGACATTGATTAATACTTGCTGAACATTTACAGAGACCAAACAGTGGCTGTGACCACTCTGAAGCAGTGGGTGTTGTGTTTCAGTAGTGGCAAAAGCAACATGAAAGACAATTCACTTTCTGGACAGCCAAGCGCAGTTGCCACACCTTAAAAGAATGTCTCATCTGTGTGAATTGGATAATGGTGGAAACAATGTTGAAAAAATAGTTTTTTGTAGCAGAGAATTTGCTCTGTCAAATAATGTTCTGTATCTGTTGCAGTTTCCATGGAAATAAATACGAGGCATTATTTTCAGAGCGACCTACTTACTGTGGAACACAAAATTATAAGGGGAGAAATACACTTAATGGTAAAGTGCATATCATCTGAAATATCACCAAACAAGTTTAAACTGTTTAATAGTTTAGGGGTTTATTTACATATTGTATACTTACCCTGAAGTAAACAGTATGAATAAAATATAATTTGTACTTGTATGAGTACAACAGGTTCTAATAATTATTTTCATCAGTAATGTTGTAATTAGGTATAGATTACATCATAAAACTTCCTAGCCAAAATCACTCTAAAAATATCTTGCAACACAATAAAAACATCCACTGATAAAGTTCATACATGTAAGCAGTGACATTTTTGTGTGTCCATATGTGTGGAATCATGGCTAACACCACCAGCCTGTATTGACCCTACTGGCAACTCTAAGTTCCTCCACAGTCATGGAAAAAGGGAGGGACTTTTTATAAGGGTATGTAGTGACAGGATGATGGGACAATGGTTTTAAACTGGAAGAAGGTAGATTTAGTCTAGACATAAGAAAGAAATTCTTTACTGTGAGGATGGTGAGACGCTGGAACAGGTTGCCCAGAGAGGTTGTGAATGCCCCCTCCCTGGAGGCGTTCAAGGCCACGCTGTTCGGAGCTTTGAGCAACCTGGTCTAGAGGGAGGTGTCCCTGCCTATAGCATGGGGTTGGAACTAGGTGACCTTAAAGGTCCATTCCAACTCAAACCATTCTGTGATTCTGTCATAATGTAACTACATTTCTAGGTGTGTGTATTTATGTATGCATACATATATATTAAATGTCCACATTCATACATGTATAATTATATGACATATATGCATATAGAAACATAACCATACAAAATGTAAATATATATAAATTCTATATTTGTGCGTATCTGCACATACTTTTACATATATATTTTATATAAAAATAAACATATAAATAAAGATTTTTCTGTATGTTGTCAAAAGGCAATTATAAGGACACTGCCTTGTCCAAATGGGCAGCTCCTTGCCATAAAACAGCAGCTTTATTTTTTTTATTTAGTGACACTTGCTGCCATGACGCCTTTCCAGCATGGACAGAAGGGGGTGTCTTGTCCTGCCAGTTACCTGAGGACTACCTGAGCATACATGAGGATCCATCAAGCAAACTTTTTTCTTCCTTAGTCCAAATCAACTTCTTGAAATTTAGATGTGGCATGAACCATATCTAACCTCCAAGAAACACAGTGACAGAAAGTGCTACAGTAGAGTTATCACAAAACTTCCATACACATCAGGATATTTATCCTAGAATAAATCTGTCTTAGCCTCTACTGACTTCTGTAGTTCTGTTAATGTAGTTCATATATATCCGTATTTTTCCATCCGACTTGGAAATGGAAAGAACTGTGCACTGACTTCAGTATGGTATATTTTAGAGTGAGCTCAGGAGTGCAGCGTAGTTTGGCCAGTCCAAATTATATTGGAACATATTCAAACCACATCTGAAAATCTGCAAAATATTTTTAAAATTTGATTATTTGCTGAAACAACAGAACTTATGCTAGTCCTGTCTGATTGGTCAGGTTATCCATTGCCAGCAGTTTCCTGCAAAAGGACACAGATTTCTCACTGAAGCAACACTGATTTTTGTTTTGAAGCACTGTATTTGTGATAATTTACTTCCTGATTGAAGCTGTGAAATTACAAACGTATGCATTTAGTTTAGTACACAAATACTCTTTCAGCATAAAGCACTATACTCACATGCTCGTGGTGAGTAAAATCCTCTGTATAGTGTGTGATTTTATAAGTGTTGTGTTTTCTACAGATTGCCTACTTAGAGGCCTCATTGTGTTTTCCTCACTTCAAAGCCAGCCTGCAAAAAGTATTCTTTGAAAACAATGGAAATTCCTTAGATTCATGTGGCACTTCAGAAAGTTTAATTTAATGCTGTGACATTTTTGGGATTCTTTGATCAAAGAATTTCAGAAGCATAAGCTTGTAAAATATTCAAGCCAATCTTTCTGCAGTGCAATCATGAAATAGTCTGCTGGCACTGTTTGAATCTGACTTTTTTAACATCGTATCAACTGAATTTTTTTTTTTAAGAAATCATAGTTATAGTAAGCAACAGAAAGACTGAAACAGTAAAAAAAATATTGTAGCATTATCTATGTTACAAATTTTGGCAGTAGCTAAAAATTCATTTAAACAGTATAACACCTGGCTTTTCCATTACTTGGTTTTCTGAAACTCCTTCAGAAATTGAACTTTTCATGTGCTTGGTCAAATTGATTTAGGTTTGGGAATTTTTTTCCATAAAACACATTTTCAATTATGCTCATGTATAGAAAACTGCTATACTATTTTTCTTTAGTATGTTTCTATTAAAGTGCTTAGACCAGAAGCATCTCAACTAAGCATAGTGTTGAAGTATTCACTCAAAAAGAAAAGCAGCGTAAAATGGAAAAGACATAGAAAATATTTTTAACATTATAAATTGTCTGTAGGTAAATGTTCTCTGCAGACTTAGCTCAGAAAAAAAAAAAAATGAAATGTCTCCCAGATTATATAATGTTTAAGGAGTAAAAATAATTACAGAAAGGAGACTGGGATAAAGCTCTGTCCACTGAGAAGTGTACTTCTAGGGTTGTATACAAGCTAAGTGGCATGAGAAAAGGAGCTAAAATGCTTCTGAATTATGGTTGGATAGCATACAGATAGGCCTGCATGACAAAATTTAAATTCCAAGAAACAGAAAATTTGCTTAATTCAGTAATTATGTTTATGCATTAGGGCAGCCTGACTGCACTGTTAGTGTCGCCGGTAACCTTTATCCAAATGTACAGTAATAGGATGTAACAATTTTGGTATTTTCTGTCATTCTGTCAGTGGTACAACATGGGTATGGATTTTTGTTTTTATTTTCAGCCCTAAATAGGTTACGTATTTTGGGGGACCATTAAATGGCCCTGGCAGGGTGGTGCTAAGTAAAACAGATAATCTGTAAAATGCTATTGAACTACATAATTGATGACTCTGACAACATTCTAGATTTAATCAGCCAAGCAGACATCCCTTCCAGTCTTCCTGTCCACCGTTCTCATCATGGACTGCTTTAGGACCGTAGAGACAATTTTGTCTCTTAGGAAAGGTTTTCTTTCAGAGAGAGGAGACAGAAAAATTGTTGTACTCACGGTCCTGCATTCTTACCAATGAGTAATATTAGTGGGCAATGCCCTGCTGAGAGAGCCAGAGGCACCCATCTGCTGACTGAAACTGTCATTTAAAGGACCTTCGCTGCTTGCTAGGGGCCTGGTGCTGGGATGCTGTGGAGAGACTGTCAGAGCTTGTCCAACTCTCCGTTACTTCATTATTTTCTTCCATGTAGGCACCAAAGATACTGCCAGGGGCAACCAGGATATTATCAAAAGTGAATATTCAGCTTTATCTCAGTCCTACCAGAGAGGTATGAGGAAGAGCGGACTGATAATGCATGTCAATAACTGGTGGCACAGCTAGTATCAGCAATAGGGTCTTAGTTTCTATGATCATGGGACCCCATCTGAAGATCCATGTTTGTCTGGGAGGAGATAGGATCCATTTCACAAAGTAGGGAAAAAAGTATCTCTGCCAACAGTATGGGTGACCTGGGAATGGACATCAAGAGTGCTTTAAACTCCGCAGGAGGGAGGGAAAACAAAGGAGAAGACTGAGAGTTACCAATAGCCCTGTCAGGGAGTAATGAACAAGGCTAGCAACCAAAAGGACTAGGGCGATAGGACCTTACAGGACTTAAGAGGGTCATCACAGGCTTTTGTGTGCAAACAACGCATTATAGGAAAAAATCAGATCCTTCTGAGGAATTCAGCATTTTGGGGTGCCTCTCTGGAGTGCATGTACAGTAATGCATGCAGCATGGGAAATAAACACAAGTAGTTGGAGATATGGGTGCTGTTGCAGGCCTGTGACCTTGTTGAGATCACAGACACATGGGCTGAATCCCATAATTGGGGTGCTGTAAAGGGAGGATACAGGCTCTTTTGGAAGGACAGGTCAAGGTGTGCCCTTTATGTGAGAACAGCTAGAATACATGAAGCTCTGCCTGCAGATAGATGAAGGGCCAACTGAGAGGTTATGCATAAGGATTTGTGGTGGGTTGACTGTCTGCATGATGACCAACCCATATACTCTTTTACTCCTTCAACAGGACAGGAAAGCAAATAAAACGAAAAAGCTCATGGGTCAAGAGAAAAACAGATAAATCATTTGCAAATTGCCATCACACAAAACAGGCTCAATTTGAAGAAAATAAATTTAATTGATTGCCAATTAAAATAGAATTGAATGTTGAAAAACAAAGACAAAAACTAGAATACCACCCTTCTATTTCATACCTTCTTCCTAGTTTCAGTTTCACTCTTTCATCTCTGACACCCCTACTTCCCCCTCTGCACAGCCCTGGCAGCAGAGGGGGAATGGGATTTGTAGTCAGTTCAGAACAATTCCTCTCTGATGTTCCTTCCTCCTTTTTCTCCTTACTTCACTGTGAGTCCTCTCCATGGACTGAAGTCCTTCAGGACATACCTACCTAAACATGGATCCTCTGTGAGCCATACTTCCTGTCAAAGAGCCTACTGCAATGTGAGCTCTCCACAGGCTGCAACTTCCTTTGGGGCATATTGTGAATATGGACAATCTTGCTTTCAGTAAGTTTTTCAACACTGTCTCCAATAAGATCAATGATTCCTCACAAAATATATACTTAAATATAGTACAGTATGTGGAATCTATATCACTGTATGCTATAAATGCTGAAAGAGTCATAGCTGGGCTAGGCAAGATAAGAAACCAGAGGCTACTGAATATCTACAAACCATTTTGTGTGTGTGTGTGTGTTTGTGTGTGGTACAAGTTGCTGAAGGATGGGAGAGAACTCCAGAGAAGGATCCCATATACTTTTCTCTTCTGCTGTGAACAGCCACTGTTGACCGCTGCTGGAGACAGGATAGGTGAGCTAGACTGACCTTTAGTCTGACACAAAGTGATTACTGTTTTTAGCAGACCTGCACACAACATTTACAAGCAAATTGCAGTTTTATATATTGACATAATACAGTTATGATCTCTGCTTAGTTCTATTTTTCCTAATAAATCCTAGCACAAATGACATCTCAATTACCACATTTTATTACAACTCTCAAGTAATTTTTCTCTTTTTCCCAATTGACTTCAAAACAAGGCTTAAAGAACTGCTCATAAAGAAGTAGAATCTTCTTTTCACAGTAGGATGGCTCAAGGGATGATTTGAGAGCCAGTTAAAGAAGAAGGAACTAGTTGCTAACAACAAATGTTTTAATTAAGTAATGTCTGCCTTTTTTTTTTTTCCCTGGGTACTGTTATTATGTTCTTGTATATTATAAGTTTTTATTAGAACAAGCACGCTTCTTGAATCCTTGCAGATAAAACAAGGTCAGGACATGGACAGTTGTAACATCTGCATGAGTTAGCACTCGGGACTCTGGGATGTGTGAATTGCTTAATGGGTTGTTAATTCAGATGTGCATTGATAATAACTGAAAGATCAACTTGTCAACATTACTTATTTGGCTACTGATCAAAGCAATATAAGAGGATGAGGTAGATATTATGAAGGTCAGAATAATTTTCTGTGGAGATTTCACGTTGGCACAGGAATGTTGTTACTCCCTAATAGTTTACTGAGGAAAAAAAATATGTTAAGAAGCCAAGCCTGAGCCAATAGCTTAGAAACAGTCATAGAACACCAGCCCAAGCAGGAACCAGTCTGACACCATGCTGCATTTAAAACTCACTGCTAAGCCCAAGGAGTCAAAATACCCAAGAATTCTGAACAGGTGTCCCACAGGTGAAACCTAGTTTACAACTCCTAGAGTTTCCTTGAGTTCAAGGCCTACTATCCAAATAATACTCACTAGAGAATTTCCTATGGCCTATTTATGCAATAGCATAAAACAACGGTTGCCCTGGAGAATTTCACCTAATATAATATCTAATTTAATTTGAAGGCAGGCATAGAGCTAAGAAGAAATTTTTCAGTCAGTTTCAGTTTCTAATGAGATGACTTGAATGTTACTAGTATAATGTTCTTGTATCATTATGTAAGTTCCTGCTTTTGTGGTATTTGTTCTTCTTTTAAGCAGGATTTTGTTTTGAGAAGGGCTTGATGAAAATAAAATAGAAGAGGAAAGAATGTGATCCACCAATCTTGTGGCAAAATAATCCACAAGAATCTATGAATTAAATGTGCCTGTGACTGAAACAGGCACAACATTAGCATTAAAAAAAAAAAAAAAAAAAAAAAAAAAAAAAAAGGTAAACAGTAAACTAAGCCAACCTACAACAATACTTGGGCAAAAAATAAGCATGTTTTTCTTTGTTGTATCAATGGGTTTTGGTCACCTTTCAGGAAAGAAGAAAATAAGTCTCACACCAATGACACCAGTTTATCTGTAAGCAACATGTTGAATGTATTCTGTTTCTCTCTCTTCTCTCTTCTCTTATTTCTCCTGTGTTAGGATTTTCTTTCTGTGATATAGCAATGCTAGAGATACTGCTGCTTTACTGGAGGACACAATATGAATCTTTTTTTTTTTTTTTTTTTTCAAATTGAAAAATGATATGTCCAATGTGATGACAATTATTTATATGCTGTAACTAAGCAGCTGTAAGTTTTAGATGTTTCTGGACAACCCTGGATACATGGTGTTTAGTTGTATCTGTCACCATGGATCTCAGCATCAGGAATATTAAAACAAAGCTCCTGACCTACCACGTTGTAGGCTCAGGCATACCTAAACAAATAAATCAATGTAATGCAAAAGAGCATCTAGAAAACATGATAGCCACCTATTGACATATATTAGGCAAAAAACTGTCAGCAAAAAGATATGAGTGAGGCTGATGCCGGTCATTTGGAATATGCAACTATTTAGAAACATATATGTGTCAAAACAGAGAACAATGTGAACTGGGATCTCATTATCTATTATAGCTCAAGGAATGTGGTGCAACATCCCCTGTAAGGGGAAACAATATTTTTTCAACGGTGGAATCACAAGGTGGAGTTTTGTCATCAAAACTTTTCTTCAAGAGTAAGTTACTGAGGAATGGAAGACAAATCCTCTACATTTCAGAAGGATACCAGGTTATTCCAGTTGAAAAATATTTTTTCTGTTAAAAACGAAAATAAAGATCAAGGTAGTTTAAAACAGTTGACTACTTCCATTAGCACCTAGAAGCTGTGGACACTACCACTGGACTGGAGTAGTAGTGAAGATATTCACTAGCATTAATATAGAAGATATGCATGGTTATTTTAGTTCAGAAAATAAATGCCTTTTGTTGTGAATTTCTGACTATTCCTGCTTACATTCACATTATGGAGCAGTGTTGGAAAGGAAACTAAAACAGAGGTTATTCCCAGAGTCACATACATCCAATAAATTCAGATCAACAACTGGTACTGAGTGCATGAAACTATAGCAGAGCTAGTCTGAAGTAACACAGCCCCCTGCAAACGAATATGTACACTGAGTCCTTGTCATGCCTTATTTTGCTTAAAGATCTGCTTCAACCACTCTACTTGTTCCTGTGGATGTATTCTCAGTTACAACAGAGGTAGACAAACTAACCTGTTTCTTTTCTTATATTCTTGCATAGCTCTAAAACAATGTTTCAATAAATTATGTAACAATGAATCACAAGCACATTTAAAGAGTTTGTAAGAAATGCCAGCCACTGCAAGTTCAAAAACCAAAAGCAATAATAGCAGCATAGAATAGGAAGCCCGTTCCCTAACATGCTCCCTTTTTCAAGCACTACTGATGATACTACAGGGATGACCTACTTCATACAACCAGATCTTCAGAAAGTTGAGCTTGTAATATTTTCTACAGGTTAAACATCCAAAAGTATTTTACGGACTAAGGTACAAGCTGAGAAGAAACTGGTTTATTCCAGTATGAAGTAAACCTGAGAAAACTCTTATACAGAATGACCATTCAACACACATGCTCCTAAAGGATACAGCAGTGCCATATTCTGCCTCGGTTTCCCCAGTGGTTCACTAGAGGTAGGAATTATCCATCAACTTTCAAGCGTTCCGTGTCCTCCAAGAGTGACAGTGTATGCTCATTAAAACCAAATTCCTTTAGATTTTCGCCCAGTAGAAATTTTAACCCACTCGGTAGCAGAGAAGTCAATTGTAGCCACAGACCCCCACTGCTGAAGAGCACTGAAGCCATTTATCTAAACCACCCTTAATTCCTCTTAGCAGGGAGGCCAGACTTCCAAAATGTTTCCATTTAAAGACAATATCTGCTCCCTTTGTTAGTGAGGTTTCCCCTCTCTTAAGCCTAGTACAGAGCCCAAGTGACACAAATTTAAGGTTGCCCAGTTCCATGCATTTAACTCCTTGGTGATTATTAAAGGTTTGAAAACTGTTGCGGATTGTGGAGAAAAAGAAAAGAAAAGAAAAGAAAAAAAAAAAGCATAACAAAACAAAAATGGCATAAAAGTGAAAGATTACAGATTGCCAAATTCCTCTAAATATTATTTTGAAAACATAAGCAGTAAAGAGGCTGAGAACTATGAATAACGTCTTCACCTCCCAAAAAACTGTGTCTTACTTAATACAAAACCCTTGAAATAAACACTTAGGATTTAATTTAGCGTGGATTCAGAAGTAAGAGTGCCACCTAGTGCGTCATTATTACCATTCCCTATAGCTCCTTGAATTAACAGGAAGTCTCCTTTCTATATCTAAACGGAGCGTGGGAATGTTCAGGAGGTTTCTTTTTATTTCTCTCTGTTCTGTGGTTTATGGCTCATATAAGCCGGGAGAGACTCTACAGACTATGATATTCAAAGGGCAGACCAGGTAACCACAAATGACCATTGTCCTTAAAATCTATTGAGGTAATTCATTTCAGCTGGTAAGCCTTGACAGGCCAGAGAAAAGGGGATATTCAACAGTAATGTTAATATATATTCTGTTTCTCTTACGTGTCTTCTACTGTCTTCTTGTGTTACTTCATCTTGAGAAACGGTCCTTGAGGACAGGTCCATCTTTCTCCATAAATGTACAGGAGCCAGCTGGTAAGTCATTCAGCCAGAGCACAAATGTGAATAGCTCAGATGCTTTCTGATCTAACAAAATAATAAAATTCTTGTTGAACCTCACCACTGTGCAACATGTAAGCCTCCGTGAATTACAGTTGATTATTCATTGGAAAATAATCAGAAAAGAAAAATACTCCAAAATGTGACTAATATTTGTAAAGAAAATGTATATCAAGGCAATGGCAGCATTTACTTCATTGTGGGGAGAAAAATATAATCCTTTATTGGTTACCTCACCTACTACACACTTTTCTAAAATTCTTTTTTACTTACTAAATAATGATTTCTAATTCTAACATCATGCCTCTCTAAGATATCTCAAAGATTCTCAGCCAGCAAAGAAAATCTTACAATAATGGATTAGGTCATAAGGGAGTAAACAGCAGAAAGGGAAGAAAGCTGGGAAGGGGCAGACAAGGCCACCCCATAAGATTCCCTGTCCTTCTCCATTCTGCAGACATCACCTCCATGGCCACTTCCCTCCTCATTCAGCTGATCAGCAACTTCATCTGACCAATGTACAATAAACAATCTGCACCCACCACTTCCTGTGCCTTCCTGCTGACCCACGGAGCCCAGCCAGGGCTGTGCTGTGCTGCAAATGCTCTGGAAGGCATGAATTTACCTTTTTGAAGGAGAGAAAAAAAAATAATAATTGCTGAAGGAGGAGTATTCCCTTAACATACTTTTCATCTTGTCCTTCAGAAAGGACTATACCTGGTGATGGTAAAAGGTGGCTCCTCCAGTGTCCATCTGAAGAAGAGCAGCCAGTCTGCTCCTCTTTGCACTTTACTGCACGAGACAGTAGCTGGTTTTAAGCAAGCCTCCAATAAGCCTTTCCCACAACTATATTCTTTGTTCAGACCAGTTCTAATAAGCTAACATCAAACTCATTCTTCTCCTAGAAATGGTTACTTACAATTTCTATGTGTATTTATGCCTCTACCAGTCATTTGGATTTATTCCCAGAGCTTCTTCTCATTTTGATGTCCATTGTTTTCTGTAATTTTTATGCCTTGTACCTACGTTTATGAGTGTGCTATATTGCTCAGTCATATGTCCACAAGAATCTTTTACAAAAGAAGAAAAATATCATTATCTTTGTTTAGCAGCTAGTGTGATTCAGACACAGAGACTAAGTGACTTACCAAGTCCCTGGCAAAGCTGGAAATAACACAGTTATCTTCCCTCTTTGAACATACTGCCTTCTATATGAAAAAAAAAAAAAAAAAAAAACAACACTGCTAATTGTAGAGGAAGAGAGAATGATAAATATGTCTGGTTCCAGTTCTGTTGCACTATTAAGTAAATCTCCACTTGTCAGGTAAAGCCATTGGTAACCCACTGTCATTAGTTTCAGCTCACTGCTTGTAGCCTGTAGAAACAAAGGCACTACATTGAACATCCATTTAGAAAGCAATTCCATAACTTTAAAATGCCACCAGTTCGCCATCATTGCTTTTGTAATTATTTCAGATCATTTCATAATATTTAGGAAAAGCTGTCTGAAAGTAATTGTATTACATCTAAGTTCATTTGTGAAAAACAACTACCTAACCCTGAAGCTGTTTTTTCTTTACTGAGATGGTTCTTTTACATCTAATTTTTTTTTAAACTGTAGTGATCAGACAGATATTCAACATTAACTTAGAAGCTAAGCATTAAAAACTGCATGGTGCAATAAAGGCTACAAATCTCAAAGCAATCCAAGCAGAGAATGAAAAATGACAGGTCTGGTGGTTACATTAGCTGCTCAAGCAGTGTATAAGCAATATTAATACTGGATGTGGGCTTTTAAATATGTTCATAGAATATTAAAAAAAAAAAAAAAAACACCTCAAATGATTGGATAAAAATCCTAATTCTAATTTGGAAAGCCACTCATGTGGCTTGGGCACCTGATAATATTTTTTTGACCTTTAATAGAAGATGGCCCCAAAAGGACATGTAGACATTAGGAAGAGGACCCCATAAACATGGATGTCATATTCGGCTTTTGTGTTTGCTTTTTCTTTTTCCACAATGCCCTATCTGTAAAAACAAGAGATAGCCAATGTCTGTTATCTAACTTCAAGTTATCTCCTGTTGGAAAGGATGCTTGTCAGTAATCAGGAGGCAAAGACACTGCCATATTACTGAAACATTAATCTGCAAAGGAGTGAGCAGTTTTTCCTGCATATTTTCTTACGTTATTGGTTGGAAGCCTGTTCACTTCTGTTCTGTCCTGGACCGTGGCATAACAAAACTATTGTAATTCCATTGCAAGATGCTCAAGAAAGGTCACCTCTAAGGTGAAAATGGGGGGAAACATGTCCTGGATGGGATACATCTCCAAAAATTAATGATGTATTTTCCTGGTCCCTTAGAAACACAAGAAAGGGGAGAATAAATCAGAGGGAAATGGAGGTTCTCTAGCATAAGATTGTGGAGGGAATCTTGGTGAGGAATGTATAGTGTAAACAGAATAAAAAATAAAAACTTATGCTGAAGTCTCTTAAGTGGAGCTTTTATTGTTAATGATGATGTTCTTGTACTGCAGATTTATATTTTCAGAAAGAGAAAAAAAAGCAAATTGATATTGTCAGAATTGGTTAAAAAATGTTTTTTGTTATTTTACTATACTTCATTGTACTATATTCTATTCAGTGACTTCTTAAGACTCAGCCTCTGTATGAAATAAGACAGTCACACTGTCTTATTACAGAGAGGGAAGGGAAGGGAAGGGAAGGGAAGGGAAGGGAAGGGAAGGGAAGGGAAGGGAAGGGAAGGGAAGGGAAGGGAAGGGAAGGGAAGGGAAGGGAAGGGAAGGGAAGGGAAGGGAAGGGAAGGGAAGGGAAGGGAAGGGAAGGGAAGGGAAGGGAAGGGAAGGGAAGGGAAGGGAAAGGAAGGGAAAAGTCTGCAGCTGGTACTTTACCAGCTTCATGCCATGCAAGTGTGACAAACTGCAGTCCTGACAGAGATATTTCAAATAATACCCAGGGTGTGGATTACATTCATTCTATGCACTGTATTATTTGCTTGTCAAAACTGTAGCCAGTTTCAGCAGGGTAGAGGGGGAGGAAGCCATGTGCATGCTCTGATAGAGATATCTCAGAAGCACAAACCTCTTCATGTGGCACATGTCATTTCTTGCACAAAATAATGGTCATTTATGTGTTGAATGCACTGCAGTCTCATAAATTTTTGCTATCATGAAAGACTTTTGGAAATGATAGCAGCAAGAGAACAGTCTGCTAACCAAAACTATAAACAGATTTGCCTGTCAGATCTTACAAAAACCTGAATGATCATTTATTTTAGCTTAGAAAAATATTTACTGATGTTGCTTTGATCTGTTAAAAATAACTTATTTTCCTGTAAGACTGTCCTTAGTGTTTCCCAGAATAGGCCTTATTCTTTCCCAGAAATCTCTTTACTTATAAAGGTATTTATAAACATTTTTAGAGCTACTAAATGAAATAGGCTAGCAGATCTATTTTGATTTTTCAAAATCAATTGTAAAATTATCTCCATATATAAATATAATTTTAAATATTATGTATTCTATTTTAAAATGGGCAACTACAATCAAAACATTATGTTGATCTGTACAAGACAATTATGCAGTCAACAAGAGTTTATAATAATTGCTATGAAAAGTACAAACAGTAGGATAAAGCTGTAGTCCCATGGAGTCCATATTGGTTGACAATTCAGAAGTAGTATTTCTGATAGAAGAGTTCAAGGATGATTTCAGCTTCCCTTCTGCTGGCAAACCCTGTTCTTAAGTGAAGCAGTACACAGATCTACCTGGCATATAATGTGATGAAGAGTCAGAAAAATAAACACACAACAGTGCTAACAAGACAGGAGTACCAGAACGTTTCGTTGCCTCTTCTTTTATACATATTTATAAAACATATATACAAGAACTCATTGCAAACCTTCTGTAACATTGAAGAGACATATCACGGAAATCAAAAAAGACAACATTTAGTAGATATGGAGCTAAATAAGTGAGGATAGATTTTTGAGAGAGATGGAACTACTAGGAAGAGTCCAGCAAAGGGTCAGGAGGATGATGAAGGAACTGGAGCACCTGCCAGCTGAGGAAAGGTTGAGGGATCTGGTACTGCACAGACTATAGACAAGAAGGTTCAGGGAGAATCTTATCAATGTGAATAAATACCTGAAAGGAGAGTGTAAAGAAGACAGAACCTCTTCTGGGAAGACAGGTTCTTCTCAGTGGTGCCCAGTGACAGGACAAAAAGCAATGTGGATGGAAACACAGGAGGCTCCATCTGAATATCAGGAGGCACTTCACCAAGTGAGGAGGCACTGGCCCAGAAAGGTTGTGCAGTCTTTTTCCTTGGAGCTATTCAAAGGCTGTATTGACACAGGCAACCACCCGTAGGTGGCTCTCCTTAAGCAGGGACTTAGATGACTTATCTTTCAACCTTAACCATTCCATCATTTTGAGAAAATTATTTGTATGAGTATTTTGCCTGCTGTAGGGAACCTGCTTTGCACTAGGGGTCGGATCTCTGGAGTCCCTTCCAACCCCTACAATTCTGTGATTCTGTGATTTTTTTTCATCCCATCCATTTTAGAATGATTATACAGAAGCAGCCTAAACTAAAACCAAGCTACACTGCAAACACCTTCATGTTACCAAATGAATTTCTTGAGTTGGAAAGGTTAAAGTTAGAGCATATGTTTTCTCTGGGTTATATTTGCATCCTGATGTAACCTGTTAGTTGCAAAAATATGTTTTGTTTAGTTTTGTTTTCCCTGCTGGTTCAATACCTCAATTATACATTGCTTGGAATCAACCAGTGTCAAAGCCAGTAAGGGTGCATTTCATTCAGAACACATCATTTGTCTTGGCTACTAAGAGTCTAGCTATGTAATCTGTTGTCCTACAAGATTTCCTCTAAAGCTATACTGCATTTCTAAAGAAAGCATAAGTTTTTCGCCTTGATTTTGTTCACTCTTTTTTTCCTGAAAACGTTAATTAAGTAGATCAGTCCAATAAAATTTCTTCCCAGAAGATAAAACTCTAGAAAATGTGCAAGGGGCAAAGACCTTCAACTTGTATACATGTAAATTTATTAGAAAATCATATATATAAATCTACAAATACATTTATTTCTACCTTAGTGCTTTAAAGGTCTGCAATGTGGAGATGAAGTTCATACACAAGGTATGCAGTACAAAATTTTATTTTTTTAACTGTAATGAGATTTTCTTATACTTTTGCACTTTATTTCAATTACATAAATTTTATTTAATGCAGATAAATATTTATATTTACTCTGTATTGGAATAGTCCTAATCTAAAGCATAAAACAACACTTGTACATATGAAAAACTTGTTATTAAACTGATGAAATATAGCTGGTTAGTGTACAGCATACAAAGAAACAGAATTCATTGGTTGTAGCAAACTTAGAGGGCATTATTATTTTAGCTGCTCAGCATCTGAACAGGTCTGTTTCTATACAGTAAAAAATTATCAACATCTGAGAAGAAATGGATAAACTTTGAATCTGCTTCTGGAAATCCACAACATACAGAACACCAGCTGAGTCAAAATATTCTGTACAGAACAATTTTACTGGGCTTGGTACTTTCATTTTTATAAGTTGAGAAGCTTTGAAAGTGGCAGTCCTACACTGTATTCTAATAAAATCTGTTAGCCTGTTGCGAGAACGTGTCATGGTTAAAATAATTACAAAGACTTACGCTCAGTTTTTGGTAAATTATAGGAAATACGCAATTAATAAGGAAGATCTACAAAATGTTTTAGAACTAGGCACAGAGGAATGAAAGAAAGTATCTTTATGGCTTTGAACTCAAATAACATGGAAAATTAGATCACCTCTTTCCAGTAATTTCCGTACAAAACAGAATGCCGTTTATATTCTGTATTTTTCTATACTGATCCAAGCAATAAGATTTATCTCATGTACTTTGAAAGAGAAGGGTGCATTCAGAAGGCTTTGTTTTATTCAAACAGAATTTTCCACTTCTGCTTTGTACTGCTGCCACTTCTAAGCAGTTTTATGTGACACAGCTAAGAAAGCTCCTGTAAAAGTCAATGTGTTTGCAAGGTATTAAGCTATTACAACAAACAATATTCAGAATTTATTTGCAGAAGTACCTGGACGCCAACAAGCCGGATGTCCCTGCTGAGAATATCTTAGATATCTTGCAATGTATATGCAGTGCTTAAATACATTATAAATATGCAACACTTAATCACGCTTCATGTCAGTTTCCACTGTCTTCTCATTCTTACTGCTCTTAGTTCTTTCTCTCTGTTAGCAAGTACGATCCAGAATCAGTGTCCAGAAGACTGACTGTAATGTTCCAGGGTTTCATTGTAATCTCCACTTTATTTATCTGTTTTAAACTTGACAGCTATAGAAAAAAGAACATCAGCTATTTACATGACTGTCCAATTAATCAGTCTAATACAGTGTCTTGGCAGTGCAGGGGCATTGACTTGTCAAAGATAGTAAGTGTACTGCTCCACCTGAGAGAAGGAAATACTAACAGGAGTAGCTATAACATCTATTCCCTGCATAGACAGATACACTGAAGTCAAGATCAGACAAAGTGAATTAGAATTATGTATTACTTAGAAGAAAGACGAGGGAGAAAAACACAGCTTCTACATTAGAGCTATATAAATGGGAGTAGAAGTCTATAGAGAGAGGAATTAAAGAGGCTCCATTGAGAGGCCTGATGAAATTGTGAAATGCTGCTAAGATTTTATTATAGATAAAAGACTGTCATCACAAGATTGAAATAAGCAAGGTTTAAATTGCATATAAATAAATAAAAAAGGTGGACATAGCAATTGTCTCACGTTCTGAAGAGACTATTTTATCGTTTTGAGAGGAAAAATGTCAGTTTCTCCACGTTCATAATTTTTGTTGACACATTTCCTTAGGAAAAATTAAAGCAGCCATAAATCATGTGAACATAAGACCCTCTTGTCTAAAATAAAATTTGTGATAAAAATGATAAGTACAATATACATTTTGAATGACTAAAAGTTACGCAAACTGAATCAGCACTGATAGATCCCAAAAGCAACTTGTGAAGTAGCTTTTAGTTCTTTTACATCAACTACTCGCTCTTGAACAATAGAAAAAGAAACTACAGTGATCACCTGTTCAGAGACTTAATAGTGCATTTGCAATGTTTCTGTGGATTGAAATCATGCTATAAGCATCTCTGGCCTCCATATTTAGCTTGCATTTGAATTGCCTCTGGGCTGTCTAGCTGCTGAAGGTATGTGAGACCATCAGTGCAGCACAAGTCTACACATAAATCAGAGCTTGCAGTTAAGTCAGCCCTGTATATCTTAACACTTAGTGTCAGCTAACTGTATCTCTGCAGTACAGAGCAAGAAGGACAAAATGATGTAGATGATTCCATCACCAAACAAAATAAATTGAGATACCTGTAGATATTAGAGATTTGGCTGAGCAAAAGAGGCTCAAGCAATTGGAAAAACAGAGGGCATTTCCAAATGCCACCAGAGCGATGCTCCAGTGTAGCATTTCCCATTAATTCTTCCAGAAAAATTGTTAATGAAAAGTAGATAGAGGTAGTTGGTGTTGATCAAGTAGAAGGCAGGAAAAAAACAGTTCCCATCTATAGCTGATGACCCACATATAAAGAGAATGTCTTCCATCACGTATGATAAAGTTGTGTATGGTATCTTGACCACAACCTACAATCACCTAGTCTTGCTATAAGTGATGAATACTAAACAATCTACATATGAGTGCTCAGAGTTTTTAGAGAGGCTGAAAAGTGGAAGCTGAGATTCTGATACTGCTTTTGAGAGGATGTGTTGTAATGCAGTAAGTCTGCATGTCATCTACATCCAGCCTCTGTAAACAGGGGCTGAAGTAATAAGAGATCCCCTTTCAGAAAAATAAATATACTTAGAAAGACATGTAAATTGAAGAGAGAAATGCATGAGAGCTGACCAAGCCACCTATGTAAGAGTACTTGTATGAATTAAGTATGCTTTTCAGTTTGGATGATCACTAGTAAGGAAAAAAACAACTTCATTGAATTTTCTGAAGGCACACAGCTGTCTAGGCTTCCATTACAGTTAAGGGACACTGAGAAAATATGGGAGCTGAGGAGAAGCTGGGGAACTGCTCTATATAGGGCCAAATTGCTCTCTAGGTTTCATTAGTGACATCTCCATTAATTTTCTGGTATCTGGGCAGCAGTAGACACTCACCTTTTAAACACAAATAAACCTCACTTTAGGTCCCTTTAGACAGACATTTACGCAATTTAGCATAGATTTAATTTCCCTGCACAACTGAAAAACCCTCCTTTTTTATGAGAGAAAAAGGAAAAAACAGAATGGCTGACATATAGAAATATATATAAAAGAACAAGAACAATGAAAATCAGGGCACTTAGGATTTTGAATAATTTTACAGTTGTAGATAGCAGTTCTTCAGGTCTCTGTGAGCCCACCACATGTCCTCCATGGTCTTGGTGATTGAGAGGAAATATCCAGAAGAGGTTCTCCTCTATCTAGAGGGAAAAGCTCTGCCAGACCTTGATCCAATGTGATCCAGCATAATGCATCGATGCATTGTCAGATCTACAGCTGACATCACCCACTCCATCTAAAATAGTAGCTGAAAAGTTCTATAATTATAGTGACAGATACAGTCCATGAAAGAGAGGTATTCTTTTCCATTATCATGACGATAACAGACTACAAAAAATGTGGAGAATTCAGCATCAATGAAAGAAAAATTCAGCAAGTTCCAGCTAAATCAGGAAGATAGTGCTCTGACTGGTCTTTTCTTTTAAAGAAAACATGAAAATCTCCATGACGAAAGGATAAAATGATGAAATGACCCACTGGCACTGATTTGGCTAGCTCTCTAGTCAGTAACATATCTACAACATTTCTTAACTCCAAACTGACAGCTTGTAATGTCATATGCGTTATGTGGGCTCATTGTCCAACCTCAGCTGCTTCTGTCAAAACTTGCAATCGTATTTAGGACACACTACAATGCAGGAAGTGTCAACAATCCTAGCTAACATCTGAAAGCAGAGACTGAGAAGTGTACAGTGCTATGGATATATCCTTCTTCAGGCCCAATCAGCCTCATGCTGAGCCAACATGGGTTTTTCTGTACACTTGTCATGTACAAAGTCAAGTTGGTGTCTTCAAACCTGAGGTTTTGCCAACTCATTTCTGTGCACAAAATACCAGATATGTTACCAATTTCAAGTTAATACTAAATCACCCTTCAAGTGATATTTTTCCATATAGCAACAATCAAAAGGGTGATACAAATTTAATGACAGGGACTTTATATTACTGGAAAATACTCTGTACCTTCTGCATGCATATTCACACTAAGATATTATTTCTACTAGCACTGATATACTCAGAATAAATTGCTATCTGGCAATAATGATCAGTTCTGCATCAAAATGAGGAAGGAAGACCGAAAGATGAGCACTTCAGTGAGTTGCTATCACTGTTCTATAAATAATACTCATACTATTGTTAAATTAGAAATCATACTTGACTAGCCTGGTAGCCTTCTATGATACCATCACTGGCTGGGTAGATGGAGGGAGAGCAGTGGTTGCTGTGTACCTTAACTTCACCAAGGCATTTGACTGTCTCCCACAACATCCTTGTTATGAAACTTGGAAAGTGTGGGATAGATAAGTGGACAGTGAGGTGGACTGACAACTGGCTGACTGGTAGAGCTCAGAGGGTTGTCATCAGTGATGCAGAATCTGATTGGAGGTCTGTAACTAGCAGTGTTCCCCAGGGGTTGGTGCTGGATGTGGTCTTGTTCAATATCTTCATCAGTGACCTGGATGAAGGGATAGAGTCCACCCTCAGCAAGTTTGCTGATGTTACAAAGCTGGGAATATTGGCTGACACACCAGAAGACTGTGATACTATTCAACAAAACCTGGACAGATTGGAAAGTTGTGCAGGAAGCAACCTGATGAGATTTAACAAAAGCAAGTGTAAAGTCTTGCACCTGGGGAGGAATATCTGTATGCATCAGTAAAGTTTAGAGAATGACCTACTAGAGATGAGCTCTGTGGAGAAGGACCTTGGGGTCTTGGTGGACAACAGGTTGGCCATGAGCCAGCAGTGTGTCCTTGGGGCCAAGAAGGCCAATGGGATCCTGGGTTGCACTAAAAAGTGTGGCCAGCAGGTCAAAGGAGGCAATCCTCCCTGTCTACTCTGCCTTGGTGAGGCAGCATTTAGACTGTTGTGTCAATTTCTGGGCTTCCCAGTTCAAAAAAGACAGAGATATCCTAGAAGAAACCCAGCAGAGGGCCACATAGATGATAAAGGAACTGAAGCGTCTCTCATATGAGGAAAGGCTGAGTAACCTGGGTCTGTTCAGCCTGGAAAAAAAAAAGACTAAGAGGGGGAATCTGATAAATATTAATAAATATCTAAAAGGAGGTGGGAGGCAAATGGATGAGGCCAGGCCAGGCTCTTCTTGATGGAGTGTAGCAATAGGATACAGAGTAATAGCCTAAAACTTGTACATAGGAAGTTCCATAATAACGTGTGGAAGAACTTCTTTACGGTAAGGGTGATAGAGCCCTGGAACAGGATACCCAGAGAAACTGTGGAGCCTTCTTCTATGGAGATATTCAGGACCCATCCAGCTGCCTATCTGTGCAACCTATTGTAGGGTACCTTCTTTAGAAGAGAGGTTGGTCTCGATGATCCCTTGAGATCCCTTCCAACATGAAAGATTCTGTGATTCTGTAATTCTTGCTAAATCTCAATCATAGATTAACAGGCTGAAATTAACAGTACAGCTTTATGAGTATCCAATAAAAATAAACTAATGTGGAATTACAAACTGCAACTTTTTTCCCTAAATTAAGCTTGTTCAAATTGGGAATCACAGAAATTGCCACCAGTGCCCTGTTGGATCCCAGTGATCTTTCAGGGCAGCATAAGAATAAAGAGCAGAGTCTCCCACTAAGCAGATGACCAACTTCCTTCCTTGACAGAAAATTGATCGCTCACCCGAAAACATGCAGGAGTCTGTCAAAGCCTAAATAAATCTTTATCAGACAATGGCAACTTCATCAACCACTGCCAGGTTCTAGTCTTCTATAAGCAAGCTAATCAAGAAAAAAGCAATCAGTGCTGCCTGTCACCTGCTCGTGTTGTGGGTAGACATCAGGAATGCTGCAGGTCAGAGACAGTGCCAGAGCAGTACTCTGTGCTTTGATAAGTCATCTTCTCCACATCAGAAACGGAGGTAATCACTCACAGTTGTTTTGCACCATTCAATATCACTGATTTTGAGGAAGTTCACTACCACTCTGGGGACATGCAGGAATACACAGATATTCGTCTAAACAACTAGATGAATCCTTCATTCTGCATTGTTCACACTTCATCAGAAAAGGTAAACATGGAAAATCTTCTCAGCAGCTCTTGCTTTTCTTTTTATGTCCACAAAAATGGTATTGATAAAACTATCATTTTTTCATCTGCACTCACTCATTAATTCATCTATGACCAAGCTAATTCTAACACTGCAAGTCTACATTAATTTTCCTTTTATCCCAATTATAAAAATTCTGTGTTATTGTTAAATATTCCCACCCCCCAGTTGAGTTTCACATTTATACGAATCTTTAGGTACTTTCTTTCTAAAGTCCTATATCATCCCTGTCTTTCCATTGGAAAAGCAGGATCTATTCCAGTAACACACAGAGACACTTGCCTCCAGCCTTGAAAGATTCCAGGATACTGTGATATTACTAGGGAGACAAAATTAGTTCAAACAATTTTAATGGTAATTTTCAGTTGTTTAAATCATGTTGGCTGTAATTCTTCAGTCCTCTGAGACCAGGGAGAACTGGGGTCATGAAGGCAAAAGCAGAAGGACAAGAAGATAATAAAAATGGCCTGAGCTGCAGAATCAGAGTTTAAATTGAGATTGTTATTCTTTGTAAGTAAAAATAGCAATCAATCTGGAAAACAAAAAGTAAAATTGGTTATTTTAATTTTTGTTCTCCTCCTTTTTATGAGATAGGCTTCTGTTCTCTCAGTTGGAACAGGGGGTGCTCAGCCAATGCACTTCAACTTCTGTACATTTGATGAAAAGGAAACTTCTAATGTGAGATGAAGATATGAAGGGAGAGGCAAAAAACAAAGGACAGTAAAGAAGGAATGGCAATCACCATATGTAGGAGCATAAAGGGAAACTTACCCCTTGGTAAGTTTCATTTAAATGTATGTGACTGTGATTACATTACACATAAATAATGCGTTTGTAAGAAAATGTACCTGTATTTATATGTATGTAGTAATATCTTATATATAGCAGGAAGGATATATTGATAGGATTGTTTAGCACTTATGGGTATCTTTGATTGTTTAAAATCTGTATTAAAGAGTATTGAGAATATCTGTAAATCAGGTAAGTATCAAAATTTATACTAACTATAGGCATGATCATGAATGTGGTACTCAGGGACATGATACAGTGGTGGGTTTCTGGAGTTAGGGTAGCAAGGTTAGGTTGTGGTTGGACTCGATGATATTGAAGGTCTTTTCCAACCTGAGCCACTCTGTGATTCTACAATTCTGTGAAGATGAAATTTCCCAAATACAATAAATGAGATGCTATTTTTAGAAGGATTGCAGAAATAGACTCTTAGCACCTCATTTAAGTCTCAGAATACTAATTTTGTATTATATTTATTGTATGGAAAGAATAAAGTAAGTTCCTTGTTCAGGAATTATTGCACAAAATCTTATATACTAATCATAGATGCATAGAATCATAGAATCACCAAGGTTGGAAAAGACCCACAGGATCACCCAGTCTAACCATTCACCCATCACCAATAGTTCTCACTAAACCATGTTCCTCAACACAACATTCAAACATTCCTTGAACACCTCCAGGGTCAGTGACTCCACCACCTCTCTGGGCAGCCCATTCCAGTGCCTGACCACCCTTTCAGAGAAGTAGTATTTCCTAACGTCCAGCCTGAACCTTCCCTGGCATAGCTTAAAGCTGTTCCCTCTAGTCCTATCACTACTTACACAAGAGAAGAGGCCAACCCTCAGCTCACTACAACCTCCCTTCAGGTACTTAGAGAGAACAATCAGGTCTCCCCTGAGCTTCCTCTTCTCCAGAATGAACTATCCCAGCTCATTCAGCTGGGAAGGCCTCATAAGGCCTGTGCTCCAGACCACTCTTAATGATAAGAAATGAAACAAATAAACAAAACAAACAAACAACAACAACAACAAAAAACAGCAAACATAAGGTACTAGATTACTCAAAATGAATTAGCTTCTACATTTCAAATCTGAGATAGCAAAGACTACTTCTATCATCTCTGAAGACAGCTGATTTCCAACTAACAAATACCTAAATGGCTGGAAACAATTGGCTATTTACTGACCATTTCTGATATAACAGCATTTATTGTCAACTGATAAAATGGATAATATGGGTATCTCCTAGAAGGAATAATTTGGGATATGATTTTGTTTTGTACCTACGACGTTGTTTTTTGTCATTTCATGATCATTTTAGTTGCTATTTTCTATCTTGTCTTGGATTTAAATATCAAATTCTTGCTCCCACAACCCAAAACAGATGTTTCAGTTGCTGAGGTGCACTCTTTTTACAAAGAAAATGAATATCTTTCCTGAGCCCTACTCTCACAGATAAGCTCTATCTTGATCTCTTTGCTGCCCTGTTCACTTTGCATACAAATTTCATGGCAGAAAAAAAGAAAAAATCAAAATACATTGAAGAGTATAATGCCTACAGACGAATCTTCTTTGAAATTTAAAATAAGAGATAAGGAATGAACAGCTGTGGAAATATGCCCCAGAAGTGATTTTCTCACTTATTCTTTCCTCTCACAACAAAATAAAAATTGAGATGTGCTCCCTGAAGTACAACTGAACCCCTTGGTTAGAAAAACCAGCAGTATTTATGAAAGAATGACACAGTGGTGACATAAGAGACCACCACTGCTGTCACTTTTCAGGCTCAGACATGAGCAATGCGAGGTGGTGTCAGAAATGCCATACTGCCTGGAAGTTTTCCATAAGCCTTATTTAAATTTCTGCATTTCAAGTTCCCTAAATGCAAAGACTTAGGCTTATATCTAAAAAAACTTGGAAGAAGACATATAAAAGAAAACTTGTGTGAGCAATATATGCAAAAAATCTGTTGGGAATTTGTTTGTAACACTGATGACCCACAAAGCCTGACACAAGTGATCCAAGAAGGAAATCTAAAATGACACATTGCAGTTTGCTGTCAAGGTTACAATCTGCCCAGATGGTCTTTAAAGCTCTGACCCCTCTAGGCTGCAGTGCTAACCTACAGAAAATGTTGCGTCACTGTACAAAGAAGAAATCCCAACACAGGAAGAAAAAAATTAGTGTATCTTTATAAAATATACAGAAGGGCATACTCTTCTGACTAGTCTCAGATTATTTGTCTTGTTAAAATTTAAAACCACAGTTTAATTCCTTGTGTTTTTAATATTCCCAGCACAATGAGTTAGTTCAGCACCTCCACTTTTTTAGGCATCAGTAAAGATTAATTCACGCTGCAATGCAGTGGCTTTACAGAAACAGAAATCTGAAGCTGGATGATTGCAAATGGGCAATTTGATTTCTGGAGGGATGTGAGGGAGCAGAAGAATTTTGCCCTTTGGATGAAGGTGCCAGGGATATGCAAGGTATTGCTATCCTGAATTGCTGTCAAAGTCGCCTTAATTTTGCCAGTATTTCCAGTAAGGCTGCCAGGTTTTCACACTGTTCCTGAGGCCAAGGAACAAGAAATGAGTGGGAAGTTCAGCAAATGAGTGCCAGGAGGACAAACTGCAATACACTGAATGATAACTCTTTTTTTTTTTTTTTTAACTAGAAACAGTACAAAAAACATGGCAGAACTTGATCCCATTTATTTTCCAGACAAAGAGAAAAGGCTATTTAAAATCATGAAAACAAAATATTTTTACTACAGAACTTAGAATTAATTTTAGAGAAGTTAGAATTAAGTGAATTACACATATCCGTCTTCCAAAACATAAACTAACACATTTATTTTATTTTTTATATGTGATCTGTAAAAACTTCTTCCTTTTTGGTATTTGGCTAAATGAGGCACCAAAAACAAATAGCCAATCTTACCAGCAGCAGTAAGAAGACAAATGTATCCATTAACTAGTTTTATGTCCTGATGAGCATAGTTATCTGCACTGATTAGCTGATCTCCTCATGAGTGCATGCTATATTTATAATGAAGCAAATCAAATAATGCAGTTTGTATTTGGGAAACTGGAAAAGCTGATACGAACTGCCACTGACACAAGCTGGCAAAAATAGACAGTGCTGAATTTACACCTCTGTTCCTAAACGGTGCTAGGTTTCATTTTGTTAAAGCTAATTAGATGAGTTACACTGCCTTTCTACATCACTGAAAGCAAAAGTCAGAACTTGTGGATTGTTAAGTTATGCCATATTTCACAATTCACTGTGTGGAGTCAGGAACAAGGATGTATGCAACAGGGAAGATAATCATGTTTCCAGTGCTTCTGACTGACAAGCACCAGTCAAGAGTAAGGAGTTTTGTTACTTACATGTCAACAACCATTTTAAAGGATATTGTTATGTTGAGCTCTGTCATCTAAAAGTTTATACTGACAGCTTGGTTGTTGTGAAAGAAAATGAGGTGGCATAGTATGGCAAAAAAAACCAAACCAAACCAAAACAAAGAAAGAATAACAAACGTGTATCTGTTAAACCAGTAAAAGTAATGATGGAGATCTGAGATTCTAATGATGACCGTGATGCTTTTGAACCCAAAAATGTGCGTAGCCATTTAATCCCCATAATTAATGCAACATGTGGAGAGAACTATGTCTCTGAGTATCTCTAATGAATATTAGCAGTGAAAAAGAATGTGAACAATAGAAAAGAAGAGGCACATCTATGGAAAGAAAAGAAAAAAGAAAAGAATAAAATTGGGCTTTTTACAAATAAACCAAATAAAAGATCTGTGAATGACAATCTAAAATGAAATGGTCTAACTGATCACATGATAGGGGATTAGGACAAGTAAAACAGTTAAAAAATCTCAGTAGAATATTCAGAGACATTTAAAGAAAGATGATATCTCAATTTAAACACCTTATTCATCAGGAAAAATTACATGAAAATGAAGCATTCTTACATATTTTTCTCTCTATTGACCCTGTATGTGGTGAATAAAGCTCTAAAAACTGCATAGAAAACCAATACTTAACAAAACCAGAAGGGCTTCATTTCCTTCAAAAATAATATAAGAATACAAAAAGAAAGTTAATTCTGTTTTGATTTATTTTTTTTTCTTTCTTTCATTTTAAATTTTTACAAAATCTTTTTTTCTAATTGTTTTAAATTGGCCAGTTTCATCATTTGTTTTCACATTGTTGGATAATGTTCAGGTACCATTCTTAATGGTCATTTTGTTCCTAGAGTTGCTGCTGAAAGCTTGGTTTGTTACTACTCAGAAATACACATTTTTCCCCGGAACTCCAGAAGATGCTGGTACTAAATCAGCTTTAGAAGTGTAATGTAACCGGTCTAAAGTCAAAAACTGACATACTGTTTCTTCACACAGCAATCCTTGATATAAGTCAAGGTCAAGCAACTGAAACCAGAAGAGAGAATGTTATCAAGAAGTAAGGCACATTTTCAGATACTGTTCTTCCAACACTCAAACCTGAGTGTATTTAACCATCACTCATCTACCACAAGATATTGTAGAATAAAAGATGTGACAGCTGAGGCTACTGCACCCTGAAGAACTGGAGATGTAATGCTCAAAACTAACATCCTGACTGCAAGCAAGCACAAGCCAAAGTACATATCCTTACGATGTATAACAAACAAACAAACAAATAAATAATGCATGTATCTTGTCTGTTTTAGGAACACCCATGCAATCACAGACAATTGACTTAAGAGACACTTCACAGCAATTTTCTCTTTAGAAGACTATAAATCATAGTAAACCAACTTAAGCCTTAAGTCACTAGATGACAATATTGCTTTTGTTTTGTTTTGTTTTAACAGGACTAAAATTAATAGGGAGTTTTTAATGTTGCTATAGCAATATTAGAGAATGAATTCAAGGAAACTTATAGCATTTTGTTTGCTTGATTGCTTTTTGCAGAAGAAAAGAATTCCAGCACAAAAGTAAACAATATCTCAATCTACTGAAAAGCAAAACCTCTCAATTTAATTTGTTCATCCTATTGAAGAAACAAAGTACATAATTTAAAAATAAGTATTATTTTGATGCAGTTAAACCAAACCTACTTTGAAATACGGAAATCCTAAATAAAAACCCTGGTACTGAATTCTTATTAATTTTCCCCCATAATTTCTAGTGCAATAATGTATCCTTGTTGCCTAGAGTTGCCATTGCTTGTAGCAGACCCGGGTTTTGTATTAAGCTGAGAGCACAGGCCACAAGCAGCAAGTGTTGTCAACTCCTTGTTGTCAGAGTAGTGCAGCCTTCAGAGTCGGGTAGAAACAATCTTAAAGGGAACAGAGAACAAGTATCTAAGACATATTTGTAAATTATATCAAATACTGTGAATTTGGATGTAATGTACAGACCATTGAAGAAAGAGCCAGGTGAAGACTGTTTTAGCAAACATATAAAAATGACCACAAGTCATCTCAGGATCCTAGAGAGAGTCAGAAGACCTTATCATCATCATATTCATCATACTAATCCCAGCACTTGACATACAAAGCTGCTGACTTGCTGTGCACCCATGTCCTAGACTGTAAGATCCAGAGGGGCAGTAGAATAGTGAAAATAACATCACAGGAAGGGGTAGATATGAGAAACTTTGCATATGCATTGATTTAACTGTGTGTAATTTGAACTGTGTCTTATGCATGTATAGCTTTCACATTTGGTCACATTTATATTATTTTGTTCCACTGATTGTATCTTACCAATGAGTGTTCCACTACAATCTGTAGCTCTCATTATTTAACATTCTGGCAAATTTTCACTTTCAGAGGAGTGACAAAAAAGTTCCATTATGTTAAGCCCACTCCCAAGCCTTGCAGAACATAACCCCTCACGGGGGGTTATTCACTGATATTATGTAGTGCTGATTTTGTCATTGAGATGACACAGTCAATGCTTCAAAAATGAAGATAAGTTAAATACAAGCTGTTACTCTTAGCAATCAAATCTGTAATCTTAACAAGAATGAAATTAAGTATGTTTGATATGACCTACTTTCCATAAATTCACAGTGACACAGATTACATGTTTTTAAAATAATTGACTATTAAAGAGGCTCATTACTATTTTTTGTTTCAAGGATAAAGTTTCTTCTTTAGTCATGTCATGAAACATCCACTTTTATGGTCTTCTGAAATGTATGCAATATTCAAAGATCTACTAAGAATTAACATCAGCTGGTCAGACATTCATTTAGCCACTTCTTCTCAAATTGTCTCCAGACTTGGTGAGTTAATAATCTTTAGACAAAACAGATGTTCTAACTTTCTTATTTACTAATGGATAATCACCCTGCTGTGTGACAAGACCTTTACTGCACTTCTCACTAAACGCAGAAGAGAAATGTTCAGTGACAACCACCAATTAGCAATGTGGTACTTTCTCATTTCTAGAATGGTTGTCAGTTTCCTTAAAAAAAATTTCTACTATTGCTAGCACTTTCATCTTTGAACTTTTCTCAGAGCTGTTAGATTCCTTCAACTTTTTTTATCCAAAAATTCCAGTAGGCAGTATTTGGTGTCTACTTAGTAATTTGTGTATTGTAGACTGTTTTTCAAACTTCCACTTTCTCATTGTGCCAGAGCGGGGTTTGTTTCCTTGTCTGTGGGATCTGGTGGTTTTGGTTCTATGTTAACTTCTCATCAGTTATTTATGATTAACGAACTCTTTTATAAGCAGTAGCATATAGCCATTGAAGAAGCAAATTCTTTCCACTAATCTGCTCATGCTGAATGCAACAATCAGAATTTGTGTTTATATCACATATAAACATATATCACCTAGCAGGGTCTGACTATTATTTTAGACTTCTTGTAGACAAATCACACAGTGTAAAGGAAATGATAGTCCAATGTAACAAATGAGTGGACACCCATCACTCTAGATCTGCCCTGCCTCACTCTTAGTTTGTAAAGCTAATGTTATAACAACAGAATGTAGTCAGACTGAAAGTATACCTTGTTAGGCGCAGAAAAAGAATTCTTGGTAATTTAGGAGGCATGTTTTCAACTCTTTTTTCCCAAGTAACACTCAGATAAATAAGTAAAATTCAGTGCCACTGCACCTGAATACAAAACCTAAATTTGGCATTAACAGCCTCTGAAGATGAACCTGTGTGATTGCTTATTGTTCTGTAATTAAGATATAAAAACTTTTTGATCAGATGACAGAACGAATGAAGTCATTAGTAAACCTTGTGAGAAATATAGCAACTATTGTCACCTTGTTGTCATTATCAAGGGAAACTGAATAAGAAACAGATGGGGCAGTAGTGAAGCTGAAAACAGTAGGCTAACAGAGATGAAGCTTCCACAGATCCATGACCCCAAGTCCAACCAGCAGCAAGGCTGAGAATGTATTCCCAGGAGGCACACGCATGCAGAGCAAACGTACACATATGTGTATATATCATAGAATCACAGAATGGTTTGGATTGGAAGAGACCTTTAAGATCATCTAGTTCCAACCCCGCTGCTATAGGCAGGGACACCTCCCACTAGACCAGGTTGCTCAAAGCCCCATCCAGCCTGGCCTTAAATGCTTCCAGGGAGGGCACATGCACAACCTTTCTGGACAACCTTTTCCAGTATCTCAGCATTGTTACAGTAAAGAATTTCCTCCTAATATCTAGTCCAAATCTGTCTCCTTCCAGTTTAAAGCCATTCCCCCTCACTCTGTCGCTATATGCCCTTATATGTGCATACATGGCTGGTGACACAGTTCAGTACAGACAGACACACAGAGCACTCATACACAGACAGTGCCAACAGCCTCATTCTCTTTCCCTCTCTGGCTGAGCAGGTTGAAGGTTTGTTTGAGTGAAACACATGCACATGTAAGGACAAGGTGTGTACACCCAGCCTCTGGGCTCAGACATTCAGTTTGACTAGTAGCTGCCCCTGCGTCCCAGTCTCCCCAGTTGCTGGCAGCTGGACATAAGTCCTCAGCAGCTCTACTGCAGCTGCTGGTGCAGATTCCCCACTCACAGATACACATGTATGCATAAACATGCATGTAATGCACACATAGATAGCTAGTGTCACCCAGTCCCATGGGGCTGGGGCTCTGCTTGAATGCCATGAGAGGGATCTAGGCAAGGTCTCCTCTAAGTCTGCAGTCCAGATACCCCTGTTTGTTGCTTCCTTTCTGTGATCCCTTCTATGTGTGCAGGCAAGCTTTTTGCCACATAACCTGACAGAAAGATGTAAGCCATGTGACAAAGAATCATATTTTATTTTCATACCCTTCCAGACAAACTAAGTATTAACATTTTAAATAACGCCACTCTGTCAAAGGGTCTTTTCTGTTCAGTTCACATGACAACTGTCTCTAATACAAGTAATTGGTTTCCTGAATAGTCCTCAAAAGCGTCAAGGGACACGATGATCACATCAAAAAGATAATCATACTTATTATGTGTATTAAAGGACATCTGGACAATTCTTATGAATCCATTATAAGGTACAAAGAAATAATCTCAGCAGGAACATCTCAACATCTTTTTCAATAGAAGCACTTTAAAATTCTTTTGGCTAACAATTCCCCTGAATAAATAGGTGAAAAACTGTGGTGTTTCAGTAATATGGAAAGACTTATTATCCAGAACTCTATTTATTGATTACTTTCTGCCAACAGTCCTAAGTCAGAAGTGAGCACACCAGATCCAGCAATTTACTGGACAAGGTATTACTTGTCTCTGACTCGGTCAGCTCAGTGTGCTCCAAGTCCCTCAGACAGGACTCTTCTAGGTGACTGATACACTTTGTTTTTCCTTTTCATTCACAATTCCCTCTTCTGAACAGAACAAATGTTGATGTCCATAGAAATAGGATGTGCTGGAATATTCCATATTCAGGCTGGACGGGGCTCTGAGCATCCTGATCAAGCTGCAGATGTTCCTGTTCATTGCAGGGAAGCTGGACTAGATGTCCTTCAAAGGTCCCTTCCAACTCAAATGATTCTGTAATTCTATCTCTCTCTTTTTTTTTTTTTTTTTTTTTCCCCCAGCTTTTGAAAACAAGTTGTCTGAAATAACTCTCCTATTTAGTTACCATGCAGGACTTATATAGCCCTGGCTAGAAAGTTTTTGCTTCCTGCTCCTGGTGCTTCTGCTTCACTGCTGGTAGGAATGGCCTCCTCCTCTCTGCAATGTATGTGAGATAAACCCCTACAGCATTTATTGGTCTTGTGCTATCAGAGCTTTCAACAGCAGTATTTCAGATTTCTTTACATTCTTTAATGGCCTCTAAGAAACCTCCTAATACAAGCTAACACACAATAATAATCTGAATATAACCCAAACACATAAAATTCTGAGAGTTTGTCTCTATTTATCTAGATGCACATAGACATGCACATATGTCAACAGCTTGTGTAAGCAGTGAGCTGTTAAGCTACTGCAGGCCCTTGCCAGATTCTCACAGCTACCAACCCCCTTCACATATTGATTTCTAAAACAAACCCTATAATCAAAATCTAACCTTTTTTTAAACTGAGCTATACTCCGTGACATAAGCTGGAACAGCAAACATATACCAGCATGATTGACCAGCATCTAAAAAGATGTTCCAACTTTCAGTGGAAACCAGAGGGATATCCTTTCAGACTAGCAGTAATGATGTGTATCCAGACTAAACTTCACATTTCTCCTACTGTTTGAAACTATTTCCTTTTGTCCTATCACAACAGACCCTGCTAAAGTGTCTAACCCCTTCTTTTTTCTAGTCCTCCTTTATATATTGAAAGGCCACTGTCAGGTCTCCCCAGAACATTCTCTTCTTCAGCATGAACAGCCCCAGCTGTTTCTGCTCATCCTTGCAGGGGAAGTGTTCTATCCCTTGGATAATTTTTATGGCCCTTCTCTGAGGGTCCTCCCAGAGTTTTACAAGTGCAACATGCAGGCTCTTGTTTATCACTGGTGAAAATGCATAACTATTAGTGGTGACTACAGTGAAAAACAGTGCTTTGTTACTGAAAATTTGTTAAATAATAATAATACTATGTTACTGTGATCTGTGTGTTTGTTGTAGTGTATGAGAACTGTTGAATTGTGCCCTGAACCACTGACTGATCACCTGAGGCAAGCATTGAGTCAGCCATGGGAGCACAGGTGAAGGCAATTCATCTGTGTGACTGGAAGGGGTGGAGCCTGGCTCTACCTCTCCTAGACCCCATTTAAGGTCTGACTGCTACTAGGGAAGAATCTTTCTCTAGAGGGTGCTCTCTTTGGAGTCTTCCTGAGAGTCTAAGATGGGGTAAGCACTTCTATTTACTTTTTATTATCCCCTTCTACTGTGATAATTCTTCTAATTATGTGACCTGTAAAATGCCAGCCTAACCATATCACGTTGCTGATTGTATATTTGTTGACTGTACATGTAGTTTCCCTGGAAATAAATAGGAGGTATTATAGGAGACATATATACCTTATATATGCTCATAAAAATCTGCACTCATGGAGGTGACTCACTGTCACTATTGTTGCAGTGCACCACCCGCTGCATCACTGTGCTCATATCCACTGTTTGTGCTCTATCAATGGTCAGCAAGACTTGATGGCTTTTAATTTTTTCCACATGGAAGAATTCAATGACACACCTTTGCTTCATACACATTTCCGTGTTAGACACTATTGTGCTGCCCACTATAGCATGGCAACAAAACATAACGGAAGATTGGTAGGAAGATTCAGCTTAAACTGTCATACCACAGCCACTGATGTGAGCCAACATAATAAAATAGGAGACATCAGCTTCAGAGCAGCCCTCATTTACATATGAGTTTCAAAACAAAAGGGGGGGGGGGGCAAGGTGTTCTCTTCATGTTTAGAATGAATTAATGATTCCATTTGTTTTACTTTTTCTCATTCTGAGTGATACAGGTCTGGAGAGTATGACAGTGCAAATTCAGGAATCATGACACACAGTGCAGTCATTTGCTAGCATGGATCAGAACACGAGTGAGGTACAGAAACACTATGGATAGGAAGACACTTAAAAATCATTCTCTAAACCCATACAGTTAAATACTTAAAAATATTTTTGATATTACCTATGTTCAAGCTCACTTTTGGATATTATAACATTGATTTTTGTTAGATATATTTGAAAAGCAAATGAAAGATCATGGCTTTCTGAAGAGAAACAAAAAAGAAAAAAGGGAGTAATGCACTCTTGATTCAACTGTTGTATATCATCATTAATGATGAGACAATTATCTGTTAGCCTTAAAAAAAAAAAAAAAGGCAATACTGACAATTACAAGGTTTGGAACTGTTCAAACAGGTTGAACAAGTGAAAGAAAACATGTCCACTCTCACTCCAGAGCCATGTTAAATTATGAAAACGTGTATAATGTTGCAATTCTCTATCCATACCCATGAAGCAATTAATATTCTTGCTTTTTAAAATAAATTCAAGAAATTCAATGGGTAATCATTGGTGGAAACTAATAAGAAATAATGGTAAGGGTGACTAATAAGAAATTTTCAGTAAGGGTGATGGAGCACTGGAACAACTCTCTCTGCCCAGAGAGGTTGCAGAGTCATCTTCTATGGAGGTATTCCAGACTTGTTTGGGCACTTACCTGTGTGACCCATTGTAGGGCACCTGTTTTAGCAGGGGGATTGGACTCAATGATCTCTTGTGGTCCATTCCAACCCTTGCAATTCTGTGATTCTGTCCTCTAGTTGCATTGATATTCACTAGCAGAGAAGAAATATCATGCTACTAATTAACCTTAAAAACTCTGGAAAAAATAAGATTGCTCTTAAAATTCACTGTGATAAAGAAGCATAAGTAGATATTAAACCAAGATACATTCATATCTGGTAGAAGATAACAATAACATTGAGGCCACAGAGCAGCGTAGAAGAACAAGTAATAACTAGGATGATATATCCCCTTTCTATAGCCTGCATTACATTAAAAAAAGTCTCAGATCTCAGAGAACAAATTTAAATTATGAATTTTTATGTAGCAGTGGCTACTACAGAAGTATTCTCCTCTGATGTACTGTGTATTAAGTTTCAAGAATTCACAGATGTCTTGCAGTATCTGTGTGACTTTTAAATTAAGTAATAAAGGCCATGGGAGCAAGATGACTGCAGAGAATTGTAGCTCATTTGAATGACAGTGTCTCAGACGTACTAACTTTTGCTAGCATTGCATTTGTGGCCATGCACAATATGATTACTTTGTAATCACAGGCAATACGCATTCTGGATGCGTCCTGAGGAAGCTGCATTATCCTTACATAATAATATTGATTTAAAATTCATCTCCCGGTTTTGGTAACAGAGGCATCTGCAGACAGCAGTTCAGTTCTAAACATGTGATGCTCTCATCACAGCAGAGATCAACGACAAGTCAAGTATATCTGTCAGGTTTGTCAGACAATTTCAATAGAGGCTTCATTTGTTGAATTTTCTGGACCACAGTGATATTCTAAAGCTTTCTCTTCTTAAAGGAAAGAAAAAGACATTCTAAATGCTATTCTATGTCACTATTGAACCTGAAGTACACAGCAAATAACTGTAAAATCCATGGCTCACAAATTAACATTAGTTTTGTTTTAGTTTTTAAAGACAAGAGTCAATTGAATAGCCTGAGAACTACAGTGCTTTTGCAGATAATAACTCAAGCTTCACTAGCTGGCAGTGCTTACAGTAACCAGAACTAGGAACTGGGTCTTGTGAGTGCCTACTGTTTTATATTTCAAAAACGATGTTTAGCTTTTGTGGGTCACAGCCTGAACAAATGGTTAAGCACCAGGTGAGAAGGTGTGGCTAATCTGGGGAGCTTAGGTGCAAGCAATGCACCTGAGTGACCAGAAGGGGTGAACTCTTGGTCTGCCTCTCTTCACCCTCATTTAAGGGTTAGCAGCCAAAGGAGCAGCAAGTCTCTGTATAGAGATTGTGCTTCTTTTGGGCTGTCACTGGTTGTTGGAAGGGGTGAGCTAATTTTTTTTTTCCTGTCACCTTCTATTGTTTTATAGTGCTTGTATCCCCATGGAAGGCACCGCTATCACCTTCTTTTAATGCACAGCTTTGAATGCAGTGTTGCTTGGTTGATGTACAAATAAAGTTAAAAATAGAGAATACAGTAGAGAACTCATTCATATAAACTCACATGGTGTTTTGCAAACTTAAAATCAGAAGTCTCTTGCTACCCAGACTGTAATTTCAACTGTCTTCAATGAAAATATTTTTCTTAAGTTTATGTCAGATTTCTTTGCATGGTCATTCTGACAGGATTTGGTGTAAAAGACAGATATTTTTCAGCCTTTTTAAGAGCCTAACAAATAATAGGACTGTTGCAAACTACTATTCTATATGCTATGAAAATGCTGCCAACGATTGGGCACAACACAAAATAGAATGAGCATGGAGTTAGTTAAAGTGTAGATATCAAAAGAGTGACTTAAGAAGAAATGACAAGGAAATTTTTCTTTCTCCTGAGGAGTAAATTTCTCCTGAATTTAACCCATAATTTACGTTTATGTCTCTCTTAATCCATAAATAAGATGAAATTGCATGCTTTTATAACTCCCTTCAGTTAACTTTAGATACTACATTAATGTGTATATCTACACGTGAGCTGGTCATCTGATGCTTTGATGCTTTACTGATAACTGAGAAGCACAGGTACCCTTACTATATGATTCTTCTGATTTTTTTTTTTTTTAAGATGAGATGGACTTAACCTTAAGTGACTTGTCTGATTTGTGAGCAAATGCAGAAGATGAGCTCATACATAGATTTCTGTATAGCAAGAATGTAAATTGTTCCAAAATAAAGTCCTCTTTATGAATATTTTTCATGAATGCATTTTCATTCATCCTTTTTACACATATGCTTTCAAAAGATTAAAATACAAAAAAAAAATCATATTTTTCCTGGTGTCCTTAGGCAATAAGACTACTTTAAGTCACATGCATTGGATGAAATGAATTCTGTGAGTTCCATTCTGGAACTTCTGGATCACAAAAAAGTAGCAGGTAACAACTTTATTATAAAACATCATCTTATTGATACATTCAGGATTAATACATTTGAGAGCGTAGGCCACTTAAATATTTGTTAAAAAAATTAAATGTGGAACAGTAGTAGAAGGTTAATAAGTACAACCTTTTCTTCATTTAAGGTCTTTGACAGCTAATTCATAAGGCTGTGATATATTTCTAATGTCTGCTGGGAGGTAAATGCCAAAAATAATAATAAACCCAAGTGTATGCGAACTGTTGCATCATAGCCTGAACCACTGATTGAGCACCTGGAAGAAGAGACCTGGCCAGTCCTGGGAGCACAGGTGAAGGCAATTCACCTGTGCGACCAGAAGGGGTGGAGCCTGGCTACACCTCTCTTAGACCTCATTTAAGGGCTTACTGTCGCTGTGGAAGGATCTCTTTCTAGAGATCCCTCCCCTGTGAAGTTTCCTCTGTGAACCTAGATCCTCAGACGGTTAGCAATCCTTTCCCTTCCTTTGTAACTGATCACTTTGCCATTATACTTTGTAGCATCTGTCTATCGCTTGAGTCTCTGTCATTACACTAAGGAAGTGCCAAAATATTAATTTTCCTCATTTCCAAGATGAGGAAACAAATGTAACCCAGTAATTCTTATTTTATTTTAAGTAGATCAGGTTTTGTATTGATCTGAAAATGCAGGGTATTAGAACTTGTCTGGTCTTGTTTTAGCCTGAGTTACACTTATCCAGCAGTTGTTCAGTGGTCATGTAAGCAACCAATGCACAGCATGTTTATCTTTCACTTGATAAATGGTGCATATGGTAGACATCTGAGAAATTAAGGCTGTGTATGGAACCATAGTCATTTGTGTCAAGTGGGGTTGGGGATGTTGCTGTGCTACTCAGACTTGATCTGGGAGCCAATGAGAAGGAAGAAGTAATCTGATTCAGTTTGTATGTTTTAATACAAACAAGTAGAGAGGTAGGAAGCATAAATATTATGTTATTTCTGGTAAAGAAACTCCCATTTGGAGCATGGTCCTGAAGAAAGACCTCATTGCTGATGGCATCTTGTTAAACCCTTCCTGCGTTCTTCTTGAGAGGGTGGATATGTCAGCCTCAGGATCTGGAGGAATGTTTGAAAGGTGACCATAACACACAAGAAAAGGGCAGGCAGTAGGAAGGTTTTAGTTGCATTATTTTCTTTAGAACTTAATTTAGACTACTACTCTTAAACCAACATAGTTTCATGGAATATTGGTGGGAAGATTTTATCTCTAATGCCATACCACTAGCATCAGTCTCCAACATCACAGGCTGTAGCAGAAATGCTGAATCATGGCTTGAACTGGTGATTGAGCACTTGCAGGGAAGGCAGGGCCAACCCAGGGGAGCTCAGGTGCATGCAGTACACCTGAGTGACCAGAAGGGATGAAGCTAGGATCCCCACCCCTTTCCAGATCTCATTTAAGGGCTGACAGGGGAGGCAAGGGCATCTTGCTGGAGAATGCTGTCTACCTGAGGTCTTCCAAGGGTAAACACACTTTTTGTTTGTGTCCACAGCTGCTGCATTTGAGTGTGTCGTCACTTGCTGCAGCCTTGGACTTTGCTACTTTGCTCATTGCTGCATTTTCCATCATGTTATAGCATTACATGGGCCAACATAAAAAAAAAAAGTTGGAGACAATATTTTTTTGGAACAGCCCTTGTAAATCTGTATTGATGTTTCTGCTACAAAATGCTCAAACTATACTTTTTTTTGTCTACAAATGGATGTATAAATGTGGGAAAATTTGCTTCTGTTTCTTATAGATAAGAAAAAATGTCTTGGTTTCATTAGACTGGTATCTTTATTTTTTTTTTGTGATGCTTCAAGAAGTCAGGAAAAAAGTCTAGAGGTAGTATGTGGTATTTGACAGCTTTCACTTACAAGTGAAAGCACTACCTTCTGCAAAGCAATATGCAGATGATTTAGTCTTCATTTAAAAAAAGTTGGTGTGAGAATATATAAGCATTTCTTTAAAAAAAAATGAAAGTAGCATATTAGAATAACTCGTAAGAGGATTCTGAAGATGCTCTTTTAAAAATACATTTAACTTTGGCTTAGAGATCCATGCGCTAGAAATCTAAGATACTGTACATATAAAATGCATGCATTTGCTTTGAGAATATAATTGTAAAGCATTGGATCCCTTTGGTAATCAGGATATATTTACAAGAGATTATCATAATGCTTACTCTTCATTAGTCCTCCAGAACCTTGTTGTTTTCTAATGTGACAACTGAACGGAACTGGTAAAAATTAGGTTTATCCAGTGTTTACAGTAGTGAAAGACTAAAAGTGATCTAGAAACACTGCAGCCAGTTCCAGGTGGCTATCTACCAAAACCAACATATTCGATGCCAATGATCTTTGTATGTTTCTCTTTTAGCAAGGGATAGGGTACACTACCATCTTTTGGGTAGCGTCTTTTGGACACTTCCGATCGTACAAATAAACGCACAAGCAAACAGAGAGGAGCTTCCCCCTCTGTCTGCTCTCTAGCTTCACCGTGGTGCCGTTGGCCCGTTCCACCTCCAGGACACAGCAGAGCGGATAAGGCGGGAGGCGGCCGAGAGCGTAAGGCACACATCGCCCTGAGACAGGGCTGGGAAGTTCAAAGCGTGGAGTGACGGCACTCATTGAGTACACGGGAAGAGCCACGGAAACACTCATTGGGGTGAGTAACGAGGTACTGAACTGGCTGTGCTGGGAGTGTGGCCGCAAAAACAGCTGGGGAGTTGCCGTCACGGGAGCAGGATCAGCAGGAAACTGCCCAAAGAACCGACCCTGCCGGGCCAGGCCACTACATGACCTGGCACCGCACCCTCCTCGCCCCGCCTGCTCGCTTTACGGCAGTGTCGCGCCTCGTCGGCTCTTTGCGGCAGCGGAACCGGCAAGCCGGAAGGCAGGTGCGCGGCCGGGCGCGGGCGGGGGTCGGGCGGATGAGTGGGGAGGGCGGTAGCGGCGGCGTGGTCCCTCGGTCCCGGCCTCGGCCGGAGCTGGTCTCGCCACGGCGGCTGAGGTTTACTCTCCTTCCGCGATGTTAACGGCCGAGCCGCTGCTGGCGGGGTCAGCTCCGGGGCAGTGAGGCCGGTGCCAGCCCCTTTCTTTCCGCGTGGCCCTTCCGGCCGGGCGCCGTGCAGTGGGGCTCTCCACGAGGGGTGGGCGTGGGACTCCAGATCTGGCGTCGTTGGGCTGCTGGCCCTGCCAGCTCTCGGCGAGCTGTCCTGCCATATTCAGAGAATAAACTCTGAACCCTTCCATGTTCTGCTTAGTGAAGCAGGAGTAAGAGGCTTGCTGCCAAGGGGAAAACGGAACTGGTGTTGGACGGGTCTGAATACTTTCAGTACTGGTATCAATAAACTCAGAAGTAGAAACGAATTAAAAACAAACAAAAAAAGACCCCAAAACCTGTGATCTTGGAGAGTGTTTTCTGGTACTGTTTGATTAATTGCAGGTGGTAATGTAAACTGCCTGCCTGGCTTGTAAAATACGTAACCTTACTACTGCTGTACAGGTTACCACTCAGATGCTTCAGGAGAATATACTGTGTTGGCATTCAAAAAATATTTAGAGCTTTTATAAGTCCTGAATCTTTAATTTAGTTGTTTTTAATATACTGACATTTCTACTGACCCCTTTCAATCTTCAGGCATTTTAAAGGACTGACTGTGAAATAGAACTATTGAAATAGAACCAACAATCTTCTGCAGAGTTCTAAACATGCCTATTGCACTCTGTCTTACTTTTTCATTACCTTTTCTTTTGGAGTCAGAGCTTAGTCATAGTTTTGAGTTTTTTAGTGTAGCTGAAAAACTGTTAGAAATTCCAGAGAAGAGGTCAGAGCACTTACCAACATGGTAGGTTGCAGTTATATATATTTTTAGGGGAAAAAAATGATCAAGCTAACAAGACTGTAGTTTTGATGCAAGCTGGCTTTGGTCAGAAGACCACATTGTATCAATGAGCTTCTGCTTTTTGGCAGGCTCTGTAACAAAATAACTTCCTTTGCACTGGAGTTGTTTCTGGCCATGATAGATAAAATTTACACCATCCAAGATCTAGGTGTGTAGGTATATGGAGGAACTCTTTCCCATTCGTCTGGTAATACTTAGACTCCCATCTACTTCATCGGTGTTTTGTCATGGGACAAAGCATTCATAAAATTCTTTATGAATTGTTTGAATTACATTACTTATTAGACCTCATTTTTTTTTTCTGGAAGCTAGCTTAGCGTTTGGGGAACATTAGATCACTTTAATATGCTTTTCCACTGATTCAGAAAGGAAATAATTTAAGTATCAAATGACAGTGTTTTGTTCTGGTGGCTTTGCATTTATGGAGGCTTTTTTGGAGCTAAACCTGAAGTGGTACTTATGTAACTTACCTGTTTTTGAAGTAAAAAAAAAAAAGGTCGGCACCCTACTCATTTTCACCATTTTATTTTCTTGTTCCTTCCTTTTTGTAGCTGTTTTATAGCTGTATTTGAATGCTATAGATGTGTTCCTCCTTCCAGTAACTTAAATAACCTACATTTGCTGAATCTTTCCTGTGATGTTATGTCTCCTAGATGGGTAGTCATTTTTGTTATCCTCCACTGCACCTTTCTACGCTGATGTGTCTTTCTAGAAACTGGATGCATAATAAAGACAACAGTAGGGTCACTTGATAGTTACCAGTAGAAGGAGTTTTCTTTCATTTGACTTTTTTTAGTAACAGTTAATGAAGTTGATATTGGACACTTTCTAGCCTACATGATTTTTATTAAATTATGCTTTGATGTGTAAAGAAAGAAAAAACCCTACTTTGTAGTTTGGACATACCTAATGTGTTGCTAGAAGTTTATTAGGAAAGTGATAGATGGAATTTGAGCTAAGGGGAGGAAATAATGGCTGTACAATTAATTTTAGAGATGTGAGGCACCTTAATCCCACCTTGTTATCCTTGGATTCAGATAGTAACAGAGATTCTAAAGCTCTATTTTTACACAAAACATTTGTCTTTCCTGGAGTTGTGTGTCTTGTAGTGGCAAATAGCAGGTGCTTATGTTCTGTAATCAGACCAACCAACCAAAAAAAAAGCCCCAACCTACAACAAACAAGCATACAGTGATGCTTTTGCTTTCCTACTGTCTTTCAACAGTCAGTGATTTAAATAAGTGATGAGCTGCCTTTAAGCTGTTGTGTTCAATATCTACCAAGTTAGCTGATTTCATCTAATCCTTCTAATCCTTTCTTGAGCATGCTTGAACTTTCAGTTTTTTTGGCATCTTGTGACAATGAATTTCCAGATTTAATTTTATTCTGCATAGGAAAGGCATTCCATCTGGTACTGTTTTCAGTGTAACGTTCAATTTTGTAATGGATCTCATAATTCCAACATTTATATAGAAGGATATATTCTTACAATAGCCAGTCATTCTGTATTTACTCATTCTCTTTTTTGAGTACCGTATCACCCCACAGAAATGAAGAATTTCATGTTTATTGAAGTACAAGTCCCTACAGGGATCTGTTGTTGGAGCATTCTTTATGCTCATCTGTCCTTGACAAGTTGGATCTCCTTTGTTTGCATAAAGCACTGCTAATGGATACTTGTACCTGGTCTGACTGGGCTAAGGTCATATCATAGCCATAGCAGTTTGTGGCTAAAACTGTTGGTAGTGCACCACTGTTTTGCCTATTGCTCAGTAGTGCATCAAGGCTTGCTTTTTCCCTACCCTGCCTGTGCACTGAGTAGGCTGGGAGAGGGCAGGAAGTCAGGTGCTGTGTAGTGTCATGTTCAGTGTAAAAACTGAGGTTAAGGGGTTGGTTTCTAAGGTGTCCCAGTTTGGAGGTTGTAAAGGAAATAGTCTGTCTATGAGATGTGATGAGACATGTTGTTGTGTCTTTCATCTATTAAAATGTCTGTATCTCTTTCATGCATTTTCTATTTTTTGTTCTTTTCCCATCATCCTACTGGGGTGAGGATTGAGCAAGTGGCTGTGTGGGTGCTTGGCTGCTGGCTGTGGCAACCCAGCACAACACTTAGTTCCATTGCTTAAAAATGTGACTGGGGGAAGAAGTGGCTTTCTCTGGTTCTGTGGTAACAATGCTTACTGTGATGGGAAAGATTTCTGTGCTCTCTATTCCTTGAGGTTATTTTGACTGCATGACATAGACTATTCCCCTTGAAATTGTACACACCAGCTACAGAATGGGGAGAAATAGAGGAAAGATAAGAAGACTGGTGGACTGAGATAATGGCGGTTTAATAGGGAAAGCAAAAGCTGCATGTCCAAGCAAAGCAAAAAGAGAAATTAATTCACTGCTTCCTATTGTCAGGCAGCTGTCTGTCACTTTAGGGAAAGCAGGGTCTTCGGAAGACAAATGATTTAACCATGAATGGCCCTTCCCTGGGTTTTTATTGGTGAGCATGGCATCACATGATGTGGAATGTCCCTTTGGTCAGTTTGGGTCAGCTGCCCTTGCTGTGTTCCCTCCTCCTAAACTTGCTGGAAAGATGAGACTTGGTGCTGTGCAAACATTTTACAACAGTACCAAGGTACTGGTGTGTTGCCATCACTGTTCTAGCCATGAATGCAAAGCACAGTGCCACACAGGCTGCAGTGAAGGCTTATCTCCACTCCAGCCAGATTATGGACTTTACTGTGAAGCTCTAATAGAGGATTGTATAAGAAAGGGGAAAGAACTGTATGGGAGGGGTGAAAAATATTGTTGGTAACTTAGGAAAAAATAATACATAATGAGGATAATACCTGACAGTGAGTTGAGTGCATTAGAAGGAGTGTGGCCAGCCGGTCAAGGGAGGTGATCCTCTCCTTCAACTCTGCCCTGGTGAGGCCTCACATGGTCTACTGTATCCAGTTCTGGGCTCTCTGGTACAAAAAAAAAAAAAGACAGGGATCTCCTGGAGAGAGTCCAGCAGGGGGCCACAGGGATGATAAAGGGCCTGGAGCATCTCCTCTGTGAGGAAAGGCTGTGTGATCTGGGTCTGTTCAGCCTTGAGAAAAGGAGACTCAGAGGGGATCTAAATAATATTTGTAAGTATCTTAAGTGTGGGAGACAAAGGGACATGGCCAACCTCTTTTCAGCAGTCTGTGGGGACAGGACAAGGGGAAATGGCCATAAACTGGAGCACAGGAAGTTCTGCATCAGTATACAAAGGAACTTCTTCACTGTACGGGTGATGGAGCACTGGATCAGGCTGCCTAGGCAGATTGTGGATTCACCTTCTCTGGAGATATTCAAGACCTGCCTGGACACCTACCTGTGCAGCCTGCTGTAGGGGCTTGCTTTGCAGGGGGGTTGGACTCAAGGATCTCTGGAAATCCCTTCTAGCCCCTACAGTTCTGTGTTTCTGTGAATACAAACTTGGTGATGTCTGGTCCTAATATTTTGAATGTATATGGCTCTGAGATGTTAAAATGAAGAACTTACTCTTCTGTACATATTATCACCTTTGCTAAATATTGCATGCAAAAAAACTAGTCAACCCATTGACAGGCACCTGCCAGTGCCCAAGTGAAAACTTGCTTCTCTGTGCTCCCTCTGAAGTATGAATTACGTCATTTACTTGTTAATATGGTAAAAATATAATAGTATTTTTTGTTTTTACAGATTATTCAGGAGTCAATTCTTTAAATCTGAACATAGTTTGTATATCTTGCATGCTAAATATTAATGAAAGTTCAACATCAACAACTTCTAGTTATGAAATAGGAGAATCTTGACTAATGTGGCTATTTCTTAGCTTAAGCTACAATTTGTCTAAAATGTTGAGAAATTTTCTGTACATTATAACAGAACATGGCTACATGTGACCCTTTCAAAAATGTTACAGTTGGAAACAGACCTGCTCTAGCCTTATGTTTCTGAAGACATAATGGAGGTATTTTCCTTCTCGCTATGTCAAACAGGAATAATAACGCTATGCCCTCCTCTCTATTTTTCTCATGAAAGAAGCTCACATTTCTGATGTTTGTAAGAATTGTGGAAAGATAATAGTTTAGTCTTGCCACTGTAGGAAACTCTACAGGTGTCTTTCTCAAAGTATCTTGTCATGTGTATTGCCAACTTTACAGGCAGTCAGCCCAGAAAGAGTTGTCAGCAGCTTTCGGTTTGATTTTCAGTTTGTAAGCATTGCAATATTACATGATTGTAGTATCTCTTTTTTTCTTTAAGTTCCTATTTTTAATTGTAATAATAATTTTTTTCAAATAGAAAGCTATCATTTGCTGATCATTAAATACCTGAAGTGCTGTTTGAAGTCTGCCCTCACTATGTGAGATCTTGAAGACGATAGACTCTGTTTCAGGTAGAAGTTTCTGGGAACTGAGTCTGGTAGCTGTGTACATTGATTTAAACAAATGAATAAATAAAAATAGTAGACTTTAGGAGGAATATCGAAAAGATTGAGGGGTTCCATACCACTTAAATTTACTCACCCTTGGAAAAAAAAATTACATTATGATGTACTGATGTAGGACTTAAACACAGCAGCTTAGTGAGTAACACTAAGGGAACGCTTATCAGGTCTGTGATATCTAGGTAGGTCTTCTGAGCCCATTCAGAATTGGAACAGTTATAGAGGTGAACTGGATAGAATCTGCAGTTTCTGATTCGCGATTACTGTGTAATTTTAGGAAGGTATTTACTGTATCTTTGCAATGAAGTGTGCATGTGTCCCAGAGACAGTTTTGATGTTGAGATAGTTGCCCTTTGCAAATAATCAGTTTTGGGGATATGGTTACTGAAGTTGATATCTAAGAGTTTTCCTGAAACTTCACCTTCTCTTCTTCTCAAAAACTGAGACAAGTAGAAAGAGAATGATTTAAACACTATTAAATGTATTATTATTAAAATAGTGCAAGTAGTACTGTGTTAATGAAATTGATGCTTTTGCATGGACAGTTGGTTATCTTTATTTACATGTAATGGCTCAATTTTTCATATTTCTGTATTCTCAATTACAACTATTGATAAATCATGATTATCACAGGATGCTGAAAATAGAATGAACATATTTGTAGTTGATATTTCTGGGAAGTTTTCATTTAGTGATAGCTAAAGTTGATCTACTACATGACAATTTTTTTTAACTTAGAAATACTGTAGAATCTGCAGTTTTTTTGGAGGTGATCTAAAAATCTGCATATTTCACTTTTCAAAAATAGTTGTGTAGTTTACTTTAAAGTACTTGAGGATTTTTTCCTTGTTTCAGATCACCAGCATTACCCACATTACTACCAATTTTATTGATGAAATTGTTGAACGCGAAGAAAGATTTAATATTCACTGTAAATGAGAAGCTCTGCTTCAGTGCTTTCCTAGAACAATTGTTTTTAAAGATTAAATGTGCATCTTGGTCTTGGCTGTACTGTGATTGTTCAACTGCTGAGTTGTCTGCTAGGTGCAGTGATTTTTATTAACTATAACTAATTACTGCAGAAGTGCTTGACGAGGACTGATGATATATGTGAAGACAGTTAATTTAGAATTGACATTCTGTCTTTCCAAGTGATGTGAACTTTTCCAATGGCTTTTCTATGAAAATGGAGTTCATTTTACATGATACTGAATATAGCATGAATTTTGTGATCCACTTCTCATGCAGCTAATGATATGAGCCACTTACAAGTCATTGCAGTTATTAGACATCTTTTTTTTATGATGAATTCAGCAATGTATAAAATAGAAGTGTCATAAGGACCAGAGACAGAATTGTTTAACCAACTTGTTCATAATGATTTTGGTGGTTTCAAGGCTGCTCTGAAAGTAGTGCCTGCTAATTTCTTATGTTGGCTCATGATGTCAGGGGCAGATGTTAGTGGTGTGGCGGTAGAGGCTGAATTTTTCCACCAATATTCCATTATCTTTTGTTGCCATTGTGACACATGGTAGCAGAGGGCAGTCTGACAAAATGGCTTCTGATGTGGAAGTGTGTATCAAGATGTCATTGAATTACTCCACAAAAAAAAAAAAATCCTGCATTCACTGACATTCATCACTACCTACTGAATGTATGTGGAGATCAAACAGTGGATGTGAGGGTAATGGGTGATGTGTTTCAGCAGTGGTGACAGCAACAGTGGGTCGACTCCCTGGTGCAGATTTTGACAAGCATGGCATGTAGATTCTTGTTCATTGCTGGCAAAAAATGCATAGCATAATGGGGATGACTGTTGAAAAATAGTGCTTTGTAGGTGAGAATTTACTCCATTGGGTAGTCTTATTGTGTTCTTTGTATCTGTTGTAGTTTCCTTAGAAATAAGTAGGAGGCATTAATTTTAGAGCAGCTTTCTCAGTGAGTGTTTCAGCTTTAAAAGACACTCCTCCATGGTTAACCTTTTTTTTTATTTGTCTTGTCAAATGAATCTCAAATTTTTCCTGTCTCTGAGAATTTCAACACCAATATAGATGGACTTGCCTACACAGGCAGAACATTTCCAATTTGTTTTTTTGTCTGTCAGGTCAGTTTATCAGAATTACAAGTGATTCTGTACGTACATATGCAGCAACATGAGTTCTCTTATATTTGTGCAGGGATGCATTAGCTGTGTGGCCATTCAGTTTCTATGTCTGGGAAAAAAGATCAGTGCCTCATGGATACCTACATTAAATGTCTTATATTTTGTCTCATAGGAACATAGCTTTCTTAAAACTTAAGGCAGCTAGTAGGTGGTAATATAGCTCTCTAAAACTTTTTCCCACATTTTTCCATAATACTTTCCCATAATGTTTTGATTTTAGCTCTAACCTGTTTCAGAAACTTTTTCTAAGTTGTATTTGGAATCATACAGGTTGAGTAAATGTGCAGTAAGGGAGCAATTGGACTCTCATTGTCTCTTTACATTGTAAGTTGAATAATAGCGTACAGGCGCTCTTGGGGATTGCTGTCTTGGTCTTTCATTTTATTTTACTGAAATGCTTTTTAAATGCTGAAAAATTTATATATATACTTTCCTCAGAGGGAAAGCTTTGTACTTTCTTCAAAAATATTTGGAGGAGATGCTCTCACTTTAAAATCATTCAGTTCCAACCTTGATGCCTATTGAAAATGTGCTTTGAAGGAGATCAGAGTTATGAGGGATAATAATGGCACTGAGTGAATAATAAACTGCCAGTTACTTTGAACTGGATTGTAACATAGTATTTAGGGCATTTGTTTAATTGTCGATAAATTTGGTAAGTGATTCAGGTGCTTAAGCACACATCTGTTGTCAATTTAAGAGCCTTGTGTAACCTTGTGTCCAGCTGCTCTTTCTGAGTGTGTGGAGGTTTCACGAGTCACACTGACCAAGGGAAATACCTTTGATATGGTAAAGGATCTCAAATGCCAGTAGGCACTATGCTTAGGGACTAAATCCCACCCAGATGCCTGTCATAAGCAAACCATGAATCTTCAGCATGGTTTGGGCACAGATCTTCAAAAATGACTTCACCTGGAAGGATGTGGGTGGATGTGTCTTTAAGTGCCTTTAAAGAAGTGGGAGTTAGGCTTTGCATGGTACTTCTCTGTAAATACTTGTAGTGTCTGCTTATATGCACATTGTAAACAGAAATGCAGTAGGCATGTGAACTACTGGATGGAGAACTTATGTAGTGTGTACAGGGTTTGTACCTCCAGTTATGTTTTAGGGGCCAGTATTAGAAACTGGTGGTTTCTTGTAGTTGTGTATGTCTAGGCACAGTTGCCTGTTATCCTTGAGAGACACAGGTGACTGCACAGTGAAGTTTATTCTATTCTGGGTAATCCTTGTGTTAATCTGCCTTGTTTGCATAAAGGTATTCACTCATATTTATATGGATAATATTTAACAAAACTTCCTAGAAAGGATGGATTGTGATAACTTTTACCTCTTTCATAATTTTGTTCTACTTAGATCTTCTTCTACAGTGCTACTAGCTATATCTTCACAAGAGCATTTTCTGATACAATTACTTTGTTTCTTATTTTTTTCTTTTTGGGAAAATTGAAGAATTTTGTGATATCTGGGTGTATCCATTTCCTCCCTTTATGTAGTGTTAGGTCACTTCATCCTCCCAGATCTATTTCACTTTTTGAAGTGAGATATTAGGAGAGAACACCTTTTGTTATTCTGAAAGTGCTAATGTGTGTACCTATAAGCCCTTCTGATGGGAGGAAGGGAGGGATGCATGGCACACAGCCATGATTTCACTTCTTCATTGTGCTGAAGCATTTATTCCAGTTTTGATATTGACTGTGATCAACACCATGTACCAAACAGCCTCTGAGTCTGCCTGGGCACACATTTCTTAATCTTGATGTCTTCTCTTCAAAGATGGAACAGGTGTTTAATCCATCTTTGTGTGGAGTGGAGATCTGCAATGTGCAATCCAGACATCTCAAAAGAATTCCAGTGTGATGTCTGTGCCTGTTGCAGAAAATGAGATATATGAACGTAAACAAAGTATGCAATTATTAGCACATCTTATGTAGGTACAAAATACAAAACTGGAAAGTACTAACTACTACTATAACTACCTTGCATTAACCTGCCATTTTTGATTAATATTCTAGGATCTATTAAACCTTCATCTGTAACTGCCAACTTTATTGTTAGGTGCTGAACTTGAACTGTTTACAACAAAAGTGCTTGGATAAGTTCAAGTGAATTTAAGGTGTGGAGCTTTTGCAGAGGATCCAGAGGAGGGCTGCAAAGATTACCAAAGGGCTGGAGAACCTCTCCTGTGAGGTTAAGCTGAGGGAACTGACCTTGTTCAGCCTGGGAAAGAGAAGGCTGCAGGGAGACCTGATTGTGACCTTCCAATATTTAAAGGAAGCTTACAAACATGAGGGAAAACAACTTTTTACAAGGGTAGATAGTGATAGAATGTGGGAAATGGTTTTAAACTAAAGGGAGATATAGATTAGATGCCAGGGGAAGATTTTTTTACTGAGAGAGTGGTGAGGTGCTGGAATAGATTGCACAGAAATGTTGTTCATACCTCATCCCTGGAGGTGTTTAAGGTCAGGTTGGATGGGGCCATGGGCATTCTGATCTGATACTTGACCTGGCGTCTGGCAAATCTGCATGTGGTAAGAAGTTTAGAACTTGCTGATCCTTCGAGTCCTTTCCATCCTATCATTTTATGATTCTACTGATAATGCAAGTGTCTTCATTGTTTTAAAATAGTTTTTTTCAGCTGTCACTTGTCTTTTTAGCTTTTTCATTAGTAATTTTTCCACTATGGCAAGTGAGAGTGGAATGATGTTTTATCAATGTACTATATGGTCCATAGCAAACTGCTATTAATTGCTGATATCTAGTGTTATTTAAATTACTTTAGTGATCAGTAATAACTTCCAGTTTTCTAAATGAGAAGTTTACACAGACAGCAAAGAATTTGCTCATGATTTAAATTTATAGGCAGTGTAGGCAAAATCTGGTAAAATATCTTAACATTCCTTAAATAGTTTAAACAGGATAACTGCTGTGAGCTTTTAAGGGATGTACCAAGCCCAGTACTGATTGCTACAGAAGCTGGTACTTCAACGCAGCCTAACTACCAATTGTTGTTTGTAATTCTGTTAATGATGTGGTATTCCATTGTTTGTAAGTAAGGAAAAATCTATGTACATCTTGAAAATAAAAGTGCATCATTTGATCAATCCCATTCTCTTACCCCTGGCAGCTGGCTAGTTTTGTTAAATAGGCTAGAAATATTAAAATGTTATTTTTTGTTTGTTTTTAAATCTGTTGGACTGTGATGCTTGTAACATTTTAGTGGAGAAGAGAAAGAGTTCTGTTATTTGCTTACAGAAAAAGGCCAGAAGTGGGAGGAAAACATAATGTGAAAATGCCAAGTGGAAAACTTCTCCTCTAATGTTGGTTACCTTTTGTAATAGCGGTAACAATGTTTTTTAGGTTTAATGAAGGAAAAACCTGCTGAGATCCATGCTGACTGTTAGGTTTCTCTTCAAACAATAAAATGTGAATAGTTTTGTACTTGAATTCTCTTTTAGTTGAGTGTAATCTGCTTTTATATTTTCCTTTTCCACATAAAAAGTTTATGTTACAGTCACATTTCTTTTAAAAAGAGAAGTAAAATAAGCTTTAAAAGATATTGCCTCTCCACAACCAACGGTTTACAAAGGTGAATACTGCTTTTCTTGCTTTACAAACAGAAATTTAGTGGAAAGATGAGTTTGTTTTAAAAGAAAGTGGAAATTTGAGATATTGCTAGGTATTTGTAAACTCCTGTTCTTTTTTTTAATAAAAATGTTAGCAGAATGTGTCTGAATAGTCTTTATGTGTTAGCAAAACCTGACATTTTTTGCCTTATAAAGTTACACTCATTTTAGGGTTAAATTCCCCTTGGTTGAATTTCCCTTGGTTTGTTCAATACAGAGCAGAGGAGGCTTAGAGGAGGTCTCATGGCGGCTTCATCTCTGCTTTCTGGTGGCAGTGACGGGGCCCGAGAGAACAGCATGGGGCTGTGTCAGGGAAGAGTGGGGATTAGGGAAAGGTTCTTCACTAAAGGGTGGTGGGCATGGAACAGGCTGCCCAGAGCAGTGGATGCAGCCCAGAGCTGCTGGAGTTCAAGATGCATTGATTGGGACGGCACAGCCACAGGGTCTGAATTTTGTCTGGTGCTGAGGGGAGCCAGGAGTTGGATTCAATGATCCTTATTCACAAACCAGCAGGATCATTTGATACAATTTATCAAACCTATGATTTATTTTTATGTAAATTTATATTGTATGTCAGATAGGCACAGCATTTTTGACCTAGCGTTTACAGCTGGCTCTAGTATGTTATGGAATCATATTGTAAGATCATATACCTGTTCTTGCATCTATCCTGTTTTTGAATTGTGGGTATTGTCCCCTTGCAAGGCAGATTGCTGTGCCCTTGTGTGGATGTGCATTGCATGCAAGCACTGGAGTTAGCCTTGGGATAAGGTACAGAATCCCTGGGTATCTGCACTGTCAAGCCATCCAGTTCAGACCACAGGTCCATATGATGAATGAGATTGGTGGGTACCTCTGGAGGTCTTTTTGCACAACCCTTGCTCAGACAGGACCTTGTACATCAGGTTGCTCAGGACCATTTCCAGGCTGCTTTTGAGCCTCTCCAAGGAGAGGAAGGCTCCATAGAGCAAGTTTTGAAAGGGTTTATGTGTGTGTAGGGCAGAATTTATTAATATAAGCTTAACTGTAGGGCTTCTGGGCTGGATTTGACTGTTTGGCCAAGTCTGTGCTCAGGGAGAGAAGTCCTTATTTGTCCGCTATGTTTCCAGGTGTTTTATTTTAGAAAGTATTAAGAACTCAATTAGTAAAGGAGGAAGGAGCACTCCCTGAAAGCCACTCTTTTTAAACAAATGGACCTGATGGAGAAGCTTTAAATCTCCTAAATGTGTGTATGGAATGTGAACTTTTCAAAAATTGGCTTCAGATTCTTAGATTACTATACACAGTATTTCAAAAAGGATAAATTAATATGCAATAATATAATTCTAATACCTTTATTGTAAAGGTCCATAATTCTACAGAAGAAGGTATTTGAGTTTAAGTAGAAAATACATAGCCAAAATATCATCTTCAACAACTAATGGCAATGCTGTTGCTGGAGCAGTATGAGTGATTTATCTTTTTTTTTGTTGGGTAGGGATATATTCCCTCAAATTTTGAACACTAGTTATCTGCTTTGATTGTACTTATGGTGATGACAGCATGTTTTCACTAGGAACTATGCTTTTATAATGTGACATGTCATATATTCACTGAATACCTCCAGAGCCACAGAGTTGTTTTTATGTCTGCTTCTATGCTTGAATTTGAACATGTCCTCTCAATCTGCTTCAAAGACTTGTTTGTTTTCTTTGTTGTGGTGGTTTTTAAATGTTATATTTCCACATTTTGTAGCTTTATTATAGCATTTCTCTCAAGAACATCAGCTGTTGTGATAGCTTTTTCCAAAAAGCAACTTCATGTTAGGTTGGGAAGCAAAGATGCATGACAAGGTGGTGACATTTCTCTGCCTGTGATTGGAATGCTGATTTGCTTTTGTGCTATATTGCAGCATTGAGAGCTAAAACACAAATTATGTCATTAGATGAAAAAAATGTTAACAATAATTGGATTAAAGCAGGGAGTTCTGTGCAATGTGTGAATGTTCAAAAATTGTTTTAGTGACTTTCTTAAAGTTATTAGATTTCTGGATGGCTGATGGTCTTAGGCATGCTAAGAATGATGCAGGCCATTACATTTGTAATGGTATCATTAATTGTTTCAAGAATAATCTAATCTATCTATTTGCTACCACTAGAAATTGTAGCTGTGCATTAGAATTCATTGAACAATTTAACTGTGGGCGCCTTTCAAAATGAAGCAACTTTGAAAATAGTTTCTGTAAAAGGCTTGGCATGAGTACAAGTTCAGTTGAAAAACAGATGTGTTTTGCGGTATAGATATGAGCCTATTTTGCATAGGAAATAAGAATGTGCAGAAGTAGGCTGTAGTCCTGGAGAGTGCGGTGCTGTGTGTCTGTGTGCAGCTGTGAGATGAAAACACCCTAAGGCATTCTCTTTTAGGTTTTCTGGTAGCACTTTTTCCCCTTTTTCTCTTATAGTAGTCCAGTGATACACATGATCCTTTTTTTCCTGTCTTAATTTTCTTTGCTTACTTTGCTGTTCAGAAATTGTTAAACAGTTGCCAAAAGGGACGTCCCTATACCAGTGCTAGAGGCTGTTAATGACCCAAAAGCCATCAGTGCACACTGGTTCAGGGGAGACCTTCAAGCAGGTGGTAATGGCTCACTGCTGTTTGCAGCCAAGTTCAGTTGCCTAGATTTCAATATAATCCTCTTGTGTTAGCAGTGTTAAAGGAGTAACTGCTGCTGTACTAATAACTTTAGGGAATAGAGAGAAGAACATGCTGAGTAACTGCCTTGTGTTTTGACTGCTATCTGTGACTGCCACCTCCCTGTCTTGAGTCTTGCTTAAAAATGTTTTTGAGTGAGATTTTTAATTTCTTTAGTCACGGTGCCTTCCAAGTTCTATTTGCTCAAAGAAGTCTTTCAAGTTTCTGATGTGAATTCATGTTTGTAGCATTAACAAAGCCATCTTATTTCTTTTCTTCTCATCTAGGTGCTTGAACTGGGATTTCATTTTTTATCCTATGGATCACTGAATGAATAACAGATGGCCTTGCCACGTCTTACAGGCGCTCTACGCTCCTTTTCAAATGTCACTAGACATGATGATTATAGCGAAGAATTAGCTGACTTAACGGTAAATATAATCATAATTTGAAAAACAGCAAAAAAGATAAACTATTAATGTATGTAGTAAGAATTTTGTAGTGTTTAGAATGAAGTTAGTGATGCTGAATTTAGGTATGTTCTTTTTTTTTTTCCAAGATATGCATTAAAGTAACAAATGCATTGTGGAAACCTGTAATGAGAAATGAAGCTGGAATCCAGAGAGTTGTAAATAGAGGTTTTCTGATAGAAAACAAATATCACTTCTGTCTTCAAGAAGGAACCAGTGAACTACAGGCTGGTCAGCATCACCTTGATCTCTGTGAAGGGGATGGAAATTCTCTTATCCTGGAAACTGTTTTTTGGCACAAGAAGGAGAAGAAAATAATCAGTAGTCAGCATGAATTCACCAAGGGAAAGTCATTCTTAATCACCTTGATAAACTTCTTTAATGAAATCACCATATGAGTGGGGAGCAGTGGATATTGTCTTCCTGAACTTCAGTAAGGCCTTTGATACTGTCTCCTGTAAGGTCCTTAAAAGAAGCTATTGAGGAATGGGCTGGGTGAGCAGACAGGATTGCAAACTGACTGAATGCCCAGGCCTAAAGGGCAGTGGTCAGTGGCACACAGTCTAATTGAAAGCCAGCAATGAATAGAGTACCTCAGAGGTCAGTGCTGGATCCAGTCCTTAACATCTTCACGAATGATCTGGATGATAGGATAGATACCCTCAGTAAATCCGCAGATGGCATGAAATCAGGAGGAAGAGAATCGTAGAATCACTCAGGTTGGAAAAGACCTTAAAGATCACTGAGTCCCACCATGACCTAACCATACTACCCTACCAACAACCCTCTGCTAAGTCATGTCCCTGAGCACCACATCCAAACGGTTTTTAAACACATCCAGGGATGGTGACTCAACCAACTCCCCAGGGAGCCTATTCCAGTGCTTAACAACCCTTTCTGTAAATAAGTTTTTCCTAATATCCAGCCTAAAGCTCCCCTGGCACAACTTAAGGCCATTTCCCCTTGTCCTGTCACCTGTCAGCAGTGAGAAGAGACCAACCCTGCTCTCACTCTAAGTACCTTTCAGATATTGGCAGAAAGCAAGGTCTCCCCTCAGCTTCCTTTTCCCTAGACTAAACAGCCTCAGTTCCTTCAGTTGCTCCTCATCAGGCATATTCTACAAGCCCTTCACAAGCCTTGTTGCCCTTCTTTGGACCTGCTCCAGCACCTCAATGTCCTTTCTGTACTGAGGTGCCCAAAACTGAACACAGTACTTGAGGTGAGGCCTCACCAGTGCTGAGTACAGGGGTAGGACTTCCCTAGTCCACACCATTCCTGATACAAGCCAGGATGCCATTGGCCTTCTTGGCCACCTGGGCACAATGCTGGCTCATATTCAGCTGACTGTCAGCTGACTATCAGTACACCAAGGTCCCTTTCCCTCAGGCAGCTTTTCAGCCACTATTCCCCAAGCCTGTAGCGTTGCCTGTGGTTGTTTTGACCAAAATGTAGGACCTGACACTTGGCCCTCTTGAAACTCATACAGTTTGCCTTGGCCCATCGACCCAGCCTTTCCAGGTCCCTCTGTAGTGCCCTTCTCTCCTCAGGCAGATCAACATTCCCTCCCAACTTGGTGTCATCTGCAAACTTACGGAGTGTGCACTTGACCTTCTCATCAAGATCATTAATAAAGATGTTAAATAGAAGCAACCCCAGTACCGGGCCCTGGGGGACACCACTTGTGACCAGCTGCCAAATGGATTTAACTCCACTGTCCACAACTCTTTGGGCCTGGCCCTCCAGCCAGTGTTTCACCCAGCGGAGTGTATGCCCATCCAAACTGTGGGCAGCCAGCTTCTCCATGAGGATGTTGTGGGGCGATGGTGTCAAAGGCTTTACTTACACAGGCTTTTACTTTACAAGGGCAGTCTGTCCTTGCTACTAAGAACAGTAACAGTATTCTTGACCACATTAGACAAAGCGTTACTACCAGGTCAAGGGAGGTGATGCTTCCTCTCTACTCAGCAGTGGTGAAGCCCCATCTGGAGTTTTGTGTCCAGTTCTGTCCCCTCAGTACAAGAGAGGCCTTACATACTGGCAAGTGCTGCTCACGGCCACCAACATTATCAAGGGACTGGAGCATCAGGAGTGGCTGAGACAGCTGGGACTGTTCAGCCTGAAGTCTTGGGGTAACTCATCAATTTCTATAAATGCCTGAAGGGAGGATGCAAAGAGGCCATAGCCAAGGTTTGTTCAGCAGTGCACAGTCCCCAAACAAGAGGCAATGGGCACAAACTGGAGCACAGGAAATTCTCTCTAAACTCCAGGAGGTACTTTTGTGCTGTGATGGAGTAGTGGCACGGATTGTCCAGAGAAGCTGCTCAAGCAGGTGTTGGGCGTATGGACCCAGAGGTCCCTTCCAACCTTAACTGTTCCCTGAGATCTATTTAGAAGTTGTGCAGGTTTAGCTTTCTAAGGAGTCTTCCCTTGGATTGAGTAAAGCATCCTGTGTGTATCTTTCTCCTTCCCGATGCTCAAATATGTAAAGAATAGGTAATAGGAAAATGAATTGCTGTTGTTACATCATACTGATTGAGTGCAATTGGAAAGAGTTTCTTTTAATCCAGTTGTTTTTGTCGTTATTTGTTATTGTTTGTTTTAAAGTAACCACTGTATATAAATTTGAAATAAAAGTATTAAAATATTTTGCATTTTCAGACAAAAAGAACAAAACAACAAGAACAATTACTGAAGTCTGATCTTACTTGGAAGAAGATAATAAAGTTTGTTGATGATAATTTAGACAAAAAAGAATACCAAACTGTAAATGGTGATTTGAAAACTATATTACAAGCAGCAAAACAAATAGGTAGGTCTTAATTCTCCAATTACTCAACAACTAATTTCTTTGCTTTTTTTTTTTAAGCTGATGTCTGCCTGCATACTTTTGTACTGTTATAATTTCAGTTCTATTTTAACTCTAGTCTTGCTCTGAAGTATGTTTGAAGTTCCATTTAACCTGGCAAATATATGCACAACTACATCTTCTGTTTTATTTTAAATTGTGATTCTATTTTTATGCCCTTTCTTGTTTTTTGATACCACTGTTGTGTGTTGTGTTATGGTTTGTAATCCACCATAAGTAAGTGAAAGCAACAGCTTTTTTTGTCATGGCAGCACACTGGGGAAAGAACAGTCTTGGTGTTAGCTGCTTTAGTTCTACAGGATCAGTATCTTGAAAATTGGTTGCAGTGAGTGAATTTTTTGCTTTAGTGAATTATCAGAAGAAAAATTTCAAATGTATCTCAAGTCACTGACAAGAGTTTTAAATTCCTCTGAAGATGCACATATTCTAAACTTTCTGCTTTGTGGGTCTTTTCTTCCATATCATAGACATGGCGATCTGTTATTTTTACAAACTTGTTTTTAATTTAACTCTTTTTCTAACACAACAGTAGAGTTTGTGCTTGTAGGGAATTTAACCTTTTCATGCCAAAAGTCAAGCGTATGCCTACCTGTCTTCCTGAGATACTTGTAGGAAGGCCACCTCTTTCTCAGTGTAGATATCTGTTGTTTGGTGCATGTCTTTGAGCTGGCATTGGTGATACATGAGCTGTATTTTTGAGGAAAGTAATGCAAGATGTGGTGTGAGCCATCTTGGGGTGTAGAAAAAAAAATCTCATGTGCATTACTAATTGGGCTTAGTAGTCAGATAAGAAGTGACTTACTGACAAATGTCAAACTGAAGTGCAGCCCAAGGGTAGCTCCCAGTTCAGTACCCTATTTTCTGTTTGTGCAGAGTGCTTGTGCTCTGCAATGCCTTGACTTCTGAATGCCCATGTTGTGGCTATTATGATGATGCCTGTCATGGAATTAAACTTGCTTGGAGATGTAGCTACAGTATTCTAAAAAAAGAAAAAAGAAAAAATTACTGAGTCTGACATATCTGACATGAGATCAGATTGGCTCATGGGACAGTTCAGTGTGCATCTGTTCCATAGTCTAAATGTTTTTCCTTGCTTTTTTTATCAGCTGTTTATGTCAACAAATGTGGAAAAGGGGCAGCTGTAGTGATATTTGATCAAAGAAATGTTATTAACTTCTTTTTCTTTTCGGAGATTGTTGACACAGTTTATGCTCTTTTACAAGTTTTTAGGAGACGTTTATTGCTGTGCTGTAATAGAAAATACAAATTTCAGACAAGTGTGATGGTTAAGGAGAATCCTGTGATTATAGCATTAATATAGCTATTAATATAATTGTTTTTGTGTTTTTTCTAAATCCAATTTTTGCACGTGGACTAGAAAAATGTATAAGCAGCACATTTAAGAATTTAGAGAGACTAATAAGATTCCTCTCAGCAGTTTATTTTAATGACATACTATTGATGTCATTTTATAAAATGATATTCTCTTTCTGTCTTCTCTTCTGTGAATCAATCAATCAGGATTAGGATATTAGGAAGATGGCAACATCACCAAACTGGGAACAGGCACTGAGAGGGTGTTATGGGGTATACTTGACCCATCTGTCCCACATATCCTCTCACATGCAAATATATACAGCCATGCTAGCAGGTTTGAAACACGTGATATTTTCAGAAAAATAGATTGGCTCATTGTTCTACTCTTGCTTGTGGTTATCAGTTGTAAAGTTGTCTGATAATTATCCTAGTAGTGTCCAAATTGCATTTCTGAACATTTTGATTCTCTTTTCTCATCACATGCTTTTTTGCTACTGTTTGGCCTTTCAAATAAACAATCCTTCTGTAATTACTTTTTCCCAGTTGGATCCCAGTTTTCCTGAAATGGAATGGGTTGAATGGCTTGGGTTGGAAGGGGCCTTATAGATTTAGTTTCGCCCTCCTGCTGCAGGCAGGGTTGCCAAGCAGTGGATCAGGCACTAGATCAAGTTGCCCAGGGCCCCATCCAGTCTGACCTTGAACACCTCCGGGAATAAGATATCCACAGTTTCTCTGAGCAACCTGTTCCAGTGCCTCATCACCCTCTGAGCAAAGAATTTTTTCTTTACCTACCCTCTTTTAATTTAAAACAATTACCCTTTTTCCTATTGTTTTTCTACATACCTACCTGTCTTATCATCATCCTTACAGATTGATAATTAAGAGCAGAATATTTTCCAACAGGAATGTAATTTTATTGTAAGGTATTACAAAAATGAATACAAGACTTGAAGTCTGTTGTGGAATTATAATTCATTACCATAGGTAAAATATTTTATTTTGGTGAACCTTTAGTTCATTTTCTTTTATGTGATTTAAACAGGTATCCTGTTCCTTAGCCAGCACAATATATAGGAAATATATATGTATATGGGAGAAAAACTAAAGTTTAAATAAGGACCAGTCTGGCCCTTTCCTTGAATTAGAGCTGGAGAGAGATTTGGCAGTGTCATTTTCCTTTAATCTGAATGTATACATAACAAGCAGCTTGGGACAAGTGGAGAAGATCTTCATTTTTATTTTTATTTTAAATATCCACTGGTTACAATTTAACTGTAAGAGATGCTACAGTAAAATGTAGTTAGGGTTGACAAATATGACTTTAATGTTTGCAATAGAAAACATAAAACCACATGAGATATAGCAAGTAGGGCAAAATATGGTGGATAGTGGAAAAAAATAAATTTGTAAGTAAAATTGTATCTGATATTCTTAGCTGTCAATACTGTCCATGAAAATAATTTGGCAGACTTGTATTTGCTGTCTTAATGACAGAAACATGTATTAGCTGTATGATTTTTATTTTTTTAATTTCCATTTTGCTGGAACAAAATTATTTTCTGTGAGAACATTATTTTTCTCTGAACTTTAATGGTGGGTTGAGTGTGGTAGAGCATATTGAAAGACATAGTGGTAAATTTTTTTGTGATGGAAGGAAAGGGCAAAACAAATAAATGCATGATTCTTTACTTAGAGTGAGTTAGGACAAAACCATCAGCTTCGATGCATATGAACAGAGACACGTAATGTAACTAGAAGAAAAAAATACAGTGACTGAGGCACAACATGAGTGGACAGTAATATTCCAACCATGATCATTGGTGATGTACAGTCAGAAAAGTGAATTGACTGCATGCTATTTTTGTTTAATTTGAAGGAAATGAACTCTTGTCCTAGGCAGTGGATACTGAGATATTAATTTACTTGATAGGGAAAATATTAGTAACCAAAATGGTGTGATTGGCTTAAAAGAGAAAACAAAAAAGAGTAGTGTCTATTGCCATGTTTGCTGGCTTAGATATCTATATATATTTGGAAGGGTAAGGAATTATTTTCTCAGGAGATGTTTCTCCTGGAGGAGAAACAGGAGGCACTGACAGGAGAGCTAGCACTTAATAAACCAAAGAGCTGTTTCTAGAATCTTTCAGTACTAGTGTTCTTTTTGTTTAATACAGTGTACTTATGCTTTAACACTGGAAACTTGTAAAATAATGGTATGTATTTGTACATTAGGAATGCGAGTGTAGTTTGTGCAGCCCAGTTTTAGGTGTAAGTTTTCAAGCTGCTAAAAAAAATAAATCAAAAACTAATTATTTTATGGTTAAGGATAAACAAGGAGAATAAACCAGCTCATTTCCACTGAGACGTATTTACACACATCTTGAATGTGTATGAATTTACCTTTATGTAGTTTATCTTCCATATCTAGGTATCTAATTATTATGTAAATACTACCTAAAACATCTTCATGAACTTCTCAGCTTTTCACAGTTCACTTTAGTGAAATTCAAGAGAAATACTGAAGTTGTATGTTAGGTTTCTCATTGCTCGAATGCATAGGATGATAACTGAACAGCAGAGTAGAGTCAGGCACAAGACTGTTTTGGGTACTCATAAGAAAATAACCAAATTAATTATGCAAGAAGTGCAACTTTGTTTCAATTTTTTTTTTTTTTTTTTGTTTTAGTATTGTTCTAAAATAAGTTTAAAATAAGTTGTTTTCTTTAGCAGGTCTTTTGTATTAGCAGTGTTGGAGATGTTACTCAATTGAATCATATTGCTTTCTGTTGGAGCTTTGCCAATCAATCCTGAATTGACCAAATAAAGACATCTTGAAAATCACTGTTTGTAAACCTTGATGTTAAGCTCTTTAAGATACCTCAAAAAAAAATGATGAAATCTTGTAAGAAATGCTAGTTTTCTGAAAATGGTAAAGCAGTCTGCCTGGATGTTTAAAACACATTTTTAAGATATAGAAGAAACTTATGCGTATTGTTCTTATATTCAAGGGGAGAGAGAAGAAAAAAATAAATAAGGAGGGGGGGAAAAAAAGAAGAAAGGCATGCTGCCTGTCTTTATTTTACCTATTATGTCTTTTCATTTTTTTTTAGAAGTGAAACTTAGGTTAATCATATAGTGTTTGCTTATATTTTCCTTGAATGTTTCTGAGAATATTTATGTAAGAGGTAAATTCATTCTTTTCTCTAATTATTTTATTTTTGAGCTGCACAGTGTGACTTTTTGTAGGTAGCCAGTAAGTATAAATTCACGCATTTATTTGCTTCAATTTCTTTGGACAATTTTTGTAATATACATGCATTCTGTAGTATCAGAAGCAAGAATGTAGCAATTTCCAGCTGCGTCTGTATGTTTAGTCTGGTTTGAATATTCAAATTAGGCAGTGAATAAACATTGATTCAACGTAGAATTCTGTTGCCGTTAAAAAGCTGGTAAATATACTAGTATGATTATAAGACCTAGGCACGCTTTTCCTCTTGGAAAAATAAGAAAGCACTGGTAATACCTAATATGAATTTCTAATAAGTAGAAGGGTTAATGAAGACAGATGCTTTACTATTTCATGCATTTTGTAATTCAATAGCTTGCAACAATTGCTACTTCTTGTTATGGTCGTCATTTCACATCTTTGTTGATGAGACTTGTGAGAAATTGAGTACAGTTATGTTATAAGCAATGAATGAGAATTAGTTTGAAGTGTATAAAATTACATTTGTTTTTGTTAACAGTTGGAGCTGAAAATGGACAAGAAGCAATTGAAAGTGGAGCTGTTTTTCTCTTTAAGACATTTCACAGGAAAGAATGTGTTGGTCATGATGAGACAAAGGCCATCAAGCAGATGTTTGGGCCATTTCCATCATCATCTGCTACTGCAGCTTGTAATGCCACATGTCGGATTGCTTCTCACTTCACTGAAGAACAGCTTACAGCCCTCATACAGATGGCTGAAGAGCAAAATGGTGATAACAGAGTGTTCTTCGGTAAAAATATAGTGTTTTCATTTGACATGCATGATTTGGATCACTCTGAGGAGCTGCCTGTAAATGGTGAGGCTGATGCACAAAGAATTATAAGCTTAGATTATAAGAAATTTCTGAATAATCAGCTGGACCATTTAAAGAACTGCTGTGATGAGAAGTCTGATCTCAAGTCTTTGGGAAAAGTAGATGATTCTTTTTTATGGTCTGAAGTTGGAAAGTATCTGAATGAATCTCAGGGTGGTACACCTGGAGGACCAACAACAGAAGATCTCTGCTGTACTTTGTATGAGATGCTTGCTTCTCCCAAGAGTGGTGATGAGCTTCAAAATGAGGTAGAGTATTAACTATACTGTATGTATTTAAATGTTGCACAAATTCCAGGTTATGTTATATTAGATTATGTCAACGTGCACATTATTGAAGTGTTATCTATGTTTTCTTTGTCTTTTGAAAAATTTCATGGCAGCAGTCTGAATCCAACAGACAGATGATGGCTACAGCAGTAGTGTTTTTGTGAACAGTCACATTTTTTCCCCATAAAAAACAGGCAATTATTTTTTTGCTGACTTTTCCTGTATTTTCTTTCTAAGCAATTGCTCTTTTAAACTACCGTATAAACATATACGAACTTGCAAATCCACTCCAAAGAAAACTTTCTTGGGCTGAAAGTGAAAGGAAGTAAGAGGCATGCTGGTGGACTGCACAGGTGGTGCTAATATTTTTTCGATAAGGAAGTACGGACGATTTATCACAAGAAGAACAGGGAGAACTTGAGGGAGAGAACACAGTTTCTGGAAGGCTGCATCTAAAGTATAAGCATAGTGGTAGAAAGGGAAGGGTGTTTAAAGATTGGCAAATAGGCTTTGAAGATGTGTACAGGAAAGATGAATGTATGGAAGGAGAACACTATTTTTGAATAGGATTGGGAAAGAATTCTTGCTATTTTCCAACCGCTTCTGACAAATTTTCTGTCTTAGTGACGTTGCAGGAATTATGATTTACTAGTAATAAAAAAAGTGCTCTTTGTTATTGTACACATAGCTTTTTGAAGCTTATTTAGCAGGACTTCTTTTCTTTGCCATTCCAGAAAGGAAAAAATAGTCTCACTTGATTATCTGAAATCTGTAACTTGTGTTGGATTTTTAAGAATATTTAGTAATAAAGATATATATTTTCTCCGAATTCTGCTCTCCCACCTCACCTATACCTCTCTGAAACCTTAAGAAGTTTTTTCCCTGTAGTGAGTACAAAACATGGTTAGCATGCTGCCTTGCCTTGTAGCATCTCATTAATTCATTGTTCTCTGCATGGTTTGGGGATGGTACACATGAAGGATATCAGACTGATTCAGAACTGATCACGTTTTTTAAAAGGTAGTTGTCATTTCTGTTGTGTTGTCTGTAAAAGCAGTCATGACTTGGAAAGTTTCTTACGGACTTTGCATTTTGCCTTCACTTGGGAATTGATTTTATTACAGCAGTGTTGCTGGTGACAGCATTATGAGCAGATGGTGCTCTCAAACCTGAAGATAACCCATTTATAGAGCTAGGTCATAGATTTGTTATACGAGATGTTATATGTTTGATCATGCATACTGAAATTCAAGATGATAAATACATGCTCAGGTCTCTAGGCTCTACAAAGTACGTTTTTATTTATCAACCAAGAAGAACAAACCATTCATGTGAAAGGATAATTACTTGTAAATACAAATCCAGGTTGGTAAAAGACAGTTGCATATTTTAAAACAGGTTCCTTGTCTGTTTTTCTGTTTAGGCAGGTTACATATAGCCTGTTTATCGCTAGTGAGGAATGTACTGGTGGTGAGGATATTGGGGAATTGCATCCTCTAGGACAATTTCATTTGATCCTTAAGTTTAAGAATTAAGAAGCTGAGCATTTTTAGTTCATTTCAGGGGGTGACGTACTGTTTTTGTAGTGTGTGGACAGATATACACATATTTGTTTTATCTACTTAATGAACTCTACAAGGAATTGAAATCAGCTTCTGTCTCCAGCACTGTGCAGCTTACAGTTCTGGTGACTGGGGAGGTATGAGTAATACCTTGTTCTTTGTATTCCCTGTTAAAGAAGACACCACACTGCCTTTGAGGAAGTTTGTTTATTTGACATCACTAGCAACTGTTAATTAGAGGAAAATTGATTATTGTGCTTGAAATGATATGGGAGTTATAACTTATTTTCTAAGTGTTTAGGACTTTTGCTTCTCAATGGGGACATGGTCTTGTGAAGCTAAATGACAGATACTGGAGTGTGTTATTCTCTTTGTGTCTTAGATGCTGTTGATGAGTATGGAGTGGCAATGATGTGACAACAAGAACATTATTTAAAAATAGGAAGAGCTCATGAGTAGCTACAGAGCTTAGCATAATAACCATCGCTGATTTTATTTAGTTAGTTATTATTCAAAGAAAGTATGCAGGGCATTTCTCAATTCTCATACTCTGTTTCTACTATATGACTCTTGGGAATGAAAGCTTGAGGCATCTGAGAGCATTTCAGTAACATTGTCCCTAACTCCTCCAGGATAACTAGGAAGAAGTTTGAGTTGTTAAGTACCACTTTGGTTGTGCTCTCATATTCTCAGAGGCTACATCCCTTTTTTTTTTTACAGTAACTCACAGATACATTATCCCTTTATGATAACTAAACAGAGAGAAAGATCCTATAGAGATGAAATAACTAGAGAAAAAACCCTCAGTGGAGCCCAAGTCATGTTCAGATCTAGTTTATATTGCAAAAATTTAAAACCCTGTCCAATTTATTTATCTCAAGGTAAGGAAAGAATTTACATGGATAAAATTAAGAAACATTAATGTCACTGATTGTGTTAGATTAGACATTATTTTCCAGACAAAATTTTAAATGCTCTATAAATGAGTGGAACAACACTGGGCTATGATGTGAAACAGGAGAACTACAATGCAAAAAAAAAAACAAAAACAAACAAACAAAAACCCTAACATTATAAAATAGTTGTCTACATATTATGTGAGTAGTACATATGTTTACTTTTCTGTATATATGATATAATGCGTTCATTTGCCTGTAAAGTAAGTTGCACAGAGTTTATTGATTCTGCTTCTCTGGTCTGCTTTATGACTGTGACTATTTCTGGCTCTCTGCATTAAATGGTAATACGTACATGTGTGTGGAAAAAAAAATATATCACAACCTGAACGGGCAACTAGCCCATGAGAAAGGGCTCATGTTAGTTTGGGAATGCAAGTAAACTTCCTCTAGCTTCTGCAATTAGCTAGAAGAAACTTGTTTGTGAGAAACTGCTCTGTAGCTGTGAATAGGTATCCTTGCTTTCTGTGAATGACCTTGCTTATCCTGATTCATGATGCTTTATTGTCTCCTGCTATTTTATATAGATATATATATGGCCATGATACTAAGGGGTGATTGCAGGCATCTTGTCAGTTGGCCACCACCAATATCTGCTGGGGGAAACCCCAGAGCAGGCAGTAATACTAGCTTACCATCCCCAGTAATGAGGAGTTGGTGGGTGGAGGGTGTGCTTGTTGCCTCTAGAAATGTGCATACCTCTCTGTTAAAAATATGAATATTTGCCTGCACTTTCTTTTGCGGTCAGTAAATCTTACAGAAGCGCTGGCACTTTTGCATCACAACATGTCTTTCAACTGTAGCACCAGGACTTCCATCAGTCAAATATAATCCAACCGTATTGCAAAACCTCACAGTGGGGAAACATTTCCCATTATTTAATTTCTAAGAGTAATTCATACTTTATCATTCTGAAAACTGATAGTTGGCTTCTTCCTTATCATGAACACCTGAAAGGAACCAGGTGATGACACTGCAGTAAGAGACCAAAGATGGTTATGGGGAGTTTGGAGGTGCTGATGCTTTACTCCAAGGGTCAGAAACATTCACCTCAAAACAAAGTGGGCCTGAAGTCAGAAGTGTACAGGGTAGGGAATATGGATTTGATATGGTCAAAGTAAAATAGTCGAGAGTTGGGCAACATCTCTTCCTGTGTAGGGAAGAAATATGCTCCTATATAAAACCAATCATTAATACAGTCATCATCAGAGCTAGGTGATTATAACTTTAATATTAAAATCAGTCTCTTTCATGCTTCTTCCAGAATGGAAGCTAATACATTATTTTACTGTTTTGTTAAAAATAGTGTTGTGTGTTAATTCTTCTTCCTTCTGTTGTGGTGTTTCTGCTTTTCTGAATGGTTGATGTCGGAATAGGCTTTTAGACAAATTTCCCCATTCTCTGCTACATAAAGCTCTGTTGTTTCTGAGATTTCTGTCTTTAACTTTTTTTAGCTGCATTAGTCACCAGTGGCAATATACTGATTTTTTTTTTTCTCTGCTTGAGTTCATCTACATTGTTTTGCCCTACTCCAATCTCATCATGAGTGTCTGCTAATATGCTTTGTGGATCTAACATGTAAATGCTCTTGGGATCAAAAGCAAGGGGAACTTAACTAATTTGTTCAGTCAACCATCTGGTAGAAAGCTTCTCTGCGTCTGCCAGCAGCCTTTCTGAAAAAGCAGAGAAAAATGAAGGAGAGCAAAGGCTATATAAAGTTTCACAGGATCTGGAAGGGACCTTTCCTGTCAGCGATACAATACCTAAAATAAGACAAGGCTTATTAATCAAAGAATGTAGAAAACTTTGTCCCAGCCTCTTCCTTGCAGAATGCTCTGCAATCTTGTTGCATAAGTGGTTAAAGCGAAACCTTGTTACCTGATATCTGGCTTAATTAAAGGCTGTTTTTATGATAACTTTTCCTGTGCTACAGTTGTCCCTTTTCAGTTTTTTAAACCATTAAACTGTTAAAAAAAAAAAAAAAAAAAAAAAAAGAAGACTCCTAAAGAACTTTATCTCCAGACTATGCTACTCTTTTTCAACACTGCCTTTCCTTTCATTTATCCTGGAGGCAGTTCCTTGCCAACTTCTCATTACTGCATTAGTGCTCATCTTCATGAACTTAACAAGTACCCATGTGGAATGCTGCATTATTTTAAAAAACAACTGTTATTTATTTACTTCCTAGATTAATGAAGTGTTAGACCAACTGATCTATCTCTAATAAGCTCATGCTGCATTTATGCAATTTTCCATTTATGTGCATCTCTGATTTTTTTCCAAAAATCTCCTTTAGATTTTTTTTTCAAATCGTATATATATACTTTCAAATCATATATTCATTCACAGTGTTGTGTGTGTGTGTATATATATATAATATATATATATATTCACAGTGTTGTTACACTTGTAGATGTATTCTTCCTGAACTTATAAGTTCCTTTGTCAGTTTTTGAAGATTTCTGATAGATTATCCTGTACTCAGGCTACAAGGACGGGGTCTTTCTGGTTTCTAGCTTCGATGTGATCACTTTTATATCCGTACTTCTTCCTTTTTAACCACTTTATTCTTTAATGCAAAATCAAGTATTTTTCTTTAACTAGAGATGAACTGCAATTTTAAATTTCAATTAATTTTAATGAAAGTAACAGTTTGGTAGTTAAGACTTGGAAGGGAGTAACCAAGATTCAAAATTTCCCTTTCAAATGGGAAATTTGTGCTATGGTAGGAGGCACAGTTAGTGAAGTGAGCAGGTCTGTGGAGAACAGAATGGTAAGCAGGCCTGGAGACTTTTAGAGCTGAAAACACTTAAATTGTTCTCTGATGTGAGGATATGAGCCAATAAATAAAAGAAATATAGCAGGAGATTATAGGGTGCTTCCCCTCACCCAGTCCTTGTAATAATTTTTTAAGCTGTCTTTGCAATCTACTCAGACAAATCTAGTATAGCATCACCATTTCCTGGAAACTTGCACTGTTCCTTATGAATAGGAAATTTCCATATAAAGCTATTATTAGGTGATGATTATTGTGTAAAAATTAAAAAAAAAAAATCACAAATATAGAGTTTCCTCAAGTTAGGCAAACTTGGATGTAAGTTTGCCTAACTTTTCCCTTCCTGCTTTCCAGCATTAGCACTTGGGGAAAATGTCATTGTATTACTTAAACTACTGCAATTGCTCAAACTACTCTTGATACTAGGAAATGGAATTTTATGTCTAAAAACTGTGTATTTCATCCTGCAGTGGTGACCTCTTTTAGAATTTCTTCAGGTTTAAACTGAAGTACAGTGGACAAATCTTGCACTGCAGCTTGAAAATCTGAGGGCACATCATTCATGGTAAACCATGACTGGTCAGTTTTGTTAATTCTGGTCAGAAAAAAAAGCATAGTAGTCAATGGGTCGTATATATATTTTTTTCCATAGGAGCCCTTTAGCTACCACTGTTTTTTGTGCAAAAGCCTCTGTGGTGTTTTGTTCATTTTTTATCTTTTTAATATTGGCTACTGAATGAATTTCTGATATGCATATTCATATTGTGTACTTTGTTATTCTATAAAGAGATTAGTTGTGAAAAGGGATGAAATTCTTTAAAGTTCACTGGATAATCTTCATTACTATATTTGCTGTATTCCCTCACAGTGCTGCAAGGAAAGGACGTTTTGTGGAACTGTTTAAATTTCACCTTCAGCTATCATGACTTTTCAAAAAGTCCTGTAGTTCTTGGATTACTATTGCTTCTTGTAGCTGAAGCAGTCTCATCTTATTTGATCAAAGGTTCCTTCCTTGCCTCCTGAAGTTGAAGTTATAATTGAAAAGTAACACTGTATATAACATTATAGTCTGACTATTACAAAGGGTGCTTTTGGAGTGACTTACATTAGTTGTTGCCCTTTATTTTGGAGAATATGTTTTGTTGTTGTTGTTTTTTGTTTGTTTTTTATTGCTCTGCTTTGAGCAGGAAGATGAATAAGTAAAAACTGAAAGTTTAGAGTGGAGTCTGGTGTGAATATATTCTGAATGAGTTCAGTGGAGGGACGCAGGGATGACAGACTGGAGTATCCGGTACATGAGTAGAGCTCAGAGAGCTGGGGATGAGAAGGCTCTGGGGGATGAGAACAATGTCGTTTGGTGCTGGGGGGTAAAGAAATTGGAGTCAGACTCTTCTCACTGATATCTTGTGGTGGAGCAAAGGACATTAACTGAAATTCAGAAAAATTCTGTGTAAACATCAGATTTTTTTTTTCTTTCCATCTGAGTGTAGGTCAGAAGATGGAGTCTCCATCCCTGAAGACTAAGTGATCTTTGGAGGTTCTTTCCAACTTCCACCATTCTGCTTTTCTTTGGTTTTAGTTGAAGAAACGCAAGTCACTGGAGAAATTTTTTCATAGCATCATAGAATCATTAAGGCTGGAAAAGACCTCTAAGATCATGCAGTCCAAGTATAGTCCTAATTTCATATTAAATTAAGTCTTCTATTTGTTACTCCTGATTCAAAATGAAGCGTGTATTCTTTCTTAGCCTAACGCAGTCTTTTGAAGCTCAGAAACTTCTTGTTTTGTAACACATTCTTTGTTAGTAGAATCACTTCATAAATAAATGGAGTGAACCTTTAAATTACTTATATTTTAAACTTATGAGTAATTTAATGAATTATAATGTACAGGAAATAAATAACTCTTACATTGCAAGTATTTGCAATTACATTGTAAAGTGACCTTGATTTCAGATGTGTTAAATTGGCCTCCTAAACTAAGTATCTATAAATAATGGATGTTTGTTATTCAGGGAAATCACTCATTTTATTTCCTGAAATAAACAGGAATTTGTAATGGTCATTTTTCTCCTATGAGAAAATTAATACAGTATTAATTTATGTGACCAAATTTCTAATGTCCTTTAAAAGCCTAACATTATTTATATGAACATTTCAATTTTTTTGGTGTGTAAGCTAAGACAGATGTAACATTGTGAAATTACATTGAACTACAGTTCAACAAGAAAGCATGTTGTAGAGTTTGAAATGCAAACCAGCAGACTTACATATACTTACTACTTAAGTGAATGAAAGTGCTTATGTAGCTTCACACAAAATCACATTACTTGAGAATAAGACTAAGCCAATGTACAGATTTTATTTCCTACCAGTGATTTAGTGTGCTTTTTGTCAGTAGGGCACACTGCAGGCACTCTTCTCAGTACTTACTGATTTCTTGCTCACTCTGAAGTTCTTGCTTTAAAGTGCAGTAAGAATTTTAGCATTAACATTTTATAAGTAAAAGCTATACGTTCCTGCTGTTACTTTAAAAATTAAAAAAAAAAATTAAAAAATAAGTAAATAACGGAAAGACTCAACAGTTATTTCCAAACCTGAATCCAGGTTAATAATTCTCAGGTCTGTATTGCTCCCTGAGCAGTATGAATATGTAATTAATGTTAAGAGCTCTGACCTCTTCACAGTTTGCGTTATAGTAGTGACTGTAAAAAATGCTTTCTCATTTCATCTGTTAAGGACTTGTGTGACACTTAGGGGCTAGTTTGGAGATCACGCTTCTGGCGTACTATGCAGGCTTTAGAGAAAAATGCTGAGCCATCAGCTTGCACTCAGTATTTGGTTAATGCTTTTTATAGGCTTGGAGTGCAAGCAGAGTTTGATTTGTACACGCTGTGTGGACATTCCCCTGGCTACAAACCTTGCTTCCCCATCAGAAAAATGCAAGTTGTGAAAGTATATATGTACTTTTCTTTCCTTGTATTTTTGCCTTGAAAAAGCAATTCTTTAAGCAAACTATGAAGCATCAGCTTTTTGCTGCTTGCTGGAGTGAAACTGTCAGACTTCACAAAGCCTGGCTTGTACAAATATCAAACATGAATGTGCTGCCACTGGAAAGCCACTTGTCACAAGCTTGATGCATTGGAATACTCGTAATTGCTTTGGTGCTCCCAGAAGATCCTCATTTCCCCCATCGAAGCCACATTCTGGCTCTTCTGTGTGAGCTGCCCCTCCTGCCTTCATGCCTGGGACTCCAGCTGCAACTCTTTGCACTTTTCTGAGGTAGAACCAGAGGTGCTCCAAGTCCCTGCTCATGGCTGCTGTTTCCTAGAGAATTCTGTTATCAAAAGGAGATTGCGTACTACTCAGGGCTGATAAAATAGCTTCAGTAAACAACCTGAACAAAATGTAATGGAAAATAGTTTTTGAAATATAATGCTTCGCCTAATGGGCTAAGGCATAAGTAAGCAGTATAGCATTTTAGTGGATGAGAAGTTCAAATTAACCAGGAGCTACAGTGAGTGGGAAAGTGGCTGACTTGATTGTCCAAAGTGGAGGAAAGAGGAAAAGTGAATATATTTTAAAAACTGAGCAAAGCTTTAAAGTGATGAATGCTTATCATTTGAGGTGTGTGATAATAGCAAGCACAAAGCCTCAAACATAAAATCCTACAATCATTAAAATAACTTGGATGTTTGTTCTCCATTTGAAACAGTTTTGATTTTATTACTTGTATTAGTACATACTTAAGTTTTTACTCACCCTTTCAAAGCGATTTCTGAACTGTTTGTGTGTGTATAGCTGTTATTTTACATTCAACGCCAGCAAAGTAATACAATACAAAATTTGGATTTCATTAACATGTATTTCTATGTGCCTTGGGAAATCTTACCTTTGTGTTTTTATGAAACATTCCCACAAAGGAATTGGTTATGTGGAAACAGACTCACTGGTTAACTCTCAACTTTTAATTTTAACCATTAACATAGATTTTTACTATTAACACAGTAAAATCCACTGGGTTAAACTACAGTCTTGAAGAAATGATGCAGCAGGTGTAGTAATAAGTGCATAAGACTTCTAACAAAAATTTACTTTTTATTCAAAATGGAAAAGTGAGCTAGGTTACAGTGATGATTTCTATGTTGTAATAACTTGGACTAAGCTAATTCTAGATAGAGCAGCTGAATACATGTATATATGGCTAGCTTTTTATCAGCTATGATATTCACTACTTCAGTTACTTATTGTAGGAGACAGTACGTGTTCTGAAACACCTTTCAGATACACATATGCATGTGTGTGTATACATATATAAATTTATATATAGGCACACACAGTACTATCTTGTATGCAATGTTTATTGAAGTTCAAAGCTTATTGAGATTAGATTTGTGGAGACTACTTGTAGAAATGGCAGAAAAAACTGAGATTTTTAATGTAGAAGTCATTATAGAATCTTACTAATGTTTAATTTAGGTTCATTAAAAAAACAATATTACTGAAGTTTGCTGAGTGAATGGATTTGCAGGAAGAAATTTTTTTTCACTGGCAGTATTTCCTGTCATTGAAAGTAGCCAAATTAAATATCCTCACATGTCAGTTAGATTGACATTTTAAAAAACACTGTAGATGCTGAAGGCATAAAAACATCCCTGTTGTATAGGCTGTATATAAAGAGATCAAGGTCTGTATGTTTATATATCATAGTAAGGACATTAACTGTAAGCACCGCCAGTCACTTTCAGTGTTATAACTTTATTTTGCTGATCTGCGGTAGAGAATGTGTTAATAATAGGGCACCACCTGTTGCTAGGGAGAACAGTTTTTATCAGATGAATTCAATGTTGCTACATAAAGGAGGTGCTAAAAAATAATTGGAAAAGTGTTTGCAGGAGGTGAGCTGTGTAGAACATAGCATGTGAAATAAAACTGAGGAAATGAAATGTGAAAAAATAATTGCCAGTCTGGCTTGATGAAAAGTAGCAGTAATACAAACATATTTAGTGTGGGTGTAATGCATCAATGGACTGTGGCTTACAGGAAAAGGCACTCGGATGGAGGGGACAGCAGTATACTGACAGCATAATACAAACGTTTTGTAAATACTGGTTGTTCTTACTAGTGAGGTGAGATCTCACCAAGAGTTTCAGTTAACTTTCAAGTTCTATTGCTCTCATAGCTTTTGCAATAATAGCAATTTTCATTATTAACTAATGTGCATAATCATCAACTCAGAACTATTAAAGCAATTGTGTGATCTGTGTGAGATCGTCTTCAAATCCAAAACCATAAAGTCTGATTATATTCTCGGTTAATATTATGACCCATTTGATATTTGAAAATCATTTTGTTAATGCACTGGCTTTTTAAATACTGCACAGACAGCTTCCATATGCTATAAATTTTCTGCTCAATTTGGATATGGGAATTCAGTTGCCTGTGAGGGTTTTAAGCAAATGCTGAGAATCAAGAGTAATTATTTCAATAAATTTGCAATATTCATTTTTATGTAAGGCATAGCTAAGACTCCCAGTATTGCTTAGTAATGGAAATTGACCTGTCACGTATTTTCTTTTATTCATACTAATTTTTCATTGTTATTGAGCCATTTATCTTTTAATTTGGTGCCCTTTTCACCCTCTCCCCCCGCCTTCCAGTATTAAAGCCTAAAGTGGTGGTTAAAATGTTATCTAAGAACTGCATAAAGCACTTCGGCTGTTAGAAATGGCATACTTATGTTGACTTCCAGAGATGTATGCCTTTTGCTCTAGAAGACTTCTTCAACCAGCCTTAATAGTGATTTTTACTAATCTATAGTCACCAGACTATAAAGTGAGCTATTTATTTAGGAAGTCTACCTAGGGTTCTTTTGTGAGTGCTCACAAATGACTATGAATCCCCACCTTCTGTATAAGTTTAGAGGTGTGTTAGAAAATATGGAGCAAATAAAATCTAATCATTGTTCCAAGTCCCTTTGTATTTGGAACATAGTAAAGAATAGGAATAAATTATAGAATAATTTTTTAATTGCTTAGGTTACTACTTTCTGTTGCTACTGCTGCTGTCATCTCTTTTGTCTTCGGAGTCTGTGAGAGTTTTGCCAGGGAGCTTCACTGAGGACAACCTCAATTTCTTTTACTGTTGTGTTACTTCCATTAATAGAAGTTAATTTGTTAGGTTTGTCATCTTAAAAACCATCACACAGAAGTTTAGTATAGGAATTTCTTTGCAAAGCAGAAAATAATCAAAGTGCAAGCTGTCTTTCCTAGAAATTTATTAGTTAAAAATTAATAAAAGCAGTAGTTCTGTTGTGAGGTCACATTATACATCACATGTAAATTTTGGATATTATACTTTGTTGAAGTAACTTAATCTGTATTTTCTTCACTGTATCATGACCCTATGACAGTATCTTTTAATTTTATCTGCACATTGTCTGAGGCTTCTGCATCTGAGTTATTTTCAGATCAACCTGTCTCTTAAAATCAATTTGCTTTTAAGCATCAAAGTGGCTCTCCCTTTTGTTCAGTAAAAGGGCATTCTAGCCCTAACAAATTAGCATATCACAAAACTTATTCCTTGTTCATAGAGAGCAGTACCCATTATGAGAAAGTACATGCATATATGGATCACCCCTGTGGTGTTTTATCTTTATCTTATCATCAAAGCTTCTAACTTGGTTTGACTCTGGCCTTTCAAGCTCCTATTCTTTTCTTTAAAATTTTATTAAATTTACTAAGCATTTTGCAAAGCTTGGGTGTCGTTATTCTTGACCATAAAGCTTATCTGTTCACCTCTGATACAGAGAAAATAATCTAGTTATTTTTGATAGTTTTCTCCTTTTCCAGTTTCAGCCTTCTCTTTGAAATCAGTCTGAAGTATACAGCTCTGTTGATGCCCAAGAACTGTTGAAACCTCGAGGATGACAGGAAAACTGTCTTTTTGTGAAAACAGGGCCATGCTGTCTTCCTTCATAAGAGTTTGAGTGGTGTTTTTTGAGTACAGAACATAAGAAATGATGAAAAACCCGCAGTGAGAGCCATGAGATGCTAGGGTTCATCCTGGTAGTGGTAGCTGGTTGATCTCCTTCCTGTCGGTAACTTTCCTATCAACTCCTTTACTTTTGTGAAGTTTTGTACTGCGACAGAGCTTGTTGTATATCTGAGGTAGCATGAGGCTTGATCTATTCATGGTAATTTTTGAATCAGTTTAAATATATCATTAAACATAATGAGATTTTCTTCTAGAGCCAGCCACCATGTAGTTGATAGGATTTTTGCCTTTTCAGTTTCTTTTCATGCTGAGATGTTCTTTTCAAATACAAATAGAGCCATAAGGGCCCACAAGGTCTGCAAGATGTGGTCAAATGGAGCCCAGAAGATTAAGGCTGATTTTGTTAACTAGATACATTATATGCAACCAAATCATTTTATAGAGGGAGAAAAACAAACAAAACCAAACTGACATTTACTTGAGTCTTAAAATTCACGTATCTGGATTTCCTGTGGCTCTTAGTATTCCATGGTCTTCATTTTCCCATATCCACAGGGGCATTTTTGGCTGATGGAGTTTGTGCTGGTGCTCACTAGTGGTGTCTGCAAGCATTTCTGTGCTCACACTGTGGTCATTCACAGGATAAAAAGACAAGAGGAGCGATGACTTGGATCAATCTCCTTTACAGGCTATTCACTGTCTCTGAAAATTTCTATTTGTTGAATTTGGAAGTTACCAGAGGCTCAAAACCTGTTTGGTAATTCACTTGTGAAAAATCACACAGTGATTTTTGTAGGCTTTTTTCCCTATGGAAAGCTAGGCTTAAAATTCATCTTTCCGTAACTGAAGCACTTCTTTCTTGCTCACGTCTAAAATAACCCAAAAAGCTGTGTTTTGGGTAAAATCTTGCCTTTTTTGGCTTCTTGCCCACTTGGGCATGTTGCATGGCTGGTGCTGGAGAGCAGAGCCTAGGGCTCACCAAGCCCAGAGGAAGCTTGCTGGGACTGTCAAGATTCGGTGGACAATATTAAAACTGAGACTTCACTATTCTAATTGTTAGGGAACTAGATTTTGGGATTAGGGTTGCTTGTCACTCTTTGTCATCCACCTCTGTTCAGCAGCATGAGATAGATGCTCAGCATTTTGGTGTATTCTTGTACATTGTGACTGTATAATGATAGCAGAAGTATAGGGTGACCAATAGATGATTCTGTGGTCAGTGAAGCTGTTGTTCTGAGATCATCAGGTTTTGGACTTGTTTTGCTCTGGCCCAACTACAACCACTTTATAAGTATATTGAATCCTCAGCTCCAAAGAAAAAGAAATTGTTTTGCAAATTTTATTCCAATTCAGAAGCTTCTTTAAATGTAAATTTTCTGTGGATTAAATTCAGGATTTTTTTTACTTGGGTATCTAATTTGATTGTTTTCAATATATAATAAAACAAACATCTTCTTTTTTCTTTTAAAACTGTACTGTCTTAGGGCTTTTTTTTTTTTTTTCCCTCTGGGAGAACCTGGATTTGTCTTAATGCAGTAGTGATGCAAGCAACTGTGTAGCATCTTTACAAATAATCCTTCAGTAATTCCAAGTGAGCCTACAGTTTTTAGAAATGGAACCCACTGCCTGTTCTTATCAAATGCAGTGATTAGCTAATTTTAGGATTTTTTTTTTTTAATTGATAAATTACTGATCCCAGAATACCTCTGAAGATAGATACTAGCTTAAGGAATCCTATAACAGCAGGCATTTCTACACTGAAATTGGTCTTCTGGGCGTGCTTTTTAAAAGACATGCCAATAGTCTGCCATTTGTAGGTTTTCAACAAATATTTTAGAATTATGCTGTCCCAAGTTATGCTATTTTTTATGTAAAAACATTTAGGAGATATCTATAACAAGAACAAAAATGAAATTATATAAATAAGACAATTGTTTTTGGCCTATTTAGGTGTATTGAAATATATTGATAATCTCGTGGTGTCTTTTTTTATTCCTTTCCAAAAGAAAAATAATTACCATTCTTTTTTCCCTGTAAGTGATCAATTTCAGTGTTTTAGCTTTAGATTTCAGTTTGATTTAAAAGAAATCTCACACTCCTAATGCCTGGTACCTGTAGAGTATGTGAAATTACCACATTGTGATGTTTCTTTTGGATTTTTTCTTTCATGAGTTTCTACAAGTGTGTAGTTGAAATGAAATTGTATTTTGTTCTTTGGAAACTGAAATACAGAAATAAGAGGGTAATGCCAATGTACTGAAGAGAGACTGTATTGCAAAGAATAATTGGTTGTGTATTTATTTCCACTTTGAAATGGTATTGCTGGTCTAAAAATGTGTCACATGCATATGACCGCCTTTCCAGCACGTCTTGTTGCTTTGCAAGTTTATGAACAAGAAAAGTAAGCAGAAGTTGAATGTTTTGCAAGAATTTATTATCAATGCGTTATCTTCTTTGCACATATCTTTCCCAAAGCCAGTGTTATATAAAAACCTTTCAGCTTTCTTAATCAGCCGTGTTCTGTCTTATAAATAAGAAATTTATTTATTACCTTTATTTTAATGGAATACCTAGAATTCTGCTGTTATTTTTTATCTAGTTTCCAACTTTTTATTCAGTTTATTATTTTATTCTGATAATCCACTGAAGGTGAAATCCAAAAATTCAGACCTGACTCCTTTCACGTAGAGACTTTTAAGACCTTTCTTGTGACAAGTGGGAACTTTTATTTCCTCCTTATGGTGCTGGCACTTAACTTTGCTTGAGGCTGTCTGACCAGTTGTCTGTTGTCCTGTGAGCATGCCTGCCCACAGGCGTATTGTTCTGTCATATCTAATCCCAGTGATCCCTGAGTATTCTGCACGCAAGTAGCCTATCAGCCGCACATCTTCAAAGCGTTGGAAGTGCTCATCTATGGTTTAGTTCCAATGCAGGCAGTTAGGCTGAGCTTGCTCACTGTACAAGTCTCCTAGGTAGAAAGGCTTGGTATAATTAGAATATCATTTCCATGTAAGTGGAATTAGTGTTCTAGGCTGTGTACTCAAAAATTAAGTCATCTGTTATTTAATCCAGGCAGCTTTTGCAGAAAGCCTGTAGTCCAAGAAAAGTGTTGGAGTTTTTCTATACTTCTTTAAATGAAGAATTTATTTCAGTTACTAAGTAGTTTCTAGAACTGAAGAAGCCTGAGACCATGCTATGGAGAGGATTCTTGCAAGTCTATTCAAAAATTTACCTCGTAAAACAAAATCATTTGCAAACAAGCACTAAATGCAGGTGTAGCAATTAGTTGTGTGTATGGTACTGCATAACTTAGATCAGTTTTTAAGCTATACATGTAGGGAGTTGTATAGGATAAGCACTGGTTGGTATTCTGTTTCATTTATTGGTGTATACCCACATAGTATGAAGGCTCAAGCAGGGCAATAGGATCCTTCCTGGTCTGTTGTTGTTTGCAGCTGAAATAGAAAATATTTTCTGGGACTTTTAGAGTTCCCTCCCACCTTGCAGAAGGTGCAGAAATCAAGAAAATGCCCTCGTGTGGGAGATGGTTTGATATACACACAGTGTTCACAGTTCTCTACCTCATATTTGAGGTCAATGTAAGGAGATGATTATTCTAAGAGCCCTTCTAAATTGTACCTTATAAAATTGTAACGTGAATATTACTTTTTATATTACAATACTCAAAATCTTGTTGCAGTATTGAACTAGAAGTTCAACAGTAAGGATGGACTTTTTATAGCTGAGGCTGACCCCAGAGCAATTTCTTTTGTATGTATCATTGGGATTCAGCTTCTTGTTTATTATGTGCTCTGGTGGATAGACTGCTTTCTGCAGAACTGCTGTCTGTGTCTCCTTGCCTTTTCTATATAACTAGCATATACTCAGTAAAAATTATTAGCATGGGGACCATGCCTCACCATTCTAATGCAATGTGACACATCTTGTCTTCTGGTTCCTAGATTGATTACTTTCACACTTTCTTCCAGATATTAAGGCTGTGCACATAAAATGAAATTTAAAAAATCATTCAAACGAATGAGAGTGACCATATATCACATCATCTGTGTATTCATGGTCACTGAGTAGTAGCTGAAGTCATCTGGTACTTTTATTGAAGACATTCAGGGTTGCCTTTTGGGCACAGTCTGTTACTGCTTCAAGGGACGTAATAGTTTGGCTGGTATTCAAGAAAATGCTGACTGACACACAGCCTCTCCAACTGTTGGCTGCTGTCTAGTTTGCCTCATAATAACTTAATAAAAATGTAGCTGAGAATATTTGCTAAATTCCTTTGCCTCCTCTCAGGATCTAGGATATTGACATTTCATGCCAGAATAATGTATAATAACGTATAGAATGTGATGTGGTAGCAACTACATGGACTACAGAATTATACCACTTTGTGCTACTTTCTCTCAGAGCCATACAAAGTTTTCCAAACAAGATTATACAGATCTCTTTTTCCTACTAGGCTGTGCAGAACGGCTTATGGTCTGAATATCTGTGATCTGACACCTGCACCCAACCTTGTTTAATTTTTTTTTTTTTTTTAATAGCTTGCAATGTTACTCAGTATTTAATCTTCTTTTCTGCAGCCATACTAAGTTATTAACAGCATTCAGGTTATGGGCTTAAAATGCCAGAAACGTGTCTGCTCTTCAAACCCACACTCTCTTTATTTCCAGCATAGATTTCTTTTTTGTCCCCTTGTTGGGATGAGCAATTGAGATAAGCAGAGGAAGTGAGTTTATTAGAAATAATTATGAGACTAGGAAAGGGTTGAAAATATTTAAGGGAACTTGCTGTTACTTTAGTAAGTTCTTCATTAAAAGATGCCATTATGCTGTCATCAATACAGTTCCCCGCTTTATTGTCCTTCTAAGATTTATTATTTCTAGTTGGCATTTGAATGCTAGAAATTTTATCCTGTGGGTTATTAGATTGGATATGACCCTGCTAACTCCTGGCTTTGATTAATGGAAAGCATTTCATTTGGAACAAAACATAATAATTAGCTTCTTAAACTATATAAATTGCAAGGAGTGGATCATAGTTTTTCAACTTCTTATTCTCTGTTCTCATTCTAGAATCAAATGTTGTGTCTAAAATCCTTTTCCTAACTGTAATCTTTCTTGAGAGGCAAACAGCAGTAATATTCAGCTTTTTCAGTTGATGTCTGTAACTAATTTTTTCATTCTTTCATGATGAAATGTAAGTTCAGTACTACGAATGATTTTAACAGAAAGAACAAAATGAGCCTAAATGCTTGCCCTCTGCAGTTTGAGAGCAGCTCCTAACATTAAAGAGGTGGAAAGCTGAGATGTGGCAAACCTCTCTAAGAAAGAAAGAGAAGAAGCTGTCAGGGCTCAAGCAAGTGTTGAGCCAGATCCCAGCCACAGTAGCCTGACCATTTGCTGTCCTTCCTGTGAAAAGGGACAGAGCGAGTGCTTCCAATTTCTCTTTATTGCTACAAAATGATTAATTTTTGAACAGATCAATGCCTATAAATATCTAAGGTGTGGGAGGCAAAGGGACAAAGCCAGATTTTTTTCTGTGGTGCATGGTAATAGGACAAGGGGAAGTGGCCACAAACTGAAGCATAGGAAATTCCGCACAAATGTGTGTAAGAACTTCTTCACGGTTAGGGTGATGGAGCACTGGAACAGGCTGCCCAGAGAGGTGGTGGGGTCTCCTTCTCTGGAGGCATTCAAGACCTGCCTGGAAACCTACCTGTGCAACCTGCTGTAGGGAGCCTGTTTTGGCAGGGGGGTTGGACTAGATGATCTCTAGAGGCCCCTTCCAGCCCCTACAGTTCTGTGATTCTTTGATTCTGAACTGGAATAGGGTATTACTGTATCAGAAGGAAGCATTGTTTTTGGAAGAGGGAGGAGGTTAAGGATAACTTTGTAGTTGCAATCACTTTTGCATTATGTTTTAGCAATTAAAATGGAAATTATCATAACACTAGGATGACTAGAAACCAGTAAGTCTTATTTTTAAAGTTTTCAGCTCTCTACCTTTTCAGATCTCTATATTACTTATATTATCTCTATATTACTGTCTCCTGTTCTCTGTGATGGCTGAACACCTAGTAGCTAGCAGTTTATATCTGAGCAGAAATATTCATTTTCAATTTAGGAACATGGAATCTGAGTTTGTTTGTGCTGGAGACCACACAGAAGAAAAAGCATTCAGCTCATATACGAGAATGTTCACTATACAAAGACCAAACACAAATTGCTGTTATTTTGTATGTTGAGAGGACCATACACTAAAAGCATGAATGAGTGAATGTCGGGGAGCCTGGAGGACAAGAGTTATGATCCTTTATTTAAGTACTACAAATGAAATGAAGTTCAAAGTTTTTTGTGTGTTTCCTGTAAAAATAGAATGCATAGAGAATTAACTAAGTAATGTAACTGCAAAAAGATACAAAAATGTTGTGAATAAATGCGTTAATGCAATGCAGAAAGGAAAGTGTATTGGTAGCAATGTTTTTCTTGGAGATTACACAGCTTCTTTTAAAGCATAAAGCATGGGTGTCCAACTACTTTGCTTGATTGTGAAGCAAGGGGTAACTTTCTCTTTTGCAGATATTGTATTTATGTTGTCTGGAAAGTGAAGTTACAAATATAGAAAAAATCTTTTTTTTTAATTTAAATTTTGAAACCTATTTTCTAATTCTTTTATCAGAGCGGAAGACAAGGCTGCCTGTTTTTCACTGTTCACAGGACTGTGTTTAGCCAATGTATCAAAATCCATTAGCTTTTGCCATATCTTGACTTCCCATAGGTTGTATGGGGAAGTTTTCATTTTATATGGAGAATATTAGAAATTTCTTTGCAGCTTACACTAGATATTTGTTCAGAGAATCATTGCATTTGGTCAGGGGGAGGTTCTTCATCACTTCAAGGATTCGCAGCTTTCTTAAACTTTGTTTTATAGAGGAAAAAAAACAACCGTTTTTCTTTGACCGCTGCTTATGGTGTTTGATTCTTTATGGAAATATTCCATAGAGTTGCAGGGCAGTCACCCTAAATTCCATCATGAGAACTGCTATGGGTGTGAGAAAACTGCATTTATTTTGAAAATGAATACTGCCAAGCAACTACAGTAAGCAGTCATTCAGCATTGTGCCTCCATCTGAACATGCTGACTTGGGGGTTGTGTTAACATTTAGTAAGTACTATAGATAAAGTGGATTTTTCTGTTTTGCAACTGGTTTAGCCATTCCAATCTTTGTCAATAATCTTAATGTATACTATAAAAAATAAAAATAAAAAGAAAATAGAACTACTATAGAAAAGAGGTGGTCTAGCAAAAGGGCACTTTGTTTCTTGAACATATTATGTCTCTGCTATGATGCTTCTTTTCTCCTACTAGATACAAGATAGTTTTAAATCAAAACAGCTCCTAGTTTTCTCTTTTCTGCTCTTTGATTTAGACAATCTGTCACTATAAAGTATAAGAGCTTTGCAGTGTAAGATTGATAGCAGCAGTGAGGTGGTTACTTTGTACAAACTTTGACACCTCTTTCCCTCTTGAGGAAGATAAACTCTGTCGGTTTTTTTAAAACTCATGTTTAGTTGTTAGACTTTGATCAAGATTACTTGAGTAGTGTGACTATTAAAAAAAAGAAGGCAAATTTTGTGTTTTATCTGAAGATGCCAGACTCTACATTTGCTTGATTGAAGTAGGATCCAAGAAGTAGTGTTTATTTCCTCTCCAGCTCATAAATCAATTTTCATGAGTTACCTTGAGGTTCGGTTGTTGTTTGGATCTTTAATGGTGACTATCATCATAGAAGTTCATGTTGTTTTTCCCTTAGTTAGTTATGTTGGCAATAAGATTTAAAGACTTCAGCAAATGTCAGAAGTTTTTCTGAAATGGCAGAAAGTCTTTTGAATGGACTCTGACATGTTATTGAAAGTCTAAGCAAATGAGAAGATAGAGAATGGCACTTGGAAACAACAGGATTCTGTGCCAGTTCTTAATATCTTAATTAGAAAGCAGTGGTTTACTCCTTATCGTATGAATACATCTGGTGATTAATAAAATGTTGGTCTCACAGGCTAGTCCTCAAGTTCAGTTATTTCTGCCCTTTGCCATTTCTTTCTACTATTGTCACCATTTCTACCTTCAGTGGTAGATGGTGACAAATGAGTAATTTAATTGCCATGTCCTAGCACTTACCTGTACATCTTGGTTTAGCTCTTTACGACTGTTTTCTACCTGTGATCTCTCACAAGATCCCAGTGGGTGTGAGAGAGAATTTATCAGTAAGAACTGATATCATTGTTGCTGGTCTTCTGTATTGTTTCCCTTCTCTCTGTCTTAGACAATGATCTCAGTTTCACTTACCTGTTTAAAATGTTTTCAAAGACTCCCTCTTTTTTGGATAGTAACAAACCTTGCTAAATTACATAGACTGTTCTCAAACTGCTGGTAGCAAATTAACACTGCAATCTGTCTACAAATCAAGAAGGCAAAATAAAGTGATTTTCACTTAAGTATTGCAGAGACTGTCATGTTTAGTGCCATGAGGTTGATTCTTTCTGTTTGACTAGTGAGCTGTCTGGAGACCAGGATGTCTTTTTATCCTAGTGAGCTAGGGGCTCAAAAAAGAGCACTTAAGTGAAGTAAGAAATGCTGTCTTATGGTAGCATCTGCCTCTGGCCCTGAAGTAAAATGTAGCATGTAACTTAACTGCTTCTTTGTACCATTCTACTATTCTGACCAGTTCAAATAGCTTTGATACAGATGGTTTTTGAGTGTATATTGGGAAAATAGGCGTGGATGGAGGCTTTCCTCTTCTAAAACTATCTCCAGTATCCCAACAAAAAAAAAAACCATTTTCTGATGGATCCTTTTCTAGTTTGTTTCTAGTCATAGAGATACTTTGGAGTCCTCTACAGAGCTGGAGGACTATAATCAATGTGGAATAATGTGTTGCTTGACCTTTTTTTATTGTTATGATTAATTTTTATTTATTTATTTATTGTCAAAGTGGCAAGTCTGAATATGCATACATCTTGTGTGCTTCCTTGAATGCTTCACCTCAGATCTGGATGAATTTGAAACCACCAGATTTCTCTGTCCTGATCATATTCTGCAAACGACAAAACAGTAGCAAAATTTGTATTTAGTTCTTCTACCATGAAGCTATTTCAAACTCTAGTTGTGTTTTAAATTTATTTCCCTTCTGCCATAAACATTTATACTTATAAAATACTTGCTCTTCAAATTTACCAGTACTAGCTTGCTGCTTTCTTTTTTGATATAAGAGGACTTTGTTTATATATCTTTATCTGAAGTTGGCTAAAATGTAGCAGTAAAGTGACAGAGAATAGCTATGTAAAAGACAAGAATTAATGATGATTGTTAGAGAAGGCTGGATAAAAAGAAATCCATTACAGTTTGAGATCCTTGTCAACAAAATTGATGTCTAGCCAGTTTAATGTCCTGTATTTTTGTACTGTTACTCTTATCCGAGTGTAGGATTTTCTCTTTGGCCACATTTATTGCATTCTTTTTATATATTTTTTTTTCAGACTGCTTCTTCAGTTTCCAGAAGGTGGTTGCTTTAATAAAAGAAATGCGAAAGTTTATAAATTTCATGGTCTCTGCAAAGGCTGACATCACTGTACTGTTTTGCACACCTGATGTTTTTCTCAGAAACCCTGAGGGTTAGGAGTAACAATTTTTTTCCTCTTTAATATTAAATTGTAACTCAATTTTTGAAGTACAGATTGGCCTGAAAAGAAGAATCATAGATCTGCTGCCCTTGACATTGTTCAAAATTTTGCAAGTATGTAAGAGGCAGCATAACACTATTTCCCAGAGGGTAGTAATCAGAGGTGGCCACAGCAAAACTCTCTAAGGAGCTAGCCAGTTAAATACGGGATAGTAAGAAAACCCTCTCCTTTACATGGTAGGAGCAGAAATATTTGAGTCCTTCAGTGCCAAAGTTTTACTCTTTCATAAAGCGATACATGAAAATACGTCATAACTATAAGAAAAATGCATAAAGTTTAGTCTTGAGAAGAGTTAAATTTTATACAGGGATCTCAAAAAGAGATGATATTTAATACAGAAAATCAACAGATTTTAAGTCTTTTCAGCTGTAAACTTTTTTTTATTAGAGAAAACCTAGATGATTGCTAGCAATGACGCCTTTTGGGCTGAATTAGTTGGAGTTGAAAGTCTTTAAACTCATTGTTAACATCCTGTAACAAGGATGGAAATTCTGCAGCCTTATTTGTAATTTTATGCTAATTTGGACAATGTCTTGTGACTTTCTTTGTAGTTATTTGAACTGCTAGGCCCTGAGGGTTTTGAACTTATAGAGAAGCTCCTACAGAACAGATCTGTGATTGTGGAAAGATCTTTGACTTGTCAAAATGATAACAAGTTCCAGACTCTGCAAGGTAAGTGACAATAAAATTGTTAGTGTCCAAAAAACCTCGTTGGTAATGGTGGGGTGTTTATATCAGAGTAAATGAGTTCATGTTGCATATTTACATTTCAACTCTGTATAGGCGTGTGTGATTTTTAAATAATTGTATTAACAGTTGCATCTATTTCAGTGTACTACCATGGCAACAAGTTGATCATCAGTTATTCTTCATCTGCTGTACTATCCACCTCAGAGATATCATCAAATAAATGTCTTAGGGAGAAAAAGCACAGTAACAACTACTTCTGGAAAAAAAATATAGTTAAACCAAAGGATGACAGGAATAAAGGAGTTCAAGTTTTATACTCTGATTTTGTTTTTATAAGATTAATAGCCCACACACGGTAATAGTTTTAAAATGTTCTACAAATGGCTGCTTAAAAATGAGTGTTCCCATTTTCTGTTCTGACAAAAAGTAAATCTGACTGTGAATAGATTGTGACTTGGCACAAATCTTGCAAAGGGAAAGCATCATGCAATCCACTGCATGTTCACAATACATGGAATTAAAAAAAGTAGTTAAAACTGATACAGCTGGACTCCTATAGCTTCACAATAATTTCAAAATGCAAATAAACCATAATCTGTCTATCTTAAATATAATGTTATTTAGGCAAGTGTTTGGAAGTTCACCTGCTATGCTGATGATTTGTCAAAACTCATCAGAAAAACTTTAAGTTTTATTTGCTAGTGATTTCAAAGCAGAAACTATGAGTATAACAAGATTTTGTTCTTGGTGAGGTTTTTTTGCCTTCTCAAATAATCACAAGAAAAATATAATATTCATTAGAAACTAAACTATAATAGTCTTTCTACTATGTGCAATTTTTACAAAAGTATTTTTTATTTAATAGAATTATTTTGGCAGCTATTGTAAGTTTATTCTTCAGAATGCCATCGGTAGACATATATGCTAGAATGTAGAGGAAGAATATTTTCAGTATTGCACTTTTAAGATGAGCTTTTTCCACTGGTGGCCTAGCTTTTCTTTCACTGTAGTAAAGAAGTCAATAATGTTTGAGTATCTTCTCTGAGACTAAAGATGCTCTGCCCCAAGTTCAGTTTGTTTATTTCAGTAGGGCTCTCATCTTTTCATTTGATTGAAGTGTAATCCCTACTGGGCACTGAAGTCTCAGCTTCCAAAAACTTGTGTGGGGAAGGGAATCATTTGGATTTGAAAAAACAGTCAACTTTGAGCTCTTTGTGTCTTGAGAAAATAGGCAAGGCAAGGAAGTGTGCATATATTGAATGTTTATAGCATGACTATTATTATACAACTTCCACTGCTATAAAGGTGATTGTTGTGCGTATCAGACAAATAAAGTAGCCCTAGACATCAGAATTAAATTTAGGCAGAAAATTGCATTCATTGTTATCCCCTTTAAATACAAGACAGAGTTAATGCTATTGCTGTGGGAATTCTGTGAGTTTATTAGATTTTTTCAACAATATCTAACAAGTTGCAGACACCTTATTCAGTGTGCGTGCTCGAAGTACAATTTTCATTGTTACTGTTGGTAAAAAAAAAAATCAGTGGCACAAAGTCTTCAAGATGTCATCCAAGTGAGTTTATTTGGTAAAAAGAGGTATTCAATTTTCAACTTCAGGGGTAGACTGCAGAAGTACATTCAAAACAGCTGAGTATGTCATATTCAGTTAAACCTCTATAAGCTAATAATCTGCAGAATTTCGAAGTCAAATGTTGGAAAATACTGATACAGTTAAAAACAAACAAAAAAAATCCATCCATCACATTGCATATAGAAGACTTGGATGTGTCTTTGTTTTAAGTTTGGAGTAAATAACAATAGTGGTATTGGAAAAGCAGATGTGACTGGGCTTTATCAAGTTCCTTGAATTTGTTGTGTACTGTAACTATTCAGTTTTGTACTGTAACTGTTCAGTCCTACTGCTTTTCCACATAAAAGGAAGGAGTCTTTGTGGTTTTACAGAATAAGATTTCTTTTCTCACTTGTTCAGGAAAATTAAGCTGTGGGTATGCTTTCAATGCAGTCACGTAATCTAGTAAATAAACAGGTCATGTTAGGTGAAGAGGCTGTTTAAAAAGAAAAAACAGCTTTGTTTAGTCTACATGCACAGCCTTTTTAGTTAGCAATGTGTGCACATAAGGGAACAAACAAGTGGCTTTTCCAGTGTTGATGAAATGATCATAAATCCCAAAAAGGTAGTCCCTCCTTTTGCTGCTAGTATGCAGTATTCCTTCTCTTGCTTTGGAATAAAGAATTTTTCTTGTATGGTGATTTAAAGTGTCCTACCTTCAAACAATGATCTGTTACTTCTTATGGATTCTTAAGACCAACTTCTACATAATTAAGGCTAAGTCTTTTAAAAATATGTTTAGAAGAAAACTGGGCAACAAAAATGATGAAATCCAGTACTTAGGAAGATGCACACCTGTTTTGATGTTGCAGAGCAGTGCAAGAAGTTTATAGGTGAAAATGCTAAACCCAATTATGGCTGTCAAGTTACAATTCAGTCTGAACAAGAAAAGCTGTTAATGAAACAGTATCGTCGTGAAGAAAAACGAAATGCCAGGAGAGAAAAACAAGCTGGGGAAGATGGAGAAGTTTCTGGTGAAGGACTCCTGTGCTTTGATCCCAAAGAGCTGCGATTGCAAAGGTAATAAATGCCAAACGTTGAAAAACACTTCTGTTGTAAATGCTATTTCAACCTATCATAAATGCTTATTTTCTTTTAGTTTGCTTTGTAGATGAGGTGATTCTGACTTCAAGTCACGTTTTATTACAAGTGTAGAATTTGTTTAATATGAAAACCTAATTTTCAGGAAAAGAGAGCAGTGATCTGCTTAATGAGAATCTTCTTGGTCTCATCTGTGTGGGTTGGAGATGCAGATTAGAGGGGTAGGCTATCTTTCTTACTTTCTGTTTGCACACTTCTTGCTTAAGATTTATGAACTCTGTACTAAATCTATCAAAACTATCTTTTTTTCTTCTCCAGATTAATGGGTACTATTTTCCATGTTATCAACTAAAGGTAGTGGGAAGAATAAGGGAGGGTAAGAATAAGAAGCAAATAATGTGTTGCTTTTCATATTGAGAAGAATATAGTGGTGCTGGTATTTAACTATGAGTACTTGTTGCTATATTATGTAAAAAGATGCAAAGATGCATTAGTTTAGGGAGCCAGCCTTGCAGTGATTGTGTTGATTTTTATTTAACAAGTGTGCTATAAGGACACAGTTTAACTAATGCTAGTGAATAACACAGTAAAATTCCATTGGTAATAATTTTATACAATGCTTTTTTTCTTTACATTTCCCTAACTCTTGCTCAGACTTTAATGTACCATGCCCAGCTTTTGTGACGGTTGCCTACAATGAGCAGAATTGCTGCTATTATTTTGTTTACAGGGAACTAGCACTTTTGAATGCTCGAAGTGTGCCTATCCTAGGTAGACAGAGAGAGGTGGACTTGGAAAGAATTCATTATCCACATGTTTATGATTCTCGAGCTGAAGCTATGAAAACATCAGCATTCATTGGAGGTGCCAAGGTATGTGTTTGATGCATGGCCCTTCTGCAGCAGTACAACTATCCCTGTGAGCAAAGTGCAGCAGGTTTCCCTTTGTTCTCTGGGAGATTCCCCTACTAATGGGAATCCTATGCACGAAGCTGTGCTTCTTTATATAGTATGTTAAATACTCAGATATTTTGTTTTTATTTTGACCCTAAAATAAATAAATACATTAGTATTTATAGTACAGATTATTTTTATTTCTAGGGTCACTTAGGTCATTAAAATACTGTTTTTTCCTATCTTTTGTAAACCATTAAATTGACTTTTTGAAATTTCTATTCTTGAAATGTAATAAAGTAGAGTTATCTTTTATTTTTCTTCTTTTAATCCTTTTGAAACCACTTTGGTTTCAAAAACTATGATTTTCTGAGTAGTAAACTGATTATTTTCCATTTAGGAGGTTCTATGCTATCTATAAAATGAATCAAAGAGAATTGCTTTTATTTGGGATTCCTTTTTTTGAAGGAAAGTAATGAAACATAGTTTGCAGTAGCCTATAAGTAATTAAATTTTCTGTTTTCATATTTTCAATTAATTTTCCTGTAATACTGTTTTAGGTGTTCTTACCAGAATCAGTTCAGAGAGAAAACAACAAAATGTATGAAGAGGTGAAGATCCCCCATAGCGAACCAATGCCTATTGGCATTGAAGAGAAAATTGTTTACATTAAAGACTTAGATGAGGTGAGTAAAGCAGTTGAGAGATATGAAATTAATTTTTACTTTGCTATTAACAAATTTTAGGAGAAAACATTACCACTTAATAATGTGATTTGTAATGCGTAAAAGTAGCCATTTAATTTCATCACTAATTTTGAGAATATTTGTAGGAGGATGTTGTTCATGATGAATCTGATCAAGGAAATTCCGTCTCTAAACTACTACTTTGTGAGCTGCAGTTCTCAGTTCCTTTGTCATTAACTATTCAGATATTTGTGGTTTAGAGCTGTGACTTGAATCACTAAAATGTTCTTCAAAAAATAAAGAAACAAGGGAAGAAGATTATTGCCATTCCATTCTCTTTCTGTAGGCCACACGGAAGTGAGTCTGGGCTTCTTTCTCTTGACTTCTGAAGATTGGCTAGTGACTGCTCTGCGCTGTTGTGCAGATTAGTCTTATAGCATGATGCTGGTGCATAGTATTGAGTACTGTCTATACTACAAGGTGCAAAAGCTTCTGGAATACTGTTCTGGAGTAGCGAAAAGGCTGCATTATTAGTAAAACTTTGCTGATCGAAAAGAGCAATGAGGAAAAAATGCAAGTAAAACATACACATTTTAAAATTTATTGATGATAAGGTGAAAAAGCTGAGGTAAGAAAAGAAGAAAATAGCAACACGTGGTTTAGTATTAACAGTCTAGAACAAGCAGTATTCGATCACATGCACTTGCTTGCTTTTCATTGTATGTATCAAATCAGTTGAAGAATGGAATATTTGCTCCTCATTTCAGTGGGGACACCAAAAGCAAGCCATTTGTGCATGTGAAGAAATCTTTGTTTCTTAGTTCTTCAGTGGCATACAGCATGAAAAAATGTTTTTCCCTGTGCGAAAACAGGAAATGAGAATATAAATCTACTGCAGTTACCCAGAGCACTTTATTGAGGTTTTTAGTAAGGATTGTCTTACACGGTGATTTAACCCTTTAAAAACAGAGGACTGTTTAATTTTAAAATCGGAATCTATTATTTTGTGCTTGGGTGACCGTACCTACTGCCATATTATTAAGTGACTGACAGCTTAACCAGATAGAAGAGTTGAGCCACTGCATTTTATATGACAATTTTCAACACGACAGCTTTCTGCAATGAAATGTCTGTTCCTTAAGCACAGGTCTAAATATTACCTATTAACCTGTAAAGTTTTTCTAGAAGTACCAATATTTCGAGACACAATAACTTGCCAGAAAAATATAGATCTAATAGAAGAATAAACATCTAAAAGAAATGGTTTAATGATACATACATACATATATATACACACACACACACATATAGTGTTATGGAATGCATCAATTATGCAGATTTTATAAATCTTTCATGACCTTTTAGGCTTTGTATCATCAAGAGGTGTACTTTTCAGTTTTAAAGTGAAATTCTGAAATAGAAACAATCTTTATATTCTTGCCTCCTACTTACTAGATATCTAACAAGTTGTCAGCAGCAAAGTATTTTGAATGTGTGATACTTACACATTTAAACATACACATACTTCAGCAGAGTGGTACTTCTACTTAAATTTGACTTATGGCAAGTTTTTTTTTAATGGCTGGTGCAGATTCCTTTTTAGAGGGGAGAATCATAGAATCATTTAGGCTAGAAAAACCCATAGGATCATCAAGTCCAACACAGGCCTAACAATCACATATTGTTGCACTCAACACAGTGATATTATAAAGGAGCCTACTTCTTGGTTTGAAAATTTCAAGTGGTAACTGCACTAATTTAAGGTTAAAAACTTGAGCTGCATTTATTGAATCTATTTTCCCAGAGGATTGAAAAGAACTAAATCTGGCTGTGAAGTGTTTATTTATGTAAGAATTTCATCTCATAGGAGCTTTACTTTTTAGTCCGTATGTTTTCATTTGCACAGGAGTGATTTTAAGTACTATAAGTGTATTTCTCTTCAGTTAAGATTTTGGTCACAGGTGCTAAGGTGCGATCTTTGACTATGTAATATTTACATAGGTAAATGCTCTGTTTAAATTTAATCTTCAACGTTCTTAGGTCTAGAATTGAGATCATGATAAGGAGTTCATTTATATTTTGAACTTTTAGGCAAAAGCTAAGCCTCTGGATCATGTAAGCTGAAGTAATCTTTAGTTTAAAATATTTTAAGTATTGTTTTAGATTATTTGTATTTCTATTACTTAACTTGACATAAACATTGACTGCGGACATAAATATATTTCTCTAAATAATGATTCTAGCAAATCATGTTAACAAAACTGTAGACTCATTTTTTCGCACAAATGTGAGGCAAAATGGTGAAACTGAATCAACACCGAAGGGAGAAAAAATACCTCAAACTAGCGCAAGCCTCAGTAGGAAACTCTTATTTGTAAACTTGGTAGTGTAATCAGAATACACTTTGAGCTCCACTCCAGAATAAATAAATAGCGTATTTTCATCAAAATAATATATTTAGGTTCAGTAAAGCATTATCTGAAACCTTATGGCTAGATTGGCTATGATAGAGATACTAAGGTGAAACTCATGATTTAAACTGGCAAAATCCAAATTCTTGCAGATGCTTAATCCCATAATGTACTGATTGCAAATGTGAGATGAAGTGGCCAACCTTTCACAATTTGTCTTCTATAAAAGCACAGTGTATCCTCTGTCATAAACTGCTAACATGAGCAGCAGTTATAATACCCCTACCTCTCTGTGCTTCAGGTTTGTACTGCTTCCCCTCCTGCCACAGTCTAATTCCATGGGTGTCATCTCATTTTCTTTCTTTCTTATGCCTGAGTGGAAGATGCTGTGCTGCTGCTCAGAAGCATCTTTTGTGTTGTCAGTGGAAGTGAGGCACCTGCATCCCACAGGAGGAGTTGCACAGTGAAGGAAAGCATACTTGTTTTACTGCAAGGCAGCAAATTCCATCTCCAACTCCATTTGTAGATAATTATTATTATTGGCATTTACTGGTATTTGGAGAGCTGTGTTTTCACCACAGTACAAGCACAAGTGGCTTGTAAGTAGCTAGTTGGTCACATCTGTTTGGTCTGAAGAATTACTGTACTGTTACTTAAAAAAGGGGCATGTTAGCTAGGTTGTTTCAATAACAAGAATGTGAAAAAACAGAGTAAGTGCAAGCTTAAATGTATAAGCCTTTGGCTGCTTGACATGCAGCTTGACTACTACTGAAATATATTTTGTACTTACTATAAAGGTGGTTTTGCACCAGACTCTTTGCCAAATAAATGTACCTCTAAAGTCATAAACTCAGGTCAGGGAAAGTTCCTCTTCAACATTGTGAAAACAGGTTTTACCTAACAAATTGCTACTGGTGAAAAATGATTTCAGGTTTTTACCTAAAGTGGATTTTAGGATTTATTTCTTTGTTTCATGCCATAGCCATTTCCTTCTACTAACACAAGATTTTTTTTTCTCCTCTACATTATATGAAGGAATTATTACAAAATCAATATTCCCTTTTTCTCCTGTAATGTTTTCTTGGTTTTTGAATTGTACAAGCAGGCCCACTGAAGCAAAGTGTAGATGCTGTTGCATAAATTACATTTTTCACATCCTGAGTATTTGAACATTTCTTCTATAGTTGATCTCAGTGTATATTTCATTTCCATATTTTCCAAATAGCAATTGACCATTGGACTGATCAGTTTAAAAAATATTTCTAATATTACTGAAATTTTGTCATTTATCCAATGAAAGCGTACTAAGAAATTGCTCTAAAGAAAGCCTTCAAGTTCCACAAATGTTAGTCCCAACTTTAAATAAATAAATAAAAATCTTTATACAGTGTTTAAAAGAGCTGTTAATAACACAATAAAACTGTTTGATAGAACAAATTCTCATCTACAAAATGCTATTTTTCAACAGTCACTACTGTTAGCTATGCTTGTAGAAATCTGCGCCAGTGGAGGTGACTGAAACACACCATCCACCACCTCGCTGTGTTCAAATCCACTCTGGTCTCCATAATGTTCAGCAAGCATTGATGAATGTCAGTGAGTGCAGCTTTTTTTCACATGGAGGAATTCAATTCCACATCTTTGCTTCATACTCACTTCCATATCAGATGCCATTTTGTCAGACTGCCCCTCTGCTGCCATCTGTCACATGGCAATAACATGTAACAGAATACTGGCAGGATGGTTCAGCCTCTACTGCCACATCACCAACATCCACCTGCAATGTCATGGGCCAACATAATTAAATAGTAGGCATTACTTTTGGAGCAGCCCTCATATATTTGGAATTGAGGTGTCTTCACTTTCACGAGGGAATGTTCTAAAGAAGTTAAATGTGCAATAACAAACCAGTAGTTTGTGATCTGTATTGTGTAAAATTATCTTCTGCATAGGAAAATCCTGTTTCTTACTAGAAATAAATAACTAAAATAAATAAAATAATAAGAGATCTGTTGCCATGGCATACAACCTGTACAATGGAATTCTGGTCTCAGTACTTGCTCATAATCCAAAGTTGGAGAAACTATCACTAAAATGAAACATTACAGAAGAAGTAGATATATAATCAAAGAATAAATCTGTAATTAAGACACATTTAATGGATGGATGATTTTGTCTGATAATCTGATTTCACCATACAATGGTTCTTCCAATATATGTCTCCTGAAATGTGAGGTTTTTTTCATCTCTGAAAACTGTATCATAATATATAAAGTAATATCTTAATAACTGCTTATTACTACTTCTGAAAGGAAAAGAATGAATTGTCTCAAAATAGTTTTGCTGAGGATAAAGCCTTTTTTAGAGTAACAATACTGAAATGGAAATTGAGAAATAGAGATTGACTATATGGGTGGGATTTTTTCTTTGCTTGGTTTGGTGTTTTTTGTTTTTTCCAAAATCTGTTTTCCAAATTTTGTTTATTCTGAAATGCATAGACATTTGCTAGTTCCTAAGAGCTGATGAAAATTGTGAATGTGATTATCTCTTAGCTGTTGCTTGAGTTTCCTCTAGAACATTGCTTTGTAACTAGCAAAGTTATTTAAAAAAAATATTGAAATTGTGGCAAGGATTTTGATATATGCTTAACATTTAAGAACTGTGATTTTTGACTTGTCATAAAGATATATTTGACGCTGTCATTGAGAGGACCTGTCAACACAGGGTAAGAAACTGAAACTATTTGAAGCATCACTGAGTTAATTATGTGTAACATGAATGCCATCTTGGTCATAATCTGTGATGCTACTTCCATTCTCAGTCCAAAATTATCCTAGGCACCTTAAAATAAATAAATAAATAAATAAAATAAGGCAGTAATACTTAAATTTTATAAATTTATTCTGGGTACATATGCAACACACATACAACACATATGGTGTGTTTCCTTATGTTTCCTCTCTGCAACTACCTGAAGGGAGATAGTCAGCCTTTTCTCCCATGTAACTATGCAACTATGGCAATAGGACTATTGGGAATGGCCTCAAGTTACACCAGGGGAGAGTCAGGTTGGACGTTAGGAAATAATTCTTCTCCTAAAGTGAGTGGTCAGGCACTGGAATGGGCTGCCCAGGGAGGTGGTTGAGTCACCATCCCTGGAGGTGTTCAGGAAGCATTTAATGTTGTACTGAAGGACATGGTTTAGTGGGGAAATATTGGTGATAGGTGGATGGTTCAACTGGATGATTTTTGAGCTTGGTGGTTCTATGATTCTATACGCGTATTTCCTATTAATTCTTAGTTGATTTTTGAAGATGCTTCTTAACAAAGCCATCACCACTCTCCATGTATCCTCCCCCTCTATCCCCTTCAGCTACCCAGAGTTTTACTTTTTTTTAATTTTTTCAGTGGAAGGAAAAGATGAACTCAAGCTTTTATTATTGTGGCATAACGATGGGAAAGTAATGGAGAGATACTTTCTTTAAATTTTAGGGTACTGGTATTACTGAAGAAATTCATGGGTGTCCATTTGCATCTACATTTTCTGTTGGTACAATGTCTCCTTGATTAAAAAAAAAAAAATTGTAATTAACCTTTTTCGTATTTCAAAAAAATGTTTCCTATCTACCTTTGTCATAGATCTCACTTTTCATAGGCTTGACAGCAGGTATGTTTGCTTTGGTTTGATATGGCACAAGTATGATTCTTTTAGAAACAGACTGCTTGTAGGTGTCCTTGGTAATGTGGGCTTCTTCGGATCATCTACGCAGATTTTTAAGATGAATTCCCACAAAGGTGAAAAAATACATTGTGTCTGTTTGTTTGTTTGTTTTGGCTCATAGGATTCTCCTTGCTTTGCAGGTATGACCTATTTTATAGTGCCTTAAAATTGTCTCTGCTTACATTATGATCTGATCATTTGTTCTTTGAGTTGCATTGTCATGTGAGGTTTAATTGAAGATATTTTCTAGTCTTCTTTTTAAGATCATGAAAGTTTTCATTGTTTTTTCTCCAAAAATCAGTTTCTAATTGCTTTTGGGGAAGTATTTTATATAATACGTTATAGCAATATGTATTTTCAGCACCAGCTTATCTGTTTACATACTCACATAAGAGTTTAGGTTATTGTGTTACTTGAACAAACTGCACTTAAGGTACTGGAGATGTTAAGGGTGGCAAGGATGCTATGCAAATCTAATAAATGTGTTCTTTTTGTGTGTGTGAACGTGTTTTTATTTTCAGTGGTTTGATATTAATGAAAATATATTAAAAAAAACAACGGACAAACATATCTATAGCAAGAAAACAATCTTTCAGAATTTGAAGTAGCGTTTTCAAATGTTCTTTTATTAGTGATGTTGTAATTGAAAGTTCAACAGATTCTCATTTTATGGATACTCTGTTTGGTCTAAGTACTAGTAATGCACAACTTTCTTTATTGAAAGTAGCTGTGTAAAATCTGGGCTATCATTTCTCAGACAGTATAGTTTTACTGACAAGAACAATTCATTGACTATATGGGGCAAAGCCTAATATAGGCTATTGTTTATATTAGGTATTGTTTATATTAGTGAATATAGAGAATTTCATTTCTTCCAGTTTTTTAAACTCATCTGTGTATGAATTATGCAAAATTTGCTAAAAAAATCTTGTATTTATTATGCAACTCTCACTGGATTGTTGCATATTCTTGCAGTTATTCGGGTTTGGGGTTGCTTCTGTCTCCTTCATGCAAATAACAAGTGTAGATAAACAAATACACATCTTAATATTAATGCGAGGTAAAATTGATTTGAAGAAACCATTAAGCCTGTTCCATTTTCTACACAGCTGCCAAGTGTGTGCATGTTGTTTAGTGCTGCCTCTGAAATTGTTGAAAATCTGATGGGAACACTTACTAAGGCAAACCAGTAAAGGGCACCAGCTGTTGAGAAACACCTGCTGAGCCACTGTGGGAATTAGGTGCATCTGTCTGTAGCTAAAAGTAATCAAACAAAGTGCCTACTTACACCTGTCAGTACTTTAATTTGTGTAAAGATTCAACCAATGAAAGTCATTTTGAATACCTTTAAAAAAAAAAAAAGTGCAGAAAGGTTTGACAGAAGTATGTTGAAGATCCTCATTGAACTGCTGTTGTACATCTTTATTTTAGTAAAAACAAGCTCAGAAATGGCAGCCAGAAGTCTCAGTTACACTGTGCAGTGTCTTACTAGAGGATGCATGCAATATCAAAGAGGTAATGCTACTGTTTGGCTTATTTTAAGAGCCTCTAGAGAGGCCCCAGTGTGTGTTTTCTGATTCATTACAGCATATTTGATTTGTGGAGGATGACAGTATACAATTTCTTTTTTAAAATCAGATGTCATTAGACATATTTCCTAAATATTTTTCATAGTAGTTCCCAATCCATGGTAACTTTACCTCAAAAGTTCAGCTTTGCACAACTACCTGTTTTTTTTCTACAGTAGATCAAGCAGAATAACTTCTGGGAGTGCTGCTGGTTTCTTTGGGAGAATGAAATAGCTGTGATCTGATAGGAAAAAAACAGACTGTGCTCACAGTCCTCTCTAGCACAGTGTAGGAAAAAATCATTTAACTTCTATATTGTAAAACAGGTACTCCCTTCTTAGTTAACAATAGTGTGAAATTAACTGAAGTGGAGAACAAAATTGAGCTGTAGAAAAATTATGACACCACTATTTATTCCTTCAGGAATATTCTTCTCTTGTTTTTACTCAATGGTTTAAAGTTATTACTAGTTTTAACTGTAATTACCCTACAGAGTAGTCTTTTAGTTTGCCTTTTTTGTTAGATGTTTTTAGGAAGAAATAGTTTAGCTTGCTCTTTACATATAACATAAGTAATAATGTATAATTTATATAACATATAAGTAAATAATCTGGAAATATTATCCTGAAATATGAAATGTTAGAACTGACATCTTGAGGTGCATAATGAAATGCTGTCACCTTGCTCTCCTGAAGGTTGTATTTTTAAATTTGCTTTCAACAGAAGACAAAATTCACCAGTTGTGATATTGGACAGATTGTCAATTCAGTGATTTGTGTTTTAAATTTTATATGGTAAAACCAATTACCAATAAATATTCCAGAGGCAGTTGAGATAGGCACATTCTACCACAGTGCAACAGCATGTAGCACAGAGAAATCCAACTTTCTGGTTGGTTGTGTTTTTTTTCCCCTCATGTATTTAATCACTGTAGTATTTGAAATCCAGTTGTACCTACCTGCTGACATTGCAGTTATCGTGTTTACTGACTTAATAAGTGAAATATTTAAACTGAGAAAACAACTTACTGAAGGTTCGTTTTTCATTCTTGAGAGAGGTACATTTTTGCCGTGTTAACTAAAGATAAAGACTTCTTTTGGCATAAAGCACAGAAAGTGATCTACAAATGTTTTAATGGAAGGGACTCAAAGTGGTTTTAGTCATTTTGGTGATTAAGACTGGACAGTAAATGAAGTAATTCTTCTGTGTACTGTTAGGATATAGCCATTTCTCAATGAAAATTCAAGTGTAAGTGTGGAAGAGGAATGCAGTAACCTACTTTACTTTAATAGCATACCTAAAGGCACAATTTAGTTCTTAGGAGTAATCAGTCATCAGTGTGAAGAACAGCATTTGAAATTCGGTTTAAAGTTACACTCAAGACCAAATTTAATTTTTATTTGTATGAAATGCAAAGTGAGAACTTTCTAAGATGAGGGAAGAACATATGCTAATTCTGATTGTCTTATATATTATAGCATGACTCTTACTGCAAGTATTTTAGTTTGCCTGATTTCAATATTTGTCTTTAATACAAGTTTCAGTGCTGACCTGGAGAGATGAAATCTCTTATCTCTGATAAGAATAGTCCCAAGTCTTGGATGGTTAAGCACGAAACTACTTCCTTGCTGTACTTACACCATAGGTGGACACATTTTTGCTTACTTGTTATCAAATGTATCTTTAAGCCTAGCAGGAAGCCTTATGCCTCTCTCAAGTTTTGCATCAGTAATTTGCCTACATCAGAAAAGGCTGTTTTGCATTCTGATAGCTACTATAGCAGGAAAATAAATTTAACAAAAAGTCTAGAACAGTTATATCCTGCAGCATGTATCCTTTCAAGGTATATGTGATAGTTTTGTTAAATCTGTAGCGCTGCTTGCAGTGCAAGAAATGTTTTATTTCATCATTTTTTACAACTTTGCGGTTTTCAGCGTTCTAATTTTCTGTGATCCTAAATTCAGAGACTTGCTGAACGGAAATGCTCAGATGCAGCCCTTTAGAACATTTCATATCTTAATTCTGACCTGTATCATTCATAGTATCCAGGGGGCATGACCTGCTTCAAATTAGATCCCTTTCATCTGATATCTGTCTCTGCTTTATGGTCACCATTCTCCAGGTTTGGCCAAAAGCAAACTGCAGTTTTCTATCAGTACTGTCTATCTCTACTACATTTTCCAGGCTAAGCTACTGCAGTAGTCATGCCTGTTTTTGAGATGTGTTTTTGTCCTCATCAACATTTATTTATGCTACTGGTGTTAACCAACTTACTGCTTAGAAATCATAGAATGGTTTGGGTTGGAAGGGACCTTTAAGATCATCTAGTTCTAACTACCCTGCTACAGGCAGGGATGCCTCCCTCTAGACCAGGTTGCTCAGAGCCCCATCCAGCCTGGCCTTTGAATGCTTCCAGGGAGAAGGCATCCACAACCTCATGGGGCAACCTGTTCCAGTGTCTCACCACCCTCACAGTAAAGAATTTCTTCCTGATGTCTAGTCTGAATCTACCTTCTTCCAGTTTAAAACTAATTCCCCTTGTCCAGACACTGCATGCCGTAAGGTTATAGGACAGGACTGTATGTTTACTTTCTCTCAAATGTAGAGGAAGAAGATTTCTTACATTGCCTTCCTGGAGATTATCAGAAGTTGGACCAGTATATTCCTGCAGGCAGCAGTTTTAAGAAAACACTTTGACGTACTTTATATAAGGATATTAAGAAAATCACAACTAAGGAATTAATTATGGGATTGTGAAGAAATCTTTTCTGAAGATACTTACTCCTGACTTTTAGACAGCTATACTTCTGCTTCAATTAAAGAGCTACTTCTTTAAATAATACATGTTTTGTGCAATGTAGTGCTTTGGTAATTTAGCATAATCACTGGTTGTGTTTTGAGTTTCCCTCTGTATATCATTTATTATAAACACTGCAAAGTATTTATAAATAGCTTCTACAACCAATTAGGTGGAATAGGAGGGGAAAAAAATGCAACCCTTTTCAAAGACTTGACAAGAAATCTCAAAATGAAGTAACAGGCAAGTTACAAACCTAAAATGACTGAAGAGGCCATAAAAATATTTGACTGAACCATGATAGCACTAACATAATCAGCAGATCTCCAGGAAGTCCATTAGCACTTTATAATGGTCTACTTCATGAAGATGAAAGGAATTTTGAAGATGATACACCAACTAAACATTGTGTATACAAAACCTGATGCAAAGCAAATAAGCTTCTGCGTTCTTATAAGCAAAATAAACTGTAAAAGAATACTGATAGAAAAGGCTATTGTAATGCTGAAATTCATCTACTTATAGAACTAACTTAATGAAAAGTTGTAGAAGTACTGGTGTTGCATATGTATCTTTTTCTTTACCAAAAACACTTAACACAAAAGCACTTAGTTTAGAATAGTTATTTTAATAAATTTCACACATGCTCAGATATCACAATCCTACAAATACAACCAGGAAACTTGATTTGAATGGAACTTCTTTGTATAAAATTGTGTTTGAAATAATACTTTTTTCTGTAGCAAAGGTCTGTGCGTTAGTTGAAGAGGCTGTGATAATGGCAGGAGATCTTCAGAAGGTGGCTTCAGGACTGTGATTACAGTGATTTTGTTCTTTTGTGGTTTCCCACAATAAAAATAATAGCAAAAGTATCAGTAGCATACTTTTCAGGATTATTAATAGAAGCAGTGAGGGTAACAAAAGATATAGAAGGATGGAAATCATATAAAGTGTCCTGAGCTGGAAGGAGACCTACAAGGATCAAGTCCAACTCCTGGCTCTACCCAGGACCAGCTAAAAATCAAACTGTATTTCTGGAAGCATTGTTCAAATATTCTTGAAGTCTGTCAGGCTTACTAACATGACCTGGGGACCCTGTTTCACTTCCTGACTAACCTCTTGGTGAAGAACCTTTTCCTAATCCACACCCTGGCCCTCCACTCATGCAACTCCATGCTGTTCCCTTAGGTCCTGTAGCTGTCACCAGAGAGCAGAGCTCAGTGCTGCCCCTCTGCTCCCCTCCCCTATGAGGGAGCCCTGGGCTACAGTACACTGTATGCAAGGTTTTACACTTGGACTGGAGGAATCCCAGGCATTTATACAGACTGGAAGGAGCAGTCCTTGAGAGTAGTTCTGCAGAAAAGGACCTGGGGGTCCTGGTGAATGAAAAAACTTAACATGAGCCAGCAGTGTGCTCCTGCAGCTCAGAAAGCAAATGGTATCCTGGGCTCCATTGGAAGAGGGGTGGCCAGCAGGGACAGGGAGGTGATTGTCCCTCTCTACTCTGCCCTTGTGAGGCCCCATCTGGAGTACTGCATCCAGATCTGGGCCCCCCCCAGTACAAGAAAGACAGGGAGCTGTTGGAGAGGGTCCAGAGGATGGCCACAAAGATGATCAGAGGGTTGGAGCACCTCCTCCATGAAGACAGGCTGAGGGAGCTTGGCTTGTTCAGCCTGGAGAAGAGAAGGCTGTGGGGTGACCTCATTGCAGCCTTCCAGTACCTAAAGGAGGCCTACAAACAGGAGGAGAATCAACTCTTTGAAAGGGTAGATAACAGCAGGACAGGGGGAAATGGTTTTAAGTTGAAGGAGGGAAGATTTCGGTTGGATATTGGGGAAATCTTTACTATGAGAGTGGAATAGGAAAGCAAAAACTATTTTTTATAATGGAATTTGCCTTTTGTGAGATTTAAACACGCAATAGACTGTCAGAACTGTAATTGCCTACTACTAAAGTTTAATTTTTTTTTAAACATCCCAAGTTTATTTGGGACTGCACATACAAGTTTTTGTGTTCTTTCTGGAGATCTAAACAGGTAAAAAATGTAAGATGGGTATTTCCTTAGAAGCAAAGAGAAGGTTGTTACTGAATTTTCCGTGTCTCTATGTAATTTAACTTAATTGAACAAAATTAATCATAAATAATTTTAAAGGCCATCTGTTTCTTCAGTAGATTCCTGTGCATTACAGAGTATTCTTTCATTCGAGTGATCATAGTTTGTCACCTTAAAGATATATATTCTACTGCTCTGACTTTTGCTGTTTTACTGATCCATAATTATTTTACTGTATATTAGTTTTGGTCCCAGACTTTTATGAAGAATGAGTGAAGTACTGAAATAGCACACAGCTAAAGATTTTGATTAATTCTAAGAGGTTTTTCCTTCCTATGTTTTGTTTTCCTTACAGATACAAAATTTGATGGATAGAGGTGGTCACATCAGAATAAAAAACCATGGAATAGTACTAAATATATCTAGGCAGTTATCCTAAGTTTTGTTACCATGCATTGTTTCTTATGATTTCTACCCACTTACATGAAAAATAGAAAATGTATGTGTTGTTTGTTTTTAACAGATTGGCCAACTCGCTTTTAAAGGCATGAAAAGACTGAACCGAATCCAATCTATAGTTTTTGAGACTGCCTACAACACAAATGAGAACATGCTAATCTGTGCACCCACTGGAGCTGGGAAGACTAACATTGCCATGCTGACAGTCCTTCATGAAATTCGCCAGCATGTTCAGCATGGTGTTATCAAAAAGGATGAGTTCAAGGTAAGAATTTAATGAACCAAGTAACAGCTTTATAACTTGTAAGGTAAAACCCATTATATTTTTACATGGAATAGGAAATCAGGAATTTTCAAGTATATTTTTCTTTTCCAACTGGAAGATAAGGCTAATTTTAATTTACTTCATTACTGATAAAGCACTTCTTGTTTCTGTTCTAAAAATCTTATTATGCGAGTGAAAAGCTATGAAAATCCATTTAGCTTTGATGCAGAACCAATTCTGAAAGTGATGAGGCTGTATAAACAAAATCCATTGTCCTTTAAACAGCTGCACACTCCTCCAGCAAAGATAACTACTTTTCATATATCGCTATTAAGATTTTTCACTGTAAGTGCCCAGCATCATATTTCTCAATAAGTTGTGATTTGTAATAGTTGCCATGAAACAAACAACATTCTGGGGTTTGCTCGTTTATCAAGCTAGTCTCCTTTTGGTTGCAGATTGTGTATGTTGCTCCTATGAAGGCTTTGGCAGCTGAAATGACAAATTACTTCAGCAAGCGTCTTGAACCACTGGGTATTACTGTGAAAGAGCTGACTGGTGATATGCAACTGTCAAAAGGTGAAATTCTGCGAACACAGGTATGCTTAATATTTCAAAATATCATTATTTGCATTTCTGTGCTATTTATGGGTACATTGGTCTTTTTTCTTTAATATCGTTGTAATTAGTAAAGCTGCTGAAATGTTATTATGGAGTCAAATTATGTTGGTTACGTTCTAAAATGTGACAGCTGAGAATGATTAAGAAGAATTAAAACACTGTTGCAATTGAAGTATATTAAGCACTGTGCTCATCAAACTTTTGGGGTTCTCCAATTTAATTTTACAGCTGTGCTTTGGAATACACCCTAGTGTACTATTTCTGCATAAACTTTGAACAACACTATACCTGATTTCCAGCTTGTGAACCTTAGTGGTGCCTGCCTACCTTACTAAGATCTATGAAAAGTATGAATGCAGAATGGAAAAGTGCTACTTTCTATAGCTCTCCTAGTTTGCAATATAATTCATAAAATCTCACCTCATTACTAAAAGTATGCTTAGATCAGAACAGAAGAAAACAAAAAATAGTAATTTCAGGCAATATTAAGAAAATATTTTATGAAGTTGGAATTTTATTACTGTAGCAGTGGAAATCTTAGTGAAATTATTAATACATGCTAAGTATTAATTTAGAACATAGTTACTGTGTAACTTAAGTGTAGAAAGAGACTGCTTCATCAAGCTTTCCTATTTTAATCCAAAATATCTAATAATATAATAACACGAATTTTCAGTTTCTTTTGGGGAAAGGGGAGTTAAAAAATGATTTATTTTTTTTCCTCCCATAGACAGATCTCATTGCTTTGAAACTTACGTTTTGAAATTTACACCTTCAAATACTGTTCAAGGCGTTCTACAGCTCCATATGTAGGATTAGGGTAGATATGCTGTTCTGAAGTACAGTGTATTTATAGCACCTAAACTTTTTTTGAGAATTGAAATGGAAGTTAAATAGTCTCCAGAATAGAAGAAATGTGAAAATAATTGTTTTTTGTGACCAAGAATCTAGTTCTTAGACTTTCAAAGGAAATATAATTAAACCATTCTTTAATTTTATTTTAATTTAGCTTTTGTACCATTTGTAGTTTTGCTTCTTTGTTCTTCCAAGCATTGAAAAGGTTAAAACTATCTGAAGATCAAAACTTCAAGGACTGTGAAATACATATTTCTTGTTTTTGTTTATTTTGTATATCTAGTCAGCCCTTCTTTATGTTTAATGAGAATTGTAGGAGATTGAGAGGAGAGAAAACACCAGGCCAAGAGTTATTGATGTAGTTGCTACTCCTTTTCTTCAAGAATCAGGAGCCCAGCAGCAGGCTTTGTTTTATCCTAGCTTATTAAAACACACCAAAAATATGTAACCTTATTATGTTAATTGAGGAAGGGGCACTGACTTATGCTGGACTTTGTTTATTGCTTTTTGCATGTATTGTTTTCTGTGAAAACTAATCAACTTCTTCAGTAACTTTTGCACTCAATCCACCTCTTCCCAGTGGGTCTCTTTTGTTGCTTTTTAGTCTGTATTAAATTGATTCTTGCTTCAAAACATTTTAAAAACTATTTTACTTGCCAACCACTCTAATGTATAAATTTCTCAAATTGCTGTTGTTTCTTAATGGTTTCAGAGTTGGTTTGCCAATCATTACCCTGCTTTTACTTTAATAGATCATGTGCTTGTGTTTAACAGTAAAGCAATTTTTCCTTAAGAATTAATCCATAGCATATGGATGTGTGCACATAATTTAAATAAACAGGGATAATATATATGTATATATTATACTGGATAAAAGAGCAGAGTAGAATCATCTAATGAAGTAGATGCAGGCATTTCATGTTGGATCACTGTTTCAAAAGACTGCAGATTCTTTTTCTAGGAGACTGAATGCCTGCTATAATTCTTCCATGACTCTTGTTTTCTGCCTCTTCTGAGCAGTTATATTTTCGCTGTCTTTGTTTTCATAGTCAGGTGAATCAGATCAGTCACTGTGAAAGAAAGAAGAATCAAGCGCTTGTCAGGTGTTAGTTAGAAGTAGTACTTCAGTGACAGTCCTGATAATTTTCTCCTTTCTTTTCCATTCTTCATGCTTCATCCTTCATACTTAGCGTATTTAAACTTGTGTATTTTGTTAGTCATTAGTCACATCTGTTATGCTTATTCGGATAAGAAAAAAGTGCTTTATCCGACGAGCTGTTAACTGTCTCACTTCCCAGGACTTCATCTTTACTGAAATCTGCCTTTATTATTTTATCTGCAAAGAGTAGAAAAAAATAGTAAAAAAAAAAAAAAAAAAAAAAAAAAAAAAGTTTATCATACTGAGATGAGATTGTGAGATGATACTTGCTTCCATGCTTTTCCATATTATTCTTTAAATATTCACTAAAGGACCTGTCATTCCAAAAAATACTTCAGAATCCAAGCTTTTCAAAAAAGTCTTATTTTTAAATTTCCTTAGTAATGAAAATGCATTTAAGGAAATGAAGATAATTATTAATGCTTCAGACAGTCTTTCATCCTGCTGTGCAATGAACTACTACTTGTGTACCTGTAAAATGAGGGAAATCCAAAATACCCTATTTTTCCTAATGTTTTCATGCAAATTAAGTTTAAGTATTTATTATGTTGTTTTAATGTTTCAAACAAAATAGATCCATAGTTCATTTGCAGACACTTTTCACATAAATGTTGCACTGAACCTGGGCATAGAAAATAAACTTCTTACAAAAAAAATATCCCTAGCTATTGTACCGGCTCTCCTAGAGTTTATTTAAAGGGCCTGCCTTAACTTATCTTATGGTTAAATAAAGATGTGTTAAATTTAACAAAAAGGAATCTAGGAAAGTGTATTCCCCTGCAGTTGGGATTTTTTTGTCAACCATTTCTCTATTCTGTTTGTATATGGGCTTACTATTATCTAGGAATATCTGATGCTTAGGTCTTGGTTCCATTACTACTGATGTTAAGTGTACTTGACCTGTCATCTGTTGTTTAGTAAGCTGATTTTGGTATGTTAGTGTTTAAATGGAAAATACTAGACAGTAATAAATTATGTCTTTTGCTGGGTAGTATTTGAGATAACAAAGTTATGTTGTTGTTTTCTGGGGTTGAATTTTTTGTTTTGGGCTTTTTGAAGGCAATGGGTTATTTGGGTGATTGACCTGGACACATGCACATATAGAGCTACAGTCTTTGCTTTATACAATCTGGAAATTTTATAACTTCAAAATCAACTTTCGGGCTGTCAGATCAGCTACCTCTCACTTGGTGCTTGCAACAAGCACAGGAATGATACTTATCTTCTGGAACTTTAGAGAATACAACTGGAATTGGAGCAGTGTAGATTTGTAATGTAATCACCAACTCTGAATGTGCTGCCCTTCAATGGCACAGAGTATTGTCAGCAGATGATTAGTATGATGGCTTGTACAAACTTGTACAAACCAGTAGCAACAATTAGGGGTTTGTATTCTGGCCCAAACAATTTACAACTTTTTAACATAGTGGGCATCCAAAAATGTGTAGTACAGAATTTATTTTTATACATACATAACAATATGAAACAAAAATAAGACCCTTGATACAACGCAGTGGAATTTTATCTAAAAATTATTCTACCTTTACAAACCTTGATAATAAAAGCAGAGGGGCTGGAACTAGATGATCTTTTATGTCCCTTCCAACTTTTAAACCATTCTATGTGTTACAGTAGAGTCCTTGTCTATGGCTTGAATCCGAATTCAAAAAAGTATATTTGACTAAGGCTATCATTGTGGAGTTGAAGTAAATTTTCTATTGTGTTTTTGCATTACATTGTGCTTAAGACATGCAGGTGTAAGCCAAGCTTCTGCTGCTGCACCTGAGTTTCTTGCTTTACTTGAAGGCTGTCAGACTGTTGTGAATTATGTGGTAGTTTATAAACAAATCTGGTCAACCTTTAAAAGCAGGCTAATTTACCCAGCCTATAAACCTCTCTCTATCTCTGTTCCTTCCTTTTGATATTCTTGGAGTTAAGGGATTTCAGAGAGCAGGAGAATCAGAAGAAGGAAATTTATTATCTTTGAAATAAAAAACCATCCATCATAGCTTTAGAAGTGGTACAACTTTAATTTGCCAAGTGCTGAACACATTGAAGAGCAGGAAAATGCAAATAATTTTCAAGATAGAATCACCGAGGTTGAAAAGACCTCCAAGACTATCTAGTCCAACCATCCACCAATACCACAATATTTCCCACTAAACCACATCCCTCAGTACAACATCTAAATGTTTAACATCTCCAGGGATGGTGACTTCACCACCTCCTTAAGTTGTCCATTTCAGCTCCTAACATCCAACCTGAATCTTCACTGGCACAACTTAAGGCCATTCCCTTTAGTCTTATTGCTAGTTAGATGGGAGAAGAGGCTGACTCCCACCTCTCAACAACCTCCCTTCAGGTAGTTATAGAGAGTGATAAGGTCACTCCTGAGCCTCCTCTTCTCCAGACTAAACAATTCCAGTGCCATCAGCCACTCCTCATAAGACTTGTGCTCCAGACTCCTCACCAGTCTTGTTGCCCTTCTCTGAACATGCTCTATGGCCTCAATGTATTTCTTGTAGTGAGGGGCCCAAAACTGAACACAGTACTCGAGGTGCAGCTTCACCAGAGTTGAGTACAAAGGGGAGGGGGGGGTGATCAGTTCCCTGCCCCTGCTGGCAACGTTATTTCTGATACAAGCCAGGATGCCATTGGCCTTTTTGGCCATATGGGCACACTGCTGGCTTATGTTGAGGTGAGCATCCACCAACACCCCTAGGTGTTTCCTCCACAATCTTCCAGCCACTCTGCCCCAAGCCTGTAGCATTGCCTGGGGTTATTGTGGCCAAAGTGTGGGAGCTGGCACTTGGTCTTGCTGACCTTCACCCCGTTGGTCTCAGCCCAATGATCCAGACTGTTCTGATCCCTCTGTGGGGCAATCCTACCTCCAGGCAGACCAACACTTCCAATTTGGTGTCATCACCGATCTCAACTTAGGAAGAAATAAAGCAACAACTACAAACCTTCTCATCACCTTATGAGCACATTTGGTAGTTTATGGGACATCTGCATTCAGGTACTGGGATGGAGCTGTCGGACTCTCTGTGAGGTAAGACCAGGGCAGCCCTGTGCTTCACATAGCTGTTTCCAGAGGCCCCACTGCAGGGGATGAGATGGCAGCACCACAGAGAAAAGTGTTTAAGGTAGGGTAAAAAAAACGTTATGCAGCAATTGTGAGAGAGAAAGTAGTGAAGGGGAACCCTGCTGACATCAAAGTCAGTAAAGCAAGGGGAAGAGCTGCCACAGGTACTCAAGCAGCTCCTGCAGCCCAATTTTGGAAGAGACTGCAGTGGAGCGGGTATTTCCCAGCAACCTGTAAAGAAAACCATGGTGGAGGAGACATCCACACTGGAGCATGTAGGTGTGTCCTGAAGTACGCTGTGGTCCATGAAGACCTGACATTCATGCAAACTGCTAGCAGGAATTGTGGCCCATAGAGAGAAGCCCACATAGGAGCAGGTTCATCCTGACAGGAACTGTCATCCTTGGCCTATGGTAAGCTGGTGCAGTGTGTTCCTGGGGAACTGAAGTCCATGAAAAAGACCCACATTTGGAACAGTTTATGTAGGACTGAGTCATGTAGAAGGAAACCCAAACTGTAACAGGGAAAAAGCGTGAGGAAGGAGCAGCCGTTACCAAGTGTGTTGAATACAGGCCACAGTCCCTGTTCCTTATCACTCTTCAGTGTTGATGGTGTAGTGTGATGATGTAGGAATGAAGCAATGAGGCTGAGCCTTGGAAGAAGGAAAAAGAGTGGCTTAGGATGGTATTTTTTTGTTGTTGTTCTGTGTTTCTAACCATCTTTTTCTATTTTTAACTGGCAATAAATCAAATTAATTTTCCTGAACTCGAATCTCTTTTGCCCCTGATAGTAATTGGTAAGTGACTTCCCTGCCTTTATCTCAGCCTGCAAGCTTTTCCATCTTACATCCTCTCTTTGCCCTGTTGAGGGAGGAGAGACTGGCCAGGTGAGTATCTGGCAGCCAGCAAAGGTCAACTTAGCAATACCTTTGTCATAGTTTTATCTGCTTTTTAAATTAAGTGCATTTGTAGAAATTTTAATTCTGATAATTTAAATCCAAGACAAATATTTTACTAGCCTATTGCAGAACTCATACAGCTGTTTCTAAAAAAATGTAGCTAGCTATTATGCTAAAAATAAGAGTAGTTTAGAACAAAAGGTCGATTGTTATTGAAGGACATGAGTAATTCAACAGTACTGATAAGTGTTTTTGAAAACAGCAGTGTTGCAAATGAAAAGAGAATTTGTGTAAGCTGCATTTGCATTGGCAAATACATTTGTCTGATTACTGAACAGACTGCTTTTCTTGAGGAGAGGAAATAGCCTGAAGGATTGAATGTATTTTGACATCTCATAGATTAGCTGATTAATTGTACTTGTGATGGCAAGGCAGAAGTGAGAAGTGAAGCAGAGACCACAAAAGCATCAGAGCTGAATAGGGCATGCAGTTCTGAGAACAGCAAATGGCATCAGGACCTTTCAGTGATATGGATGATCACTGTGATAGATTCTGTCAGCTGATAGACTGTGATATTAAGTCATGAAGGCTTTATTCCCTGTTGGAATCTGATACTAATAAAATGGAATAATGCTTTTTTCTTAAGTTCTTATCTGTAATATAAAACTAATCAAGTCTGAAACTATTTGAAGCAAAGGAGAGCTATAAACTTGGTTTCTGTTTCGTCTACAGCTTGCTTTCTCTGATACTTCTTTTCTCATTTCCTGCTCCTTAATAAGATATAGAGATGATTCTAGGTAAAAGCAAATAATATACCGGATTTTTGCTGCTTTTTTTCCCCCCACCTATGGAAATATAAATACACTAAAAATGAATAGAATTTATTATATTTTGTTGTGTCCATATATATATATATGATTTCCCTTTTATGCATATAGAAAGACCACTGCTAGATACTGAATATTTATGTATAGTAATTTATCCTGTGCTTATACTAAATATATAAACTTGGGATTCTCTACACTAGTTATGCATTTTTCTTTTTTCTTTTTTCTTTTTTTTTTGGAAAAAAAAAGTTACCCATTTCATGTGCTTTTATGATTAGCCAGAAATTAGGACATCTTTGCATTAGGAAAAGAGGATAAATAATGAGAGAGTATTTGAAATTAAAGGACTTTTTTTTTTTTTTTTTTTGCACTTAAGAACTGGCAAAAAAATTAGTGATTACAGAATTATCACTAAATCATGTTAGACGTGAAGGATTTCTTTTTGACTACTTGACCTATTTAATTCTGAAACCATATAAATAGATTGAATTGTGATAAATGTGATAAATCCATGTAAGTAATACTTCAAATGTCCATTGTTTTCCAGTAAAAAGGATTTTTGTGTAAAATAGAAATTTGTAAAATGGGTTTTTATTGCTTTAAAGAGTAGTTTTCTTAATGTTCTCTTAGTCCATTTCATAGGTTTTGGTAGGAATTAAGTGCTGTGGAGGTGATCTTTCAGGGAGCGGTAAATAAGAAAATCAAATGTAGGCAAGTAGTTCTTTTGAGATTGTTAAGTGTTATCCCATTTGTATTGATATGGCATTTTGTGAAAACTACATGAGCTACTTCTGCTGCCATATTACCTAGCATATTCAATCTCAGGTGCTTTCTTTTTACTTTGTCACTAATATCTTTCCATGTGCACTATGTTTTGTCTGTCCTAAGGCATGTTAGGCAGTTACTCTGGTGTTAGCCTCCTGTAAGGGGCCTTAGTTTCTAATTGAATGCCCTTTTTCTTTTCTTTCTTTTTTTTTTTTTTCCCTCGCAGTTATAGCAGTCTGTTTTCTTCTGGGAATGCAGCAGTTCCTTCCTGTTGAAACACTGGGTGCTTTAGAGATTGTAAATTCTGCAAATCTTTTTTTGGCGTGCAATGGGATAAATGAGGTGGCCATCAGAAATGACTCAGAGATTATAAAGCTCACAGATTCAGAGAAACTCTTCTCTTTTTAAGTTGTTTATTTCAAAAGAGCTGAATCTAGTTAATATTTCCTCTTCCAGTATGACTAGAATGAAAAGTAGTGCCTAATTCAATGCGCACCCATGGCTTCAGGAGCAGAATATCTTCTTTTGATCAGCATTTGGACTGGGAGATAAAACTTTTCAGAGGATATCAAAATCTAATACAAAAAAAGAAAGAGGAAGCAACTAACCTCTCTTTTCTCGAAAGTTTCAGTTTTTCTCAGTAGTACAACTGTGCTTAAAGCAGATTTCCTTTCTTCTGAATTGTTAAATTATGCTCTTTTCAAAATGATTCTACTTTTGTGAAGTGAAAAAAATCTTCTCCCAAATGAGTAAAATATGCCAAAAGATTTAGAAGAAAAAACAATGTTTATCGCTGACTCACATTTAGCAAGAACAGATGATGAATTCCATACTTGATATGGTGGAATCCGGGGTGTACGTATAGATGAGGGAAAAAGTGACTGGAGTACAGCCCAGTAGAAAGAAATCTGGGGCTTCTGGTTGATGGAAAGCTCAATATAAGTCAACAATGTGCCCTGCCAACCAAGAGAACAGCTGTATCTAGGTGCATTAAGCACCGTATAGAGTATAGCTAATTGGTTAAAATTAAAGACTGTCCCACTGTAACTCAACATTGGTGCAGACAAGAAATATATAAAAAATATTAGAATATGTCCAAGGGAGGGCAAGAAAGATGGTGAAAGGGCTAAAGGGCATGACTTGAGAGGCGCAGCCAAAGATAGTTTGTTCACCTTAGAGAAGAGGGGATTTGCTGTTCTTTGCAACGTCCTTGTGAGGGGGAATGGAGATTAAGTACAGGCTGCTCAGAGAGGTTGTGGATGCCCCATCCCTGGAGGTGTTCAAGACCAGGTTGGATGGGGCCCCGGGCAGCCTGGTCTAGTATTAAATGTGGAGGTTGATAGCCCTGCCTGAGGTGGGGGGGGGTTGAAGCTTCATGATCCTTGAGGTCCCTTCCAACCCAGTCCATTCTGTGATTCTGTGATGCTGGTCTCTTAGCGGCTTAAAGGTGCCTGAAGGGAAGTTCAGTTTGGATATTAGAAAAAACTCTTCATTGAGAGAAGATGTTAAAGCACTGCAACAAGCTTCCTAGGGAACTGATTTTGGCCCCAAGCCTGTTGATGTTCAAGAAGTATTTGGACAATGCTTCTAGGCAGATGGTTTAACTGTTACATTGACCTGCATGGAGTAGGAGTTGAATTAGATCATCACGGGTCCCTTCTAACTCAGGATATTCTATGTTTCTATGACTCAGGAAACATCAAAATCTTTATTCGGTATGATTCCTATATCCCAAAGTCATCTCCATCTTCCCACTGTCCTCTTCTTGTTATTGATTTTCTTCATTTCAGAAAACTTTACAGTGCTGTGCTTTAACCCTGTCAGGCAGCTCAGCACCACACAGCCGCTTGCTCAGACACCCCAGGTGTCGTGGGAGAGATAATCAGAAATGTAGAAGAGCAAGAACTCATAGGTTGAGATAAAGACAGTTTGTAGGTAAAGCAAAAGCTGTGCACAAGCAAAGCAAAACAAGGAATTCAGTTGTTACATCCCATCAGCAGGCAGATGTGCAGCCAACTCCATGAAAGCAGGGCTCACCATGAGTTTCTGTTTCTTGAGAAGATGCCAGCACATCAAAAATCCCATTCTTCCTCCTTCTTTCCGCCAGCTTTTATTGCTGAGTATGATAACGTATGATATGGATTATCCTTTTGGTCAGTCTCTGTCCGCTGTTCTGGCTGTGTCCCCTTTCAGCTCTTTCAGCTGTACATGTTAAATATATTTTTTATTAGTATCTAGTTTTAAAAGCAATATTTAAAATCAGAAGAGATGTGTCTTTGTATACATGCCAATACCTACTGTATTATATTTAAAGATTTGAAATAATATTTTTCAGGGTTCTGATCTTGTCTGTTCCTTTACCAGCAAGTAGTGCACGTTCCCAGTTTATAGCAGTCTGATTAGTAGCATCGAGGTCTTTAGCTGAGTAGAGTTCAGTCTCAGAGTTTGGAGTTAGACAGTGGAGATCCAAAAAGTTTTTGATGGGTGAGCAAGGGAAGGGGTGGGAAAAAAAGAGGAAAAAAGCAAGTCTTTTTTTCTTAAGAACATTATAGGTCCGTAATAGGTAATAGGAAATAGGAAATGAAGAAAAAAAATGAATTAGGTGAAACCTGCCTTTTCTTTGTAAATCAATAGGACCTGAAAGTGGAGAAAAGAACTAAATCAAGCATTCCTCCTCCCCAGCTGTGCAGACTGCCATAGTATCACCTCAGCAACACTTAAATTTTCAATTTCATTGTATTAGTAGATCCTTGAAAGACAAGGAAGTTCTTCTATGAGTGCCACTTTTGTAAAGTATACGCCTTTACCACAAATTTCTCCTTTCCTTAACTCAACTTCGGGAAATAGTAAAAGTAGGTGAAAAAGACTAATGTTAAACAACAGAGAGGCATTTTTGGGCATGTAATGTGCAGAGCCAAGCTTCTTTCTTTGAATTCTTCAGCTCTTAAAAATAAAGAACTAACTCTGTGACTCCATGTGTAGGAACCCTGATTGCCTCCAACAATTAAAATTATTCAAAAATTGAATTTTGCTTATACAGGGAATTTTGGATAACTTTTCAGTGAATTCAGTTGATAAGCTTCTTGTTTACTTGAATTGTTATTTGCAATATGTCTTTCATTTCTGTCTCTCTGACAGTTCCAGTGTTTTGGTGTCACCATTCTATGCTTTCAGCACTGTACTCATTTTCTTTGTTGGCATCAGTCTTCTAATACACTAGTGGAATTGTTGGAAGCCATTCTGATTTACTGCTGTCCCATTAATATATGTGTCTGTGACAGCTAAGATTTTGCCAAAGGGGAAAAGTACTTATATGTGATCAAATGGTAGCAGTTTGGATTAAAAATGGTAGTCATTTATAAGGAACTGTAGGTGCTGCCTGTGACCTAAATTAATTTCTAGATTTATGACAGAATCCATCTTGATTTTATTGAAATCAAGCTTCCATGCTTTAGAAATTAGAATCACTACTCTGATACATTCATTTAAATTTTATTTGAAATAATTTATTTTTTCAAGCAGACAGATATAGTGGCTTATTGTACTACATGCCTACTTGCCTGCTGTTATCGCATAATCTGTAGTATTTTAGTACAGACCTTGAGTAATCTGCTTTGCGTTTAATAATCACACGTCACATACTCTGATAAAACATGTAATGTGTAACTGACTGGCAGCATCCTTTGGTATGACTCACTTGTCTGAAGTCTGTATTTAGATTGGGCATGAAATGGGGAGTTTTAGCAGAAAAAATGTCGTTGAAATGGTCGCAAATAAAATTACAGTAATTTTGAACAAGATAAAATACTCTATGTGTTCTCTAGTTGAAGTATATGGGTTTTCATATGTAATTGCATTCTTCACTGTGTTTGCATTTTTATTGGAAGTAATTATGTTTGTACCTGACTTAGCTCTTAGCTTTTCTAAACTGCTTAGGAACAAAAGTTTTGGGTGCTGTTTTTTCTTGGTTTTCTCTCTCTCTCTGTCTCTGTCTCTCTCTCTCTCTCTCTTTCTCTTTCTCTCTTTTTCTCTCTCTCTCTGTCTCTCTCTCTCTCTCTCTCACTTTTTAATAAATTTATATAACCTTTCAGTATTGTACTTCAACACGTGTGAGAACATAACATTTCCAATTTGGATGACGCTCTTGCTATACCTCCAGTGCACACATTTTTTCATTTACTTTAAGCTTTATCAGAATAAATTCATTTTAAAAGTATCTGTACTTGAAGCACTTACATTAATCACTGTCTCTGCAGAGGTTTGATACTGCAGTGGAACTTTAAAAGTAGTAGTGTACAAATACAAGAAAAATAATTGTGTTTTGGATACATCATTGATCCAGGCTGTAACTGAATGTATTGAGAGGAATGCTATTGCTCTTTGGTTATATGGCTAAGACCAACAGTGTCACCTGCAGGTGAATCAAGTAGATTTCTTATTTTTTTCAAGTGGAAATCTCAGCCACACCAGTCAGTTAGTGAAAATAGGAGGATCTGGCTGAGTAACTTTCAAATTAATATTTTAAATCAATTTTACTGCTTACTCTTCTTATGAAATTAATTGCAAATATGTAATGATTGCTTCAAATTCATTTCTTCAGTAAGTGCTTATTGAAAAAAAATCTTAAAATCATTCTTTAGTATGCATCAAAGATCCTTATTGACAATATTCTACCTATTTACCAATAAAAACCAAACAATGCTGGAAATATGAATGTTTTATGACATTCAAATCTGTTTACTGCTTTTATATGGGTGAAAATTATCTGTTTATTGATGGTGAATCTCTGGGTAGAATTTCGCAGAAATGAATTGCATGAATTAAAATGTCAAAAGTATTACGTTTAGATAAAAAGTAAAATTAATAAAGAAATTCTTTGATATTGCTAATATCTGTTGTATTTAAAAGATGCAGTAATCTAAGAGTAATGTACAAATTAGTATTTTAGTACAATAATGTACAAATTGTATTTATGTTGAGAGAAATGCTACTCTTCTGTCATTTTCTTGAGGTTTCACTGTCTTTGTCTGTCTGTTGCTAGATTTGTGGTTAACATAAAAATAATTAAAAAAAAAAATCAGGTCATATTTCTTGACTTTGTTGACTAGGACTGACATTGACATGAAGGATGCACAACTACTTGCTCATGTTCAGCTAAGCGTTGACCAATACCCCCAGATCCATTTCCTCCACACAGTTTTCCAGCCACTCTGCTCCAAGCCTGGGACCTGGTGTTGTCCTTGTCACCTTCTCTGGCCTGACGCTCAAAGTTCGAGCCTTCAGCTTAGTCACTTCACTATGTAGTAGTCAGAGTTGATGATTTGTCTGGGTTCCAGGAAATCCAGAAAGATCACCCCTTTCCTATCCCAAAAGGCAGGGCACATGACATTACCTGCTGAGAGCTGTATCTGGAACCTTTTCTTTGAAGAATTCACATCACCACTCAGTGAATTGCTGCTTTGCCTCTGATGCCATGTCTCATTACCAGAAATGATGCAATCCAGGAAATGGTCACCTTCAGCCTTACACTGGTTCAATAGGTCCTGACAAACTTGCATACAGTGTTCTTTCTATTCCTGTGTGAGCATTTGTGGGACTCACTTGACAGAAATTTTGCAATATTGTAATGTTGTCACCACTGTTTCTGATACACTGAAGCCAATATTCAGCTCTGTACACAGTTCCCTTGTCCTAATACACTGATTTACATGGGTGAGTTGATTGAGAGTCTTCATTTAGTGATGTGATAGCTACACATGGTTGTCCGGAATGTGGCTCATCTTTCACATTGCTGACGTCACTGCTGAAGCACACCACCCATCGTCAATCCCATCCACTGTTTGGTCTCCATAAATGTTAAGCGAACATTGATGAATGTCAGTGGGTGCAATTTTTCCACATGGAGGAATTCAGTGGTGCACCTTTACTTCCATGATAAGTGCCATTTTGTTAGACTGCCCCTCTGATACCATCTGTCACATGGCAACAAAACATGATGGAATATTGGCAGGAAGGTTCAACCTCTACTGCCACACCACCAACATCTGCCTCTGACATTGTGAGCCAAAATAATAAAATAGGAGGTATTATTTTTGGAGCAGCCCTCATAAATATATCAAGTCCTTGGTGGTAAGTGGTTGCCTTACGAATAATTCAGCAATATTTTAAGCCGGTTTCTCGAGTCTTCATGGTTTTGGTTTGTTCAGATTTTAGAACGTATTTGCCATTTAAAAAAATACTTTAGACTGTGTCAGCCATAAACCTTTGTGTTAACAAGATAGTGCTAAGCACAAGATTTCTTCCATTTCTTTGATCTTGTTTTAGGACATTTTAGTACATTTGAGGCAGTCTATCTTATTTTCCAAGTTGTTTTCACTTCTACATCTCTTAAAATAGGCATCTTTAATGTTATATGCGTTTGGTAACCTTGGTGTGTGCTGGGGGCTGAGAATGGGGAGAAGAGAGTTCCTAATCTAGTCAAACATTTCAAAGACTATTTAGTTGTTTAGTGATATTTAAAATGACTGTAATTGTAGTAAGTTAGTGTTTTTCCTGATACAGCACAATTCTTAAGATTTTACAATTTTAATCTTTCCTGCAAAACATAGTCTTTTCTTAATGTGCTTCAGAAAGTGTGATATTTTTAAGGACATTATGCGCATGATTACTGACCTGTTACAGTAACCAGCAAAATGAACTCACAGGGAAAACTGCTCAGATAGAATGTTAGTGCATTTTTTTTTTTACACTTCTGTAAATCACTTAATGAGGATATGATACTGCTTAATAAAATACATCAGTATTTTATGTCTAGACGAGAAACGGAGTGGTTTTCAGACTCTAGGAGTGTCTAGCAGTCTGTGAACTTGTTAATGCATTTTGATATCTCCAGTTTCAAGAGTGGCTCATATCAATGAGCAGGAAGTCGAGGAAAAGCGACAGGAGGCTTGCAGGACCAAACACAAAAGTAAAAAGTAAACATCCAAACAGTGGATGCACAGGCAGGTGTCCTAGCAGGAATGTAGTTCCTGTTAGAGCATGAAGGGACAGGGTTAGGTAAGCCAAAGCCTGTCTGGCAAGGAACCAGGCTTCCTGGTTAAGGTCAACAAGGACAGCTTATTTAGGTATATTAGAGCAGCAAAAGGAAGATGGGAAAATATGGGTCCACTGCTAGAATTATACAGATTATGTAAAAGGTTGAGGTACTTAATGCCTTCTTTGCTTTAGGCTTTATTTTTAGGACTGACTTTCAACAATCCCTAGTCTCTGAAACCAATGGGAAAGTCTGGAAAAAGAAAACACTTGTTGGAAGAGAGTCAGATTAGGGAACGTGCAAGCCTGAAAGGAGATTGTAGTGAGGTGGGGGTCAGCCTCTTTTCTCAGAAAATCAGTGACAGGACATGAGGTAATGGTTCTAAGTTGCATCAGTGAAGGTTCAGGTTGGATATTAGGAAAATTTCTATTTTGAAAGAGTAGTGAAGTATTGAAACGGGATGCCTGGGGAGTCACTGTCCATGGAGGTGTTCAAGAAGTGTACGGAAGTGGCACTGAGGGATGTGATTAGTGGGTTTAGTGGGTATGGGTTGGTGGTTGGATTAGATGATCTTAGAGGTCCTTTCCAACCTTCATGATTTTATTATTCTGGATAGTTTTTCTCGTTTAATGATGAAAGATGCTACTTTGTTAAACACAATTCAGATTTTTTTTTACAAATGATGGAAGACCAATAAGCAGTATTCTTTGCATATTTTGTCTGAAAAATTGACTGAAAAACATTAAAAAGCATTGTCTGAAATTCTAAAGTGCAATGAATCTCTATAAGTAAAACAGAAAAATGTCTCTACTACTGTTCATAACAGTTTCACAAAGAATGTGAAACTGAAGTGCTTCATGGTATGAACTAATTACTCAACTGCATATAAATAATTATAGTAATGAATTTATTAAAAATACCAAATAAAGTATTGTTGTGGGGTGTTGACTTTTGGGCTTTTCAGGCATTGAGAATGCCAGTAAAACGTATAGGAAACTACTTGCAGAAATGTATTTTTCAGTAGTATTTATCATTAATATTTTATCTATGAATGACTTGGAAGAATGATTTACTTCTGTTGATTTTAATGTCCTTTGTAAATAAAAGGGTTCTGTGCAAAAGGAATCCATGTCTATAAAACTGCTAACTGCTTTGCACTTCCAGATACTTTTTTAAGCACTGTAAATTTCACAGGATAAAAAAGCAGTCTTTTATAGTTAATGCAAATGATGCATTAAGTTAGACCCTTCTCCCAGAGTACAATTTAAAGGTACTCAGAAGTCCAATTATCTTTGATTTAGCTGTAAAAATTGCAGAATAACAGCTGTGCCTGCTGAGTGAATATTCGTCTGAAAAAAAGATAGCTTATCTGAGTAGATTTGAGGACAGGTTGCTAAGGGAATGTCTGACTCCTTTGGCTCTTTTTCAAATTTTACAGCTTCTGGTCAGTTGAAAATGCAAGTAAATTATAAAACAGCATCAAAACAATTTAGAATTTATATCGTCTGAATTGTCATTTTGCATGTTACTGCATATTTTGAGTTGTTTATTTTATTGTGACTGTATGTTGAGCAAAAAAAAAAAAAAAAGCACTTCAGATTTCAAAATAATAGTTACAAGTGCTACAGATTATCTTCCTATATTTGACTTGCATCTAAAACTACAGATTTTTCTATACTGCATTACAAATAATATTTTAAAGAATCATTTAATATGCAATAACACACAATATCTGTATAGAAATATACTCTAATTTTTTGTAGAATTAAAGCACACTTAATACTACTTGGGAGTATATTATTGTATATATATATTAAGTAAAGTATATATTGCTAGCATATTGAATTATTCATATAGAGTATAATTAAAATGTAATATTTAGGATTTACCACCAAGTAAAGGAACACAGATTCCTTCTCTTCCTACTATGGATAATTTTTAAGTAATAAAGAAATTAAAGGTTATAATTATTCTAAAACAGTTAATCTCAATTTCATGTATCCACATTTAATAGTGAGATATGCAGGACTATTTTGATGAGCCTTAAAAATATGCCTGTATAAATATGTTGCAAAAACTGATAGCTGATGTAGTCTTTTATCTTTGTCAAAAAAGCAACACCATTATTAAGTTGCTGGAGAACATCAGTGTATTTTCAAATTATGTTCTTTCATGTAGTTATCCAGTAAACAAACTATCAACATTAGCCCAAATATGCTGTTATAGTATTTAAAAATATGGCTGTAGAGTACATTTGTGTATGTTTTATTGCTATTTTACTGTCCCTGTTCTATATGAAAGAGGCTGGGAGAGAAGAAAATGCAAAATAACATGGAGAGGGCTTGAAATCAAACAGGCTGGAAGTAGTGTCTCTAGAGACAGGCATTTGCTGTAACTTGTCAGGTCTGATTAAGGGGGCTATTGGCATCAATCAGACCTGACAGTAGTATATCAGGGGTTAGTATAACTATAATCAGTGAGCTGATTAACGGGAAAGAAGAAAAAAAAAAAGGGTAATGTTTTGGATCAAACTCCTTTAAAGCATTTAGATCGTTATTTAAACCTGAAGGTTGAGTGGCTAATTACGTTTGTTATAATATAAGAAATAAATTTCACAAAGTGTGCTGCTGTTCTTCCTCATTTGTAACTGTGGTAGTTAAAGTCAGATTTGTACTGACACTAAAAAGATGGTTTTTATCCTAGAAAAAAATGTAATTGGCAGGTGTTCTCATCAGATTACTTCTCAGTAACAACTATTGTGATCCTAATATGTATTGTTTTCCATAGTTTCTCTTCAGTTTAATTTAACAACTTGATGTGTAAAGTTTTATACTCTTTCATTGACAATGTAGAAAACAAAGATGCCTTCACAACAACAAAAAGGAATTCTTCTGACTTGTCACCCTCATTGGTTGGATTGGATTTAATTCCATTTTGTTTTGAATCTATCAAAGTCCATTTTACTGAAGTTTAAAAGTTGTGCTACAACTTATGAATATTGCAATCAGTGAGACATCTGGGAGTGAGCTGGAAGTATAACATTTTAGATCTTGTAAACCTGGGTGTGTGTCTTTAACTCTTTTTGTAATTAACTATACTAGAAATAAAATATTAATGAAAAAATCAGATCAGTAGTACATGTGAGGTGTGATAAGTATCTTGCTCTGATAAGTAGGTGTCCAGATGCATAGTCAAACCATTCATTCCTTTTTCATTACATGGGCACAACTGGTTCTTTAAAGGATCAAAGTCATTTGTAATTGTATGAGTTCCTAGGATTAAGGTATAAAATAAAGCAAGCTATACAAAGTTGTGTTTCTTCAGTTAGAAATTAGTTTGCCTTTCCAGTGAGTTATAAGTAACTGTTTAAAATTTTAATTGTTCCATTGCTGATTTCTAGACTTATTGTTGATTGCAGCTGTTAGCTTTGATGGCTTACTAATTGCTGCTATTATGCATCAATGTAACTCACCTCTGTGAATCTTTCTAACATGAAAAGCTCAGTCTTCTCTGTAGATATCTCTTGTAACTGTAGTCTTACTACTGAATGTTTTTAAGATGTTCTTATTAGATAAATGTAATTCTGTATTGCTATTACTTTACAGCATGTTACGTTCTGACATAACATCATCTATTCACACTGCCCATCTATATATCTTTGTTGTGTAAGAAACCTGTTTTACTGGAGACATAATTCTGTTTTAACTGTGTAAAACGCAGCATCAGGTGGTTGTCACTGAGTAATGAAAAGCAATTTATTTATATTCATTGTTTATTACTTCCTTCTTTCCTACCTCAGTCTTATATTGAATTGTTGCCCTCTGTTTCACTTTCTGTGTTTTTTCTGCTCCCTGCCTGAGCTCCTCCTTTCATGAGGTTTTGTGAAATGCTTGAATAAATCATGTAATGTGAGGGTGCAGTAAAAAGTAGGATAAAAACAGAATTATGAAAGTGACTTACAGGATGCTGCCTTTTTTGACAGTTTTGCCTCAGAGAGTGCCAATATGGTAGTGTCCCTCATGGAGTCTGATATCAGGTATCTAATATTAAAATGTGAAAAGCTCCAAAGCATCACTGAGGGGAAATATTTCCAATGTATACAAAGCCCTAGAATAGCAATTTTCAAGAGAAAATTGCAGATTATAATACATTCCGGTGTGAGAATGGTCTGAGTGGATGTGTGTAAGTCTATGTGGTTTTCTGCATCTCTGTGCATGAGTGAAGCTCTTGCAGTGAACATTTTCTCATGGCCAAGAAAAAGCACCACGGTTAGTAGTTAGACCATGAATAGAGCACACAGTGTACTATGGCTATGCCCCTTGGCCAAAATGCTGTCAGAAGATGAGGAGTACTGGCTGTGACTGAAGAGATCATGCTGTAGAATCAGCCACATAATCTTTTCATGCACAGTAAGGGGAAATTATAGATGTGTACAAAGGAGTGGGAGAAGAGAGAAAGCCAGTAGTGAATTAAAAATGATGAGGAAGCTGTATTAACTGAAATCTACAGAAGTAGGTTTTTGGGAGAGTGTCTTTGAATTCTGACAAAAAATAGCAGTGACTAGACCAGAATTTTTATTGCTATCCATCTATGATGAATCAATGTGGTGGAGACAAACTTACTACAGACACTAATGCAGAAAGAGGACCCTGTTCCCTACATTTAGCTCCTTAGATGTTTTAGTTGTTGCTGAGCAGTGCTGTGGAGAGCCAAGAACATTTCAGTTTCTCAGCTTTTCATACTGTCCCATCAGTGAAGGGATCTGAGGGAGCACAAGGAACTGGGAGGAGATAGAGCCAGGACAACTGAACTACCCTGGCCAAAGGGATATGTGACATCATACAAAAAATAAAATCCTTGAAAAACTGTGGGGAGTTGGCTGGGTTGGCACTGCCTGGGGACTGTCTGGGCATTGCTCGGTGAGTGGTGATTATTCACTCGAGTATCACATGTTTTGTGATATTTTATATATCTATATCATATTATAAATATGATAATTATACATATATAATCATTACCTTTTTAAATGTTCTGTTGTAGTGAATAGTTTTTCTCTCAACCTACAAGTTCTGCTTTGTTTCTTTTTGTTTTCTCCCCCATCCCACTGGGAGGGAGGGTGGTGAGTGAATGGCTGCATGGTGCTTTGCTGCTTGCTGGGTTAAACTGCAACATTAATGTACTAATATTTTTCTGTACTGTAAAACTGTAAAAACAAATGGAAGGGACTTCAAAATTGTTCATCTTCCCAACATCATCCAGACACTTTTGAGAAGTTTTCTGCATGCTTGTATTTGGAATGATGCTTTGCTTCATCCATGTCACTTCAGTAAAAAAAATCTCTTTAATCTAGAAGAGATTAAATAATTTCTAGTCATGCCTAATTACTGCCTTCTACTGCTGCTGAAATACATAACATGCATTGTCCAGTGGAGATTATATCCTTCTGTGATCTCTAGGCTACATTTTAGCTGTTTTCAGTTTCTTTACCCCTGCTTAGTTTTGGCTGTTGTATCATAAATCAGATTTTTTTAGTCTGTCAAAAAAAAAAAAAAAAAAAAAACACAAGCAACTCCAGCATCATTGGTCATTGCACAGGAGCATGGGAGCTAGCCCTTGGAGTACAGATGCTTACATAGCTGCAGGCATCGAGTGATTTTTAAGATAAGGTTTGGTTTTCTTTCTCCTTCCCTGAAGAAATACTAAGGTTAATTAATAGAGAGTGGTGCAAAAGTTGCAAGCAAACACTAAGCAGCAGTTAATATCGATAGCAGGTGTTTGCTGTTTCTTGGAAAAATTCTCCAAAGGATGTTTCCCCACCTTTTAGGAAAACTTCTATGTGCAGTTGCAAACCAGCTTGCCTTCTCTAACAGTTCTTGTCTGATGTTTGCATGATTCTACTAAAAAACAAAAATAAAACATTCGAACACTTTAGATTACCATGATTCATATGAAATGCTTTATTATAAAGATTACTACTCATAACTCATTTGTGAACACAGTTGCAGGAAAATTAAAACAAAGAAGTCAGTATTAATCTGAAGATGAGTCAAGCGTTTGGGAGGTAGAACAGCTATTATGTTTGCTCATATGTGATTATCTGAAAAGATCTTTTGGTCCTTTTTTGGTCAATTTAGGTTAGTTCTCTGGGGTTAACTTACTGGGTAATTCTAGTGTCTGAAACACTGTCAGTTCTTAATTTGGACTTAAAATCTAATGGTTGATGCTGATTTAGTAGTTCTGCAAAAGCCTTTGTACATAGTCATTTTGTAAAAATTGTTTTTTTGTGCAGCCCACTGAATGGAGCTGATTATGATAAACTATTGTTGTCAATCTTGTGTTCCTGCTGTTTGTGGGAAGGTTTCATTTTTATCTTCAGGAATGCTCATTAAATCTGTGCTTTAAGAAATTTAAAAGCCTGTTTAAAGAGAAATTGCCAAAATTTTGCCATGTAGGATGTTTACTCACAATAATATGTGAACTTATATAAACCCATTGTCAATCCTGAAATATATTTACCAGATCTGCTAATGAAAAAAAAAACAAAAAACAAAAAACAAAACAAACAAACAAAAAAAACAACCAAACAAAAAAACCTTTAAGTTATAATTTGCCACGAAGACTTACTTTACTAATGATGCCTTACTTTCCTGAAAGGGACGGTAGGGTATTTTGAGAATCTGCTTTATAACATAAAGGAGATTAGAGAATTTAGTTTACTAACCTGATTATTTACAATTGTTGCACTCATTTTGTTTTGTTTTGTTTTGTAATCAGAATTGTATTTTGTCTAAAACAAATATGAAAACAAGTTTCTGTTTCCTATCATTCCAGTTGATGCTCCACCTGTTATCCTAGTTGACCAGTTCTTTACGCATCAACTGGTTTTGTCACGAAAGGGACAAAAGATCAGACAAGTGGTGGATATGCTTGGAAGCTGAATTTGCTAAAAAAGGAAAACTGTTCTTGAAAAGGAACTTAATGGACTTTATAGTATGGGAAATTGTAGCTAAATATTTTATGCTTATATATTCATATATAGATTGAGTGCATGGGAGCATGAATCTGAGGAGATTAATATCGTTTACTAGCATCATAGAATGTGTGCAGCTTACTCAGGTAGAAATCTGATACCAGCCACATGCAGGGCCTTAACTAAAATGAGCTATTAAAAAAAGTAAACCTGAAGGATGTGTCCGCTGTTAGAAATTAAACTCTAAGAAATTAATGGAAGATCATTTCCCCTCTATGAGACCATAGGACTTTTCAGACTGAAAAAAATCAAAAAAATAACAAAATTAAAAAATAAAAATAAAAAAAAAAAAAAAAAAAAAACAAAGCAATACAGCAAACCTCAGTATTTTTCAGAATGTTGATCTTCTGAAACTATGGTATGAAAACATCCTCTTGTCATGAAGTCTGGCTTCTAAGGGGAGTGAAAAGAAACTGAGAAAAACAACTAGCAAAGTTTATGACTACAGAAAAATGCATTTTCACAATTGTTTTAAACTGTTTGGAAGTTGAATTTATCACCAAATATTGTCCTCCTTGACTTCATTTTTCAAAGTGAAGTAATTTGGCTTTTTTGTTTGAGTTATCACCTGAATGTTACGTAAAGTAACATAGAGATTCATGAAATCACTTTGAATTTGAAAGAATTTTTTGAAACGTTGTCTTTCTTTGGTATAAAATAAAATGATTGACAGTCTTCACCTAAGAAGAAAAACCAATTTGACTATTCCATGTTTTCCCTGGTAGAAAAGGTCAGTGTGGAGCAGTTATTAATGATAATCCAAGAAGCATTGCAAAAGGAGATTTACAGGTCCAGAGAGAAACTTAAGTTGACAGTAAAAATATTGATAGCTTACCCATTTCTGTTTAGCCATACCCTAATACAAAAAAACAAATTGAAATGTCTTTGCATGAGTTCCAGCTCATTAAACAAATATGACACTTTTATTTTCCAGCTATTTCAATACCAGAAGAGGTGAAGTGGTGAAATAGCACTTTAAATGAACACACTTCTCAGTGTGCTGATAACTGAATTCAAAGTATGATAAAGAATATATTAGAAAGCTATTTCAGAGTTTGGTTGCACTTTCTTAACTCTCATATAGAAAGTAGACTCCTTTTGCTGAATCTAAGTTTTGAGTTTATAACTTTGTGAATGAAATACATTATTTCTGAAAATTAATTATAAAAACAAACACTACCACAGCATTTAAAAGTAATTATGAGATAGATTATAATGCTGCTTTGTTTATTATTTTAATTGAAAAAATAATCTCTGGCTTTGTTAACGTTTGCTGGTAGTCAACATTTTCTTTTGCTGATACTTTTAATTAGTGCCTTATATTTGAATTCAATTTACAATTTGAGACTACAAAGCTGATTTGTTTGTTTTTTGGAAGATTTTTGTTCTCAACTGTAAATCCTATTTGCAAAATAAATATACGAAGCAATCTTATTTTCTGGGAAGATATTCTCTGGAGGTCTCTGGTCTTGCTAAATGAGACAGTATATCAAGTATAGCTTTTAATTCAGGTCATTACTAGGCCTATCGTTGCTGCTTTAAAATAAGATCAAAGTAAAAGAGATTTATGACGAACATTTAGACATCACTCAAAAACAGAAAAATTAATGACACCAATTTAAATACATATTTTGATAACATGATTGGCATGAAAAAATAACTGATCTCAACATTGCCAATTTAGCTTGAGCAAATTAGCTAAGTATCTTGCATTTGTAGCATTTCACACCTTAAAGTCTTAATATGCATTGCTAAATGTATTTCCTCACTGTTTGCTAATTAATGTTCTCTGGAAGTACAGCTGTTAATTTTTTGTTGTTGACATGGCTCATTTTAAAGTGATAACAGTTGCATCTGTAGTAGTGTTACAATTCAGTTCATAAATTATGACCATACATTTATGTCCTACTGTTTTGTAGGAGTAAAAGAACTTGAAAAATCTGTATCTGCTAGTAAAATGCATCCAATAATATTTTGAAAAAAAAACATAGAAACAGCCCACGTGCACGCTCTCAGTGTTATGACTTATTCTTTCTTGCATTAAGTTTTAAATAGAACGGAACATAAAAATACTTTTTTGGATAGCATCACAAAGAACGTGTCTCAGGAGTGGTTCTTGGTAATTAGTAAAGAGTGATAGATTCTGAAAGTAAAACAATTGGACTGGAACAATACCGTGAGGCACTGCAGGGGGAAAATACTTCTATTAGGATTAATAAACGCAGGTGCCCTGGGCACCCTTATCTGAGTGGCTCTGTCTGGGCAAGGGGAGATGGACAAAATGGCCTCTACAGATCCCTTCCCATTTCAACCAATCTGTGATCCTGTAATTAAGAGTCTGTCAAGTTAGGTGTCAGAAAAATTCAGACACCAATTCCACCGGTTTCTAACATCTATTAATATTATTCTGATGATACTTAATTTATTGTTCAGATGAGAGGAAATTATTTTTCTCAGATTTGGACTAGCAATTTTCATAGAGGTTTTATAAGTCATCATTAACTTTCTATGTCTCTCCGTCTTAGCCAGTACTTTGAAGCATTATTACCTAGTGTTTTTGTGGGAAGTTTCAGGTTTTTATTGTTCTCAGATGAAAGTTAGAAATATTTTATCACAAACAACTTTTAGTGGGATTTGCACATTAAATGACTCACATGATTATGTAAAGAGTAGATTCTGGACAGATATCTAATTGTTTTAATGTAGAAAGTGTATATTAATGGTGTGCATTGACTTGATGTTATTAGATGATATTTCTATATACATTTTTACACTGAAGCCTACCAGCTTTGTGTCCAGCACAATATGTTGATGCAGTGAACTATTTCTGCCTCAAATACATGAAGTAGGTAAAACTTACAGTAGCTTTGCTAAGGTCTACATTGCATTTACTCAGATAGATATTCATATACTGATAAAGCTGAATTTGGATTTTTCTTTGCATATGCTTAATATCTCTTTCTTGCTTTAATAGATGCTTGTGACGACTCCAGAAAAATGGGACGTAGTAACAAGAAAAAGTGTTGGTGATGTAGCTCTCTCTCAGCTGGTAAAGCTCTTGATTCTTGATGAAGTTCATCTGTTGCATGAGGACAGAGGACCCGTACTTGAAAGTATAGTGGCACGTACTTTACGTCAGGTAAGGGAAAAAAAAAAAAAAAATCTTAAAAATGATTTTATTTTATTCACGAATATATTTCATTGTAAAAGGATAAATTCTTAGACAATGAAATCAAAATGCTTAGGTGGTTTACAATTTATCTCATAGCTACTCTGCACTAAGTATGAAGAATAATGACTTCTGCCTTCTTTTTTACCACAAATGTCAGATTCCTAGGATGCATAATTTATTACAGAGCTACTTCCTTATATTAGTTTATGTACTATACAAGTAATACCGAACTGGTTCATTTTTAAACAAAATATCAGTCAAGACAATATTTTAATATAACCAAAATCGCAAGAATTTTCTTACCAGCAGTGATTCTTTTTATTGTCACTCTTCCTGGAAGAAAAAATTTTTGAACCAAAGAATGAAGAAGCTGTCATCACTGCTAGAATACTAAGTCATTTGTATTCGAGCATAAACAGTCTTTCTTATTTTTTCCCTATGCTTTAGCAGTACTTTCTAAATACCAAAATCTGAAATGGCAAAAGGAGAAAAGGATGAATGTGTTTTTGTTTTTTCTTAAATCTCATGCAAAAGAAATTTTTACAGCTAGGCAATAACGATTGTACTCAATAGTTAGACATGTATTTACAAGAAAAATTAAATGTGGAAGTTAAAAATGAGTAAAAAGGGTTAGAATTTGAGTAATTCAATCATAGAATGGTTTGAGTAGGAAGGGACCTTAAAAACTATCCACTTCCAATCTTCTTGCCATGGGCAGGGACACCTTTCACTAGATGCAGTCTCTTAAAGTCCCATACAGTCTGACACTGAGCACTTTCAGGGATGGGGCATCCAGAACTGGGCAACCTGTTCTAGTATCTGACCACCCTCATAGTAATCTAAATCTACTCTCTTTGAATTTAAAACTATTTTCCATTGTCATATGACTACATTCACTGATAAAGAGTCAGTCTTCACCATTCGTATAGGCCCACTTTAAGGGTCTGTAAGGTGGCAATTAGGTCTCCCTGGAAGCTTCTCTTTTCCAAGCTGAAGAAGCTCAGATTTCTTGGTCTCTTCATAGGAGAGATGCTTTAGCCCTCTGATATATATGTGGCCCTCCTCTGAACTTGCTCTAATAGGGCTATGTCTCTTGTGCTGGGAGCCCCCAGGCCTGGATACAGTATTCCAGGTGGATTTTAATGAAGGTAGAGTTGAGATTGGGAATCAACTCCTTTGCCCTGCTGGTCATACTTCTTTTGATGATGCCAAGCATAAAGTTGCCTTTCTGTGAAGCATGCACACGCTACTGACACACATCAAATTTTAGTACCTCCAATGATAATAGTAAGCAGAGGGTAGGGTGGCATTCTCTTTGTTTTAATCTTAACAGTACGTTGTGCAAGATTGCATCAATACAAAGAATCTGTAACAAATTAGAAATGAACACAATTGTTCTTGTTATGGCTATATTTGCAAGCATGTTAATATTTAAAATCTCTTGGCTTTGAAGATGCTTTTTTTCTTGGTAAGGCTACACTAACCTTGTTAAGTTCCTAAAATAGCATTCCTTATATGCTTTCTGAATCATCTGATTCTGGCTCCAGTGAGAACTGAATAAAATTAATGTTTGCTCTGGTCCTACACAGTAAGTCTAAAGTTCTTGTATAAAGAACAACGTAAGTGATAATTCCTTAGAAGAAGCCAAACAGTGAAAGAAGTTATTTATGGAGTGTAGGGTTTTGTAGAGTTTATGCTATTTCAAGGACACAGAAGCATAACCTGTTTGATATTGTATTTTCTTTCTTAAATGGGTTTGATTACCTTGTTTTCCTTAGGCATCTTTAAAGTTAAGTATCTCAGTTTTTAGCAGTGACCGTGACGGTCACTGTCTTCATGTGAGATTGCAAGACACATTTTGTTTTTTTAACGTGAAGTTTTACTGAAGTTGTGAGGTAGGCTTCGGCTGTCTGAAATAGATGTCTAGAGCCATTTTATCTGCTTTAGGTTATCCAGCTTGGCCTTATGCTTCTGCTTCATTTGGACACAAATCTCCCATAGATCCTTTGCTTTTGTGCCTGTCAAGCCCACGTAGGTATCTTAAGGAATATTAAATGATCTGAGGCAATTATATCATGAGTACTGAATCCTACCCTCCGTGCATTTATTGTAATACAGCAGTATCTTGGTTCAACGCTCATTTAAAAAATAGCTCTCTAGGGTGCTTTAATCTTCTAGGGTTTCAAGGTTTGTTTTACCTACCAAGTTGAAGTTTAATTCACTTAGAATTGAAGTTACTCTTCCTTAAGTGAAGCAGATAGGAAGAAAAACAAAGAAGAAATCTTGCAATTAACTATCTCACCACCTTTATGAATAGCTTATTTATTTTAAATTGGTAAGAAAATCAGTGATGGAGATCACTATGGATCACTACAAGAAAACAGTTGAGAGAATGCAGTTGAAGAGTAGGAAAGTATACTGTAAAAGAATATACTTAAGAAAAGCAGATAAACAGAAAACAAACAAAAAAAGAAACACAAGGATTTGTAGAAGTATTTAGAACTATGCTGCAGGAAACAATTCTGGACAGACTGGATAGCTGGGCTGAGGTCAGTGGGATGAAGTTCAACAAGACCAAGTGCTGGGTCCTGCTCTTAGGCCACAACAACCACAGTTAGTGTTACAGGCTTGGGGCAGAGTGGCTGGAAGACTGTGTGGAAGAAACAGACCTGGGGGTATTGGTTGACAGTTGACTGAACATGAGCCAGCACGTAGCTGAGAAGGCCAACGACACCCTGGCTTGTATGAAATAGTAGTGCCAGCAGGAGCAAGGAAGTGATCATCCCTCTGTACTCAGCCCTGGTGAGGCTGCACCTTGAGTACTGTGTTCAGGTTTTGGTCCCTCAGTACAGGAAAGAGATTGAAACCCTGGGACATGTCCAGAGAAGGACAGTGAAGCCAGTCAGGTTGCTGGAGCACAAGTCTTGGGAGCAGCAGAGGAAACTGGGATTGTTAAGTCTGGAGAAGAGGAGGCTCAGTGGAGACCTTATCACTCTCCTCAACTACCTGAAAGGAGATTGTGGTGAAGTGGAGGTCATTTTCTTCCCCCATGTAAGTAGCAATAGAATGGGAGGGAATGGCCTCAAGTTGTGCTGGTAGAGGCTAAGGTTGGATATTAGGAAAAATTTCTTCTCTGGAAGAGTGGTCAGGTTCTGGAATGAGCTGTCCAGGGAGGTGGTTGATTTGCCATCTCTGGAAGTGTTCAAGAAACATTTAGATGTTGCACTGACGGACGTGGTTTAGTGGGGAAATATTGGTGATAGGCGGACGGTTGGACTAGATGATCTTGGAGGTCTTTTCCAAGCTTGGTGATTCTATGATAGGAAGTAAGAAGAAGGAGGTAAGTTTTGAAATAATACTACATCAATCTGAAATATCCTTATGCCAATTACACCACTGCAGTTATTGCTGAGATCAATTACCTGATTCGTATACTAGTTTAAGGCATCAGAGCTATTGACTTTTTTTTTTGAATTTATAGTAGAGGAATTCAGAAAGTGATTAAATAAGTTATTCAAAAAAAAGTCTATTACAGATTACTAGTCACTAAGTCAGACTTGGGCTGAGGGCTATGCTGGCAGTTGTCATTGACATTTTCCTTGTTTATGTATTCTTAATAGAACAACCTCTTTTGGCCACTGTGGGAGACAGCGTAGTAGAGTAGTTGGATTTTTGGTTTGACCTGGAATAGTCACTCTGTTGTATAACTTCTAGCACAGAACTGTGATAAATTCCTTTCCGTACCGCTTGTATTTTTTAATAAACCAGTAGCTATTCTTATATAGTTATGTTATAGTTTAATCTGGATCGTACTTCCCTATGTGTATTAGACAATGATATGATTCCTATGCATGTCAAGATCTGTATAACATATACAGCTTTCTGTGTTTTGCAGGCTTGTTATCTTGTCGTGCAAGAAAAGGAAATACCTCTTTTGTTTTCATATGATGTCTTTGAAGGTTGTTTTGCTTAGATTGTGGGAAATAGAAAAATAGACAATGGATTTTTTTATTTTCGGTTTTTATGTGAATTGGGCCTGATGTAAATCTCTAGTATCACTGTGCCGGAAAAGAATGTTTTGAAATCTGTATTCATACGCTATACAAATACAGCCATGCCAATACATTCTGAAAGCAGGAACATCCTGATGCATTAAAAGGTCTGTCCAAATTTGCACCTCAACATTTTTGAATTGTAACTGTACTTTTCTCCAGATGGACACTGTCACACCATTTCCTTTGGGAGTTTAGCGTGTTCATTTTAACTTACGGCATTTTTTTTAATCAGCTGTTTTAATAACTTGGAAGGACAAATATATATTGGAATTGCTGGCAGTCTTAATCCTAGTGGAGTGAACAGTGTATTCACGCATGTTTGTACTTCTCAATTTTTGAGAATGTATTTGTAAGTGATTTAAATTGACTTTGCTAAACATTCTGGTTGGAAAATTGCTCTGAGCTCTGTTACATATTGCAGGTGTAACATCAAACAACTTCTTTGAACCCAATTTATAGCTTTGATGTTAAAAGTTTTAGTCTAGAGAATGAAACAGATGTAAAACTGAAATGCTTCAACTTTTAATCAAAATTTTCACAGTTCTGTAATATCTGCTAAGCTTATTAGTTTGAAAGAAGAAATGAACTACATGCCACTGAATTCTTTTGTCATAATTATTCAGGGAGGTTGATGACTTCTTTGCTGCTTATGAGGAAAGAAAGCATTCCTGAATATGCGAGTTTTGGTACCTTCTCTAAACTCTGTGAATAAGTTAAAAAAAAAAAAAAAAAAAAAACCTCTGGAAAAACATTTCTCAGATTTTGGGAAAACAAGGCTACTCTCTTAGATACACAAATACTGCCCTCACAGTCTTATATTTAAGTTTCAAGTAATTTCTATTTTGTATTATATCAACTACATCGCTAGATATGTACTAGGTGTGTAGCTGTGTTCCTGGAGACTCTCCTAAGCTAGTTGTATGGATTACAGGTGCCCACTGACATGACAACTTATCATATGTACTTCCTTTAAACAAATTATTCAATTTGAATTAAACTTTAGTGACACCATTTAATTCTGAATCTCACATGTTTTTTTAATGATACAGTAATGTTGGAAATACAAGGCTTTAATTTGGTTAGAGGAATATATTAGCATATTTATCATCTTCATGGTAAACACAATAAAAATAAATTGTAATAAATATTTTCTCATTCAAATACAAAATTTCTGAGTATCAACATAAGAGCTCTCACAAACAGAAAATCCTTTGTTACTTTCTTTTTAATGCATGTTGTGATACTCACAATAAAAGAAATAATGTGTATTTCAAGATAACTTATAAATGAGGAAAGTAACAATTAATGTTTCCTTTTATCTACTTAATTTCCATTTTGATTTCTTCTCTTTGTAGAATTATAAATCAGAATCTGAAGGGAGTTCTGAAAATTAGGCAGCATTTTCAATCTTTTGCCTCAGTGCACCCAAATTCATTGTAATTAAGTTTTTTAAAAAGAAAAGAGCATATATTTTTAATTGAAAATCTCTGGCATGCACTTAACTAAACACAGTGGTAAGCAAACCTCACAATTGTACCACTGCATGAATCTGCTTCCACATTTATCAGTGAAATTATCCTATTTATTTATGCTTAGATGTCTGCAAATTTATTTTCAACACTTTCACAATTTAAAATGTGATTGTCATTTGGGACAGCTAGAATAGAAAACATTTATGATTTTAATCTTGCTCTAAGTATTGCTAAGTGATATAATTTACTTTGGGATTTAATGGTTTGCTTTTTTTATTGCAAATTGCCAGTATTTTAAGGTGAATCTACCTAGTCTTTCTTGTTACAGTCAGCTCTTCCAGATGATACAAAAATTTTCACCTTTAAAAAATATAAATATTGAAGAGAACCACAGTCTTTTTCTGGATTATGAACTAAATGCTATCAGCAATTCATATTTTTTCTATAGATAAATGAGTAGTTAAAATCAAAAATGAAAAGGTTTCATAAACCCTTCTCCTAATCCCACCCATGCTTTGTGTCTTTAGAGGGCACTTTTATAAGTATCTGCAAGATCAAGGGTTAGCTCCCACTGAGCCATGAAAAAAACATCTTTGCAACTGTGACCCACTGTCTGCCTTCCTACTTTCTCCATTCCCAATCATCGTCTTTTTCTTCTTCATCCCCTGGAAATTCTAATGCTATCCTTCTGAGATTTTTTTTCCTAATGACACCTCAGTTAAGAAAATTTTCCTTCCTCTGGATGCATTTTCCCTATTAATTAGTTCCTTAATATCTCCTCTACACCCTTTCTGTCTTTCTGTCTTTCTGTCTTTCTTTCTTTCTGTCTTTCTTTCTGTCTGTCTGTCTGTCTTTCTGTCTTTCTCTCCTTTGTTTCCTTCTTGTGCCTTCTTACTAGAAATCGGAAACAAATTATCTTAGAGGTTTCCCACCCAGAGCAAAATGCTGATTTCTTTTTACTTGGGAATTTTCATGTTCTTGGAATCCTGTTCTTGATGAAGAGAATTTGAGTAGCTGATTGCTAGTGATCTAAGAACAACTGAGAAGAGGGAAGGTTTGTTCATTTGTCTCCCTATATTATCTGTAAACGTAGACAGCTGTAATTCATAGAAGTGTCTTTTGGGACTAGCATGCATCAGTAAATAATGGCATTTGCATCTCATCCTGAATAATTGCTATTACTCTTTTGTCCCTTCTGTATGCTAATCAAGTTTCTCAGGTTCTTCCATTACAAGATAAATGAAACCAACTTACTAAAACTTTCTACTATAATGGTTTGGTTTCCACTTAGAGTGCTTTGGAGCTTTTTTTTTTTTTTTTTTTTTTAATTAATTTTCTTTTGTATGTTTTTAAAACGTCAACAAAATTGGGTATAGAACTTATTTTAGTATTGGTTGTGGCACAAAAAGAAATGGAACAACTCTCTCCTGCTTGTTCATTAAGCTGACAGACAAATTATTTAATAGTAGCTGCAGGATTCACTTGTTGCTATAAAAATGTTTCCTGAGGATACTTTCTTATTTTGCAGCTCTGTCCTTTTTTAGAATGAGATAAATTAAGAGAAATTAAATTTGAATGAGACCAGCAATGTAGATTTATCTGTTTGGCTGACTCATATATCAGTTATATTAATTCTACCAATCACCACTTATTCTCACCACAGGTTAGTTTTTTATTTTCTGCATATCATTGATAATATTATTGAACAGAGTTGGGATTACAATGCATTTAGAGACATCCCTTTTTAATTTCTATCTTTCAATGATAAATTCCCTGTAAAAAGCTGTCAGTTCATCAGCTTGTGATAAAATTAATGGAAGTTTTGTTGCCATTGTGTAATGTTATTTTTAAACAGTATGTTATACATAGAAAGTCTACTGCTTTCCATAATTCTAGATCTATCTTATTCTTGTCTGGCGACCTTGTAGCTGTGTAAAAATGTATTGTTTTTAAAAGCAATATATTTTTAATAAACAAAATGTTATCTCCATTTGCTTGGGAATTATTATGGGATATTTGAATTAATCTTCAGAAGCTTTCCTATAAATTTCATGGAAGTGGCCACACAGTCATATTGCATGCCATTTTTTATTATTTATATTTGAACATTTTTCTGTTTTTCTGGTATATCCATGGAGTTTAAAAGGTAATCATGATTGTCATATGTTTTGTGCTCCTTGGTAATTGGTAAAGGAGTTTAACTGATTTGTAGAAGAGTTCATATTTCTTTTTTGTTTTTCATTTTTGGAAAAATAACAGTAATCATGATATGAAAAGCATTTTGTCATTCAGGAAAAACTGACATGGCACTGTGCAGGTGATAGAAATCTCTTAACAGGTATATTCAAAATGCAGTTTCTTCAGGCAAAGTACTTAATATTTAGCGAAGGTAAAAAAATATGGCTTCTAATAGTGCTTTCTGCGTGATTACATTTTTTTGGTACCTCTTTTAAACACATTCTAAATGGAGGACTGAGATCACAGTATTTTCAGGGTTCACTGGAAGCAGAGTAAAACTCATTTATAAAATTACTTAACTAGATGGTTGCCTAGTTACAAATGCATTCTGTGCAGTGTTTGAGTTGTCAATAGCATACTACCTAGAATCTTCAAAACAGTATTAGTAGTTGGTTCTTTACTATGCACTTTTGATTTTGCAATTTGAACATTTTTATGTTACTGGTTTTCCCATTTTTGTTCCTACAACTAGGAAATTACCACCTAAGTGTATTGATTGACAACTTCTTAATACTTTCATTTAACAGTAAGCAACATATCAGAAAAAAAGTAAACACTGGTTAAACACTAAAAAAAAAAATCCTTCTTTGTTATTTTTGAATACCTTTAATTTTTTTATTTAAAATTTCCCATGAAAATTCCTTTCTTTTCCTTTCTTTCATCTCCCTTCTCCCTTTTATTCTTTATGTGGGGTGATATCTAACAAGTAATTAATGTATGTGCCCATACATGGTATTTGACTCTTATCAGTGTCAGACAGGGAACTTAGGAACCTAAGTTATGAATTAATCTTCTTGCCTATTTAGACTAAGCACTGATAAATGCTTGTGTTTAGTTTTCTGTATGTCTCATCCCTAGTGGATGTCTAAAGAATCACAGAATCATAAGGCTTTGGAAGGGACCTCTGGAGACCATCTAGTACAACCCTCCTCACTAAAGCAGGTTCCCTGGAGTAGGTTACACAGAAAAGTATCCTAGTGGATTTTAAATATATCTGGAGAAGGAGACTCCACAACCTCTCTGCACTGGTTGTTCCTGTGCTCTGTCACCCTCAGAGTAAAGAAGTTGTTCCTCATATTTGTATGGAACTTGCTATGTTCCATTCTGTGCCTGTTGCACCTTGTTCTGTCACTGGGCACCACTGAAAAGAGCCTGGCCTCGTCCTCTTGACTCTCAGCCATTAGATATTTATAAGCATTGATAAGATCCCCTCTCAGTCTGCTGTTGTCCAGGATGAACAGTCCTAGGTCTCTCAGCTCCACATCTCTCATCATCTTTGTAGCCCTCCACTGCTCTCTCTCTAGAAGTTCCCTGTTTTTCATGGACTGGGAAGCACAGAACTGGACAAAGTACTACAGATATGGCCTCATCACGGCAGAGTAGAGGGGGAAGATCACCTCCCTTCACCTTCTGGCTGCTCTCATTTTAATACACCCCAGGATACCATTGGCCTTCTTGGCCACAAGAGCACACTGCTGGTTTGTGGTCAACCTGTTGTCTACCAGGGTGCTGAAGTCCTTCTCTACAGAGCTCCTCTCCAGCAGGTCAGCCCTTACTCTGTACTGATGCATATGGTTATTCCTCCCTAGGTGTTGGACTCCGCACTTGCCCTCACTGAACCTCATCAGGCTCCTCTTTGCCCAACTCTCCAGCCTGTCCAAGTCTCACTGAATGGCAGCACAGCCTTCTGGTGCATAAGTCACTCCTCCTACCTTTATATGAACAGCAAATCTGCTGGGGGTGCATTCTGTGCATTCAACCAAGTCACTGATGAAGATTATAAGCAAGACTGGACTCAGTACTGACCCCTAGGGAATGCTACAGGCCCCAACCACACTGTGCCACGGATCAAAACCCTCTCAGTTTTGCTAGTTCTCAATCTACCTCATTGTAAATTTATCTACCCCACACTTACTAAGTTTTATTACAAGTATGTTGTATGTTGGGAAAGCCTCACTGACGTCAAGGTAAATAACATCCACTGCTCTTCCCTCATATACTCAGCTGGTGATGACATCATAGAAGGCTACCAGGTTAGTCGACATGATTTGGTGAATCCATGTTGACTGCTCCTGAAAAATTTCTTTTCTTCCACTTGCTTGGAGATGACATCCAGAATATGTTGTTTTATCACCTTCCCAGGGATGGAGATGAGGCTGACTGGCCTATAGTTGCCTGGATCGTCCTTCTCTTACCTTTTTTGAAGACACGTGCTTTCCTCCAGTCTTCAGGTACCTCTTCTGTTCTTCATGACCTTTCAAAGATGATAGAGAGCAGCTTGGTGATCACTTCTGCCAGCTCTCTCGGCACTTGTGGGTGTATCCTACTGGGGCCTATGGCTTTGTTTGAGTCGAGTTTGCATAGACTACTTCTGACCAGATCTTCATCCACCAAGGCAAAGTCTTCTTTTTCCCTGACTCACTCTCTTATCTCCAGGGTCTGGGATTCTTGAGGGGCGGTCTTAGCAGTAGAGACCGAAGTGAAGAAGATATTCAGTAACTTCAGCTTCTCAGCATTCTCTTGTACTGGGGTACCCACCTCATTCATCAGCAGATCCACATTTTCCCTTTTGCTGCTGACATACTTAAAGAAGCCTTTCTTGTTATCTTTGACCTCCCTTGCCAGATTTATTCCAAGTGCGCCTTAGCCTTCCTGATTGCATCCCTGATAACATTCCTATATTCCTCCCAAGTAGCCAGACTCTTTTTCTATGTTCCATAAACTTTTTTCTCCCATTGGTGTTTTTTTCATGAGCTCCTTGCTCACCATGCCACTTTTGTCTGATTTCTTACTAATAGGGATGCACTGGTCTTGAGCTTGGAAGAAGTGATGCTTGAATTTCAATCAACTCCCTTAGGCTTCTTTACCTTCCAATGCTCTCACCCATGGGTTACGTCCAGGTAACTCCTTGAAGAGGTCATGGTTGGCTCTCCTGAAATCCAGGGTGGCAATCCTGCTTAATGGCTTTGTTTCTTCCATGTAGGATCCTGAGTTTCGCTGTCTCATGGTCTCTGCATTCAAGGCTGCCGCCAACCGGTCTTTCCTTGTTTGTAAGAACAAAATCCAGCAGCACACTTCTCATTGGCTCCTACCACCTGCATCAGAAAGTTATCTTCCATGCACTGCAGGAACCTCCTGGACTGTATATGCCTGGCAGCTGTGCTTTTCCAGCAAATACCATAGTGGCTGATGGCCCCCCATGAGAATTTGTGCATGTGATTGTGATACTACTTTCAGCTGTCTGTACAAGACCTCATAAACTTTCTCCTGATTAGGCAGCTTGTATTAAACATCCACAAAAGCGTTACTCCTATTAGTCTGCCCCTTAATTCTCACCCATAAGGTCTCCAAGCTCTCCACTTATTCATTGTTCATCTCTAGGCAGAGCTCAATACATTTTAGTTGCTCTCTCATTTTAAGAGTATCTCTACCACCTCACCCTACTGGCCTATTTTTTCTAAAAAGTATCTAGCCATCCACAGCAGCGTTCCAGTCGTGTGAGCTATCTCACTGTGTCTCTTTTATTGCATTGAGATCATGGCCCTACCACTGCATACAAAACTCTAATTCTTCCTGTTTATTCCTCATGCTGCATACATTGGTATATAGGAACTTGAGGGTTAAAAAAGGGAACAGAGGATGCAGGTTTCCTTAAAGGGATGCAAGAGGATCCTCCATAGCTATACACACTCTTGAGGGCATACGGACTGACTGCTGGGAGCGTGTTGAAGTGATTCTGAGTTATCTGAATATAAGATTAATTTCTAACCAATGGACAGTTCTGCAAAGATTAGAATATGTAAACTTGTCTGCTTCGCTTAGTTCTTTGCTTGAGTTGAATGATCAGGGATGTGCTTTCCAGCCTGATTGTAATTCATTCTGTGAATGTGAAATTTTAATACTTGGAAATGGGAAGACTGCCAAGATCATAAAGTTCAGGAAAAATGTTAGAAGTCAGATAAGAGTATCTCTGTGCATACTCTTTATGCTCTCAGGTGGTGGCTGTAATGTAATGAGACAATGTGCAAATCTTAAAACCTATTTGGAGGAAAATGATCGTGCTGTGATCAATTTACAATCCAGAGAGGCTCTTCCCATATCTTATCCTTTATCATTTACAGTGTAAATTGAGATTATGTTAGAATGTGGACATGAGTACTGGGTAGCTATCTTCTGTTTATTTTTTTCTGTATACGTATAATTTCACGGTGTGATAACAGCATTTTCTGAACATGAATGGTTAACATGCTGTCAATTCTCCACATGCTACAGTGAATACTTCTCAATTAGATATACTAATTAAATATGTCAATTAAATGTACTTATGGCAATTACTGTTTCTTATTTTCAATGCAATATCAAATTAGTGAAATATAGTAAAGCTTTCAAATAATATGATGTGCAAACACTGTGACAGTTCAGTTTTCTAAAGAAAGCCATGTAAATTTTAATTGGTGCTTGCATATTTTTTCTAAGATAATTAAGCACATGTGATGAAAACATTTGAGATTGTGTGCCATTTGTGACGCAAATATGTTTAGATGAATATCACCAATAAGTGATAGAGAATGTACAGAAAAAACTTTGACATCCCAAATGTGTTTTCAGTAACTTTTACTCCAGTTTCAGGAAAATGCTTTCATGTATATTAAGCATGTTCTTTAACTGGGGCTTCTAGGACCAAGTAATGAGGGATCCAGTGCATTAAAAATACTGATGTTTAAATGTGCTATAATTACAGAATGCTCTCTTGCACTCTGTAAATGCACAGAAGATATACCAAACATTTTAACACTTGGTCTTACAGGAGAAATCTGAACAGTAGTTGCTCTGTAGGCACAGAGCTCTGTGTTCTAAAAGTCTGTTAAAATTCTAAAATCCATTGTGAGGAATAAAATCTCTGTAGTGCTTGGCTCGATTAATAACGTAAAAGTCATTAAGAGTCACTTATAATCACAGAGAAAAGTGCAAAGCCAAAATCTGTTATTGTTACAGATTCAGGAAATACTATTGTCCTGACTTTTAAGTTTAACACTGTTTTGGTCACTGTTATTGTTAATCACCCTTTATAATTAAAAGAATAAAGAAAAGTAAAATAACTCAAAACTTCACATACATACACACAGACTCTAGTTCTAATTTGCAGTTTGAATAATGTGTGAGCATAAAATAATTGATGTTTAGGATATACATATCTCTTTCTGCTTCTTGATTTTTTTTATATTAACTATTGATATTCTATGTTATGTAGTGGATGTAGAAGTAGATGGTTAAAAAAGTTTTTTTTATGGCCTTGAAAGAACTTAAATTGATGAAGTTTTATTGCTCTTTGGAGCACTTAGTTATACACTTGTTTTTAGTAAAGCCTCTGAATCTCTTTATAGTCTTAACAGTACTGCTTCAACATGGAAGTCATGTAAAAATAGTTGAGGATGGGAATTTCATATACAAGTTTAGCATTAGTAAGTCAAGTTTTATAGAGTTATTTTTAAAGGCTCACAAGTCAGGTAGGCAATTCTGAGACTCTCTGCCAACTCTGATTTCTTACATAATATCACTGCTTTAGATAGCCAGTCTCACTTTGCTTCAGGTAAATTTGGCAGAGATTGTATTTAATGTAGTAGTGACTATTGATCTACTGACCTCCTTTAATGATGAAAGACACAAACTTGCCTAATCCTGAGAAAAGCTTACAAGCCTAACCAAAACCTGTGGAACAAATAACTGCTGTTATCAGACTCCTGCTTTGCTTTATATGTATTATGCACTTTTGGAAATTGAAAGCTTGAAGTTCCTCAGTGAGAGTACTGAAAAATTGCTGCAAATTGAAATGTTGTATGTTGCTGGTGAATAGAGGAAAAGCACATTTAATATTGACTGAAATTAGCTTATTGATAGTCTTTATATTAATGTTTTGTTAGTTTTTATATTTAAATAGAGTAAGATACTTTATTACCTGTTTTCTTTATCATTCTGATTTGATTTTTGTAGCTTAACTTAAAAATAGAAAAAATAATTTGCAAATTTTAGACTTACTGGAAAAAGCAGGCAGGCATTATATACATAGACAAAAATATATGTGCAGGCACAGTATAAAGTATATTTGTTTACAAGTGCATTATACATATTAGAAACTTTAAATGCTCTTGCATGTGTTACTTGTCTGCTACAGTTTTCAGGAGCAGTTAGAATTCAGAGTTCTCATCAGCTCCCTGACCCCACAGTGCCATCTGCCACATCAATTAAATGGTTTCTGTTTACACATTTTTGAAAGGGAGAAGCCTCAGTAAGCCATAACTGTTCTTTGGATGTTGTTTACATTTTGAAAGGAAACTCTGAATAGTTAATTGCTGTAAAAAATCATAATTCCATGGTTATTATGCAGAATTCTTGTTAATTGTTTAAAAACTAGAAATGATTTCCTGCCTTCTGATGGAACTGAGCATATTTTTCAAGCTCTTAAGAGATTTAGAATATATTACATTTATCAAAATCAAATAATATGCTGTAGATTGAAGCTCAGTTACACTTTCTGATTAAGGTATTTGATTACCAGGTGACAGTGAATGAAGTGTAGGATAATTAAATATATCACTAAGTGGTTACTATTTTTACAGATTCAAGCTGAAAAAAAAAAAAGTGCTTATGCATTAAAAAAACTAAATATTTGCATGAGGTGTCCATGTCCAGGCAGTGTCACAAGTTGGAGATGCTGGACTCTTCTGTGCAGAGGCCGGGGCTGCCTCATGCTGGACACAGCCAGTTACAGAGGACAACAACAGCTGCACTGCAGGGCATAGCTGTCCTCAGCAGCTGAGATGGCAACACCTCAGGAAAAGCCTTTTAAAAAAGGAATAGAAGAAATGCTCCTAGCTGTAAGTGAAATACAAAGCATGAGAAACCACCCTGTGAGAGTGCGCGCACACACACACACACACACACACATCACCCCAAAACTGTGTAATTGAGATTGACTGTAGTACTTAGGTCATCATGTAATCCAACTGTACAAAGATGCATAAGAAATTGTATTTCTATAAATGCTTCTTTATGAACTTGCTTATCTACCCTCTTGATCCTGGCTTCTCATCTGTCCCAGCTCTTGGAATTTGAATCTGCAACTTAGACTTGTTGTACATGAGCTTTCCTTTGCAAAGCTGCTCTTTTGTGTAAGTGCAGAAGGGCTGATCAGTCAGCAGATATTCTGTGTTTAGTCGATTGCATCCACAGTCTGAGTATTCTGATTTTTGGCTATGTGATCTGTCCATTATCAGGCAGCTTACTGGCTTGCTTAACATCTTTAGGCTTGGAGGGGTGGGGAAGAGATGATTTCTTTGGGGAATTGGTTTATGATTTTGGTGAACTTACTGTTCCCAAGGTCTATATTATGGTATGACGTGTATGAATGACCTTCATATACTTCATAATAATCTTTATTGAAAACTTCTAATTTTTCCATTTTAAAGGAAGTCCACAAGACTTTCACTTTGAGCATTTTTTTAGTTCAAAATTGGTATATAAGTAAAACTTCATAGTCTTTTGAAAAGGGCATAGCTAGTTAGAAGATACCAATCTTACTCATCTGCATTTGAGACAAGTTGAGAACCTTGTTTGTGGCATCAGTTATACTCCATAAAAGTCTTTTGATGAAAGTTACTGTGAACTTTGATTCTAAATAATTATGCTGTTAAGTAAACTGCAAGTCAGCCTACACATCTTCTAATATTCTAGAAGGGAATGGGAAAATTCCTGCTTGGTTTCCTCAGTCAAATATTTTGGTTGTTTTCATCTGATTTGAAAGTTACCTGGAAACATGCAGTATGCAAGCAATATGGAACACAGTATTTCATTGTAAAGAACCATTTATTGCCTTTATCAAGTGGAAAGGCATGTAACAAGCATTTGGAACATTTGAAAAATATACCAAAAAAAAAAAAATAGTCTTTTAGTGACTTCCTGGTATCTTCAGTTCTGCAGAAGCACTGATACATAATAGAGAAATGCAGATAGTGATGAATCAGGATAGATTGCCTAAGAGAGCTGTGGAAATATCTATGCAAAAGCTGAGACTGAGGAACATAACTTATTTTATTCTTTCTATTTGCAAATGTGAGAATTCAACTAAGGAAGAAATGATACTCAATTATTTGTTCTAGTTTTGCTTGTAAATTGTACAGTCCCTTCTTAACAAAGCCAGTTTTGCTATTCTTGTTCTTTTGTGTCAGTTAATGACTATTAACTTTTTTCAGGATAAAGTTATATTTTACTTGATGAATATTTTACAGATGAATGAGCAAGATTTGATAGAGTTGCACAGTGCTCTGGTTTCTTCAATGCAGGACAATCACTGGCTTATATTTATTGTTCACCCTTAATATACAGTGTTAAATGCTTCTTTGCTGTTAATTTTTAAGTGATATTTTAATACTCTTACTGTTCTTGATTTCTTGGTTTGTAACACTTGGATCATTTACAGATTTTCTTTTTTTTTTTTAATAGGTTGAATCTACACAAAGCATGATTAGGATTTTGGGTCTTTCAGCTACGTTACCCAATTATCTTGACGTTGCTACGTTTCTACATGTTAATCCCTACATTGGACTATTCTACTTCGATAGCCGTTTCCGACCTGTACCACTGGGTCAAACCTTTATAGGAATTAAGACAACTAATAAGGTAAAGAATGCCAAAGAAAGGGTTACCGTTTGTTTTGATTGTACTTTGTCTATGTATGTGTACGGGGATATCTTTTTTTCTTATACTCAACCTGTTTCTGTGTAATGATGCACCTATTTGAGACAAGCTTAAATAATCCAGTTTCCTCAGTTTGCAGTCCTTTATATAGCCCTGTGTATAGTCATTAATGTAGCTGGATACGATGGTATCTAGCTGTGCATTTTCTTCCTTTCACTAATAAGTTTTGCTTGATTAAGTAGAAATCATCACCCTCAACAGCAGAGTCACTGCAGAAGCTGATTATTCTGCCTTTCTCATTTTAGTTTTCCATTTTGCTAGAAATTATGCCAGTAAGGATGCCTGTTGGAATAATCACTAGAATGCTAGAAGAAAAAACATTCATTTATGAAATCTGGATATGTATGATGAGAGATGCATTAATTTAACATTAGTGGGATATAAGGGATATGAAAACCTTAGTGTTCTAAACCAGTAGCATGCATGTTTGATAGAAAACACATTACAATAGACCCTAAATGAGCTTCTCTGTGCTCTTGCTCATTCTGGGAAGCATCAAGGCCATGTAAGTATAATATTCTTATTAAAAGTTATAGGTCAATTAAGTGCAGTGTGACTTCACACTTAAATTATACTTCTTAAAATACAGAAATTGATATAAACACCTATCTATAGATTGGTTTTGCAAAGTTTTCTTATGCTTCTCATTAGCCAATAATTAAAGCTTAAGTAACTTAGAGAGGTATCATATTTTATAGCTGAATGTTTTGGAAAATCTTATTCTGCTATGCTTTTAGTGTAATAGAATTAAAAACATCTTTATTCAGTAGGTAATTTCATACCTTAATCAATGATAGTGTTTACTTATTTTTGTAAAAATGAATATTGCTTTTCTTACTAGTTAAGTAGTTCATTCCATCTGCAATGCAGGAAAGAAACTTCAGTTTACAACTACAGGGAGCCATTTCAAGTCTATACACACAAGAATAGTTTACCATATGGTGCTTACCTTGATTTGCATATTTTAACCTTCATTAATGTTTCAAGTACCTTCACTATTATTTGCTGTTGCCTTTCTTCAAACTGTTCCTAACACTTATTTGTCTATTTTGATTGTTTCCACTGAATGGTAAGAAAAAGGTAAAGACTATTTAATTATACTCACTTCAGAAGGATCTCTGATTTAAAAATCAGAGTAATATACAAATTATCCTATGGCATTTAACATGATTAAAAAACATTTTTCTTAAAAGGAAAGAACCCACAGTATTAATTAGCATTATAATTAGGAGGTAGTAGTTATTCTGACAAACAACTGTTTTGGTAATGTCAGAGACCAAGAGTTTGTCTTTTTGCTTTTCAAAAGAATGTCATTCTAGATTTCATATAGTACAATACATTTTGCGGTTAAACTGATGTACTTTTTATAACAAACAAAAAGTAGAGGTATTAAGCCTCTTTTACAAAGGCTTCTGTTCAGAATAATGTTAATACTCAACCTGCCAAATGATTACTTATATCAATATTCTTTTGATCTATCTGAGAGGAGGAAAGCAGTGTGAGAACCCAGAGAATTAAAAACAGTTCTCACAGAGCATCAACAGATGCAATACTATGTCTATATCCATACTGATGGATACTCCTATCAAGGAGTTAGAATCATAGAATCACTCAGGTTGGAAAAGACCTTAAAGGTAATCAAGTTCAACCGCAACCTAACCATTCTACCCTAACTCTAACAACCCACCACTAAATCATGTCCCTGAGCACCACATCCAAACGGTTTTTAAACACATCCAGGGATGGTGACTCAACCACCGCCCCGGGGAGCCTATTCCAGTACTTAACAACCCTTTCTGTAAAGAAGTTTTTCCTGATATCCAACCTAAACTTACCCTGGCGCAACTTAAGGCCATTTCCCCTCATCTTGTCACCAGTGAGAAGAGACCAACACTGCTCTCGCTGTAAGTACCTTTCAGATATTGGAAGAGAGCAATAACATCTCCCCCTCAGCCTCCTTTTCCCCAGACTAAACAGCCCCAGTTCCTTCAGTCTCTCCTCATAGGGCATATTCACCAAGCCCTTCACAGGCCTTGTTGCAACTTCTTTGGACCTGCTCCACCACCTCTGTGTCCTTTTGTATTGAGGTGCCCAAAACTGAACACAGTATTTGAGGTGGGGACTCACCAGTGCTGAGTACAGGAGGAGGATTAGTTCCCTGCTCCTGCTCACCACACCATTCCTGATACAATCCAGGATGCCATTGGCCTTCTTGGCCACCTGGGCACACTGCTGGCTCATATTCAGTCGACTGTCTATTAGTACATCTAGGTCCCTTTCCATCAGGCACCTTTCCAGCCACTCTTCCCCAGGCCTGTAGGGTTGCCTGTGGTTGCTGTGACCAAAATGTAGGAACTGACACTTGGCCCTGTTGAAACTCATACAGTTTACCTTGGCACATTGATCCAGTCTATCCAGGTCCCTCTGTAGTGCCCTTCTCTCCTCAGGCAGATCAACATTCCCTCCCAGCTTGATGTCATCTGCAAACTTACTGAGGGTGCACTCAACCCCCTCATCAAGACCACTGATAAAGATGTTAAATAGAAGCGGCCCCAGTACCAAGCCCTGGGGGACACCGCTTGTGACTGGCCACCAACTGGATTTAACTCCATTGGCCACAACTCTCTGGACCTGGCCATCCAGCCAGTGTTTCACCCAGGAGAGCATATGCTAATCCAAACCACGGGCACCTAGCTTCTCCATGTGGGTTATTTGTTCCTTTAAGTAGATGCTTTGCTACAGCTTTCAGCTTTCATCTGAAAAACCCCCCCAAGAGTTTGGAGCAGATGGATGACTTGCCAACTCATATGCAAACTGCAGGCAAGCCTTCTTCTACAGCAGCCTCTTAATCATAGCCATTTTAGCTATTTCAAATGGACACAGCATATTTTCTCAGGCTTTTAGTGTACAGTAATTTGATACATTTCCAAAATACTTCTGTTCCCACTGTGAACAATTCATACTGAAGTGAGGCATTATTCTTTTTAGTTCTGCATTCCACTAAAAAGACTATCTATCGCAATCTGATGGTATAATAGGACACCTTTTTCACTCAAGTTGTGGCAAAAGCTTCCAAATCTCTCTGAGCTGCTGCTGGCATCTAGACTACTTCTCTGTGGTAATCTGGGAATCTGGAAGAGGTCCTGTCAGCCTTGCGAAACTCAGTGGAGTGGAGTTCTTGCTTCAGATGCTAATTTTTCTCACTGCGGTTCTGCTAAAGATACTTAGGCTAGTGCAGAAGCTTTTCTTCAGGGCATGATTTAAGATGTCTGTGAAAGCTCAGCTGAAGATTTGTTTTGGTGTCTTGACATTTCAGTTACATAGGATTTGCTCTTTTTAATTCTGTTGAATATATGTAACGTTGTAGCTATTTATGATGTCATTTCATCCATATATTAGTTATGTGATCTTAATTGAGACTTGTAATGATGCTGTCTCCCTCTTCTGGATTAGATATGCAGAATGCATTTTGTATAACTTTCAGTGTATTTGTTATGCATAGAAATTAGCCAGGGAAGTTCTTAAAACTTGGTATTTTGAAACTGACAGCATATGGAACCAAGGCTAAAATTTACCTACTTCAGTTGAAGATCTATTAATGTCAGATCTTCCAATACATTTCTTTTAATTAAAAAAGACTTTTTGTCTGGTGCTAGATAATTAAGAAATCTGGATAGTATTAATCTGTATATATCTGGAGTTGTTAGTTTTTTCTGTATATGTGTGTTTTGCTCTTTGTTTATAAATGGAAAGAATGTGTGAAGTTGTGTTCGTATATATATACCCCCTTTTGTGTGCTTATACACTGCCCCTTTACACTTCTCCACAATAATTTTCACTCTTTATTTGAAAAAGAATTATTTGAAATGCTAACTTTTCATTTTCAGACCAATTGGACTGGCTATTTTTCTCTTGCACACATTGCCATCTTTCTCATGTTTTTACTATTATTCATGTGTTATAGCAAATATGAACATTCTCTCCTTCCCACTAAAGCTCTTAAAGCTTTTTTTTTTTTTTTTTAACAACTTTCAGCTATTCTAGATAACAGAATCTGAAGCATATTATTTATCCATATTTGGAATTTCTGTACATGGTACTCCCACTTTTTCCCACATCTGACTCAACTGTGAGCAAAGTTCTTTTTTCTGTGACAAAAAGCTAGGAATTAGTAATTGCGTGGGTATGAAGATCTGCAATGTAAAAGCTATGTTTATGTAGTACAAAATGAAAATATTTATTTGAAGTTTGGTGGTGTATTGAATGGATTATTCCATCAGTATCCAGTAATGGTATGATTTCTTATCTATGGAACACATAAAGAACAGAACTGGATTACCTCCCTTTAATCATTAAAAAAAAATAACCAAGTCACATAAACTTTTATCCACTGTCCTTTTTTGTATTTTGTCTGCTTATTTTCATGATATATTTGTAAATTATTATCAATAATAATAAAGTATTTTTAGTGCTGAAGATCAGTATGGTGTAAATTTTATTGCATGATACATTTTTTTTTCACGGGTTACTATTATTTGCTTTACATAAAATAGCACATATGTAAAAATTGAAATGTTTTAATATAAGGCATGATGTTTACTTTTCAGGTGCAGCAGCTGAATCATATGGATGAAGTATGTTACGAAAATGTGCTGAAGCAAATAATGGCTGGTCACCAGGTATTTATTTGTTTGCTTTAATTTACATTCAGAACACATATAAAGAAATTAGTTTTGATCATTATAGAGTTGTTTAAAATATTTTTTCCCTTTTATTTTATTTTTATTTTTTTGAGTTACTTCAAAGGTCTTTAATCTTTAGAACACTTATAGAATTGGCATGAAAGAAAATTGAGAGAGGCTGAGAGATCTTGGTTTGTATCAAAGGTGGAAGGTCCATGTATATATCCTTCAAAGTAATTTAATGCATATTTATATTTCCTGTTTAAAACGACAAAGCCAAGAAGGTTGGTACTTAGAGGACTTTGACTTTAGTGCTATAAAAAATAAAATGCAGCACTTATTTATTATTCTCATCCTTTCCCATTAACTTTCCAGTTCTAGTGTATTCTGTTAGAGAGAAAGGAGTGAGAGTTATGCAGTGTTCAAGACATGGCACAAGGGCTCAATATCTGTTGTTTGAAATATCCTTGATTTTGTGTTTTGTTTTCTTAAAGGAAGTAATCTTTCAGTAATGGTTTCTGCCGTGAATTTTCAAGTCTGACATTCCTTTGCACTAAGATGGCGGGCTTATCTCACATGCCCGAATAGCTTTTCATTCTGTTGTGCTCGTGTATCACCCCACAGAATGTTTCTTTTTTTTTTTTTTTTTTTTTTTTTTTGTTAGGTTTTCGCAAATACAGCAGTGTGAGAGGCAGTAGTTGTGACAGGTATGGCACATGTTCAGAGCAGGAACAGTTTCTAGTGCTGTATGATTCTTGAAGAATCTTTTTGCTGAGTAATTGAGAATCTTAAGCTCATAAAGCATGATCAAAATGTCAAATGGATTGGGCCAGACTTTTTCTTTCAGTCGGGCCAAGCAGTGGGACAAGGGGCAATGGCCACAAACTGGAGCACAAGAATTTCCATGCGAACATGAGAAAAAAGCTTCATTACTTTGAGGGTTACAGAGCACTGGAACAGGTTGCCCAGGGGGACTGTGGAGTATCCTGCTCTGGAGATATTTATAACCTGCCTGGACACTTTCCTTTGCAACCTACTGTAGGGAACCTACTTTAGCAGGGGGGTTGGATTAGGTGATCTCCAAAGGTCCTTTCCAACTCCTGTGGTTCTGTGTTTCTTTGAATCTGTGCATAAAAGAAGGAAACTTACAAACAGGGATGCTAAGAACTGCACATTTTTCCTCTTTCACAGAAATTTCAGATTAGGGTGTTATTTTAAAAGTTGAACAGTTAATTTATGACTTTTGGGAAGAACATTCTTCAGCAACAGCTTAGTCATCCTGCTCCCTCTGGCTGAACATCATTGTTCCACTTACCTTCTGTTGTTACTGTCTACTACTGGTGCTATATTCAATCAAGTCTTAATGAAATCATGAAGATTGTATATGGAAATGCTGATGCTTGCCTGAAGGAAGATTATTAACAAAATTTGTTGGCAGTACTAAAGAAACTTAAGTTTATTTTTGCCTCATGGTCTGTTGTGTACATCTCTTACCAAATCCCTTACACTACGTTGGGTTTAGGTGCTTGTATTTTACTTCTTACGTTGTTTATGTCTTTTTACTTGCTATGGAAGAACCTGTAAGTAGCAGCTTATTAAAGTCAGTATGTCTAAATAAGTAACATATCTTACATTCCAGGCCGAAAGTTGTATGTTCTGTCAGAATATTTATTGCACCTTTCTTCCCCTCTATTTTCTTTATACTGAGGGGAAAATAGCTATTAGCATGTATAGTAGTACTTTTAAAAGTAAAATAAAGCTCAAATACAATAATTTATTTAATTCTAGCAGATGATGTTTTGTACTTAGCACAGCTCTTCTTGAGGATAGTTTTAGTTCCTGAAAAATTGAATCCATGACTGTTTTAAGGCGTGTGCTGCAGCTGAAAGAGGTCAAGTGAAAAACTTTAGTCTCCATAGCGTTACAGTTTCACTAGCTGACACAGTAGTTGATCTCACCTTCTGAAAATTATATTTCAAGCCAACAGCCAAATAAGCAGTGTATTTTCAGACAAAGCAGTAAAGTATCATTTCCTTTATTGTATAAAAAACTGTTTGATTTCAGAATGGTTTGGTTGATTTTGTTCACTTAATTGTGAATGTTAAGCATTTTCTTTGCTTGAAAATGTTTGTTCTGAATACAGTAGGTACTGAGTATAACTACCCTGTGGTAAATATGCCGCTTAAATTGATAAAGACAGCATAGCTTGCTGGCAGCGAAAATTCAGTACAAATATTGTTCTTTGATGATAATTCAGTGTAAAAATTTATTTAAATATGCTGAGTATATATATGCAAGCTGAATTCAGTAAAAAAAATGTAAATGTGGCATTTCAAAAAGTTATAGTAATGTTTAATGATAAATTAGAGCAATTGTATCAAGAACAGATGTATATATCAAGAAGGAACAACATTTGAGCTATGTTACAGAACTCTTACACATTCATGTACCAACCTATTAAATTGGAGGGTGTTTTTTTTGTTTGTTTGTTTTTTCACATTATTGAAAGCATATTTGTCTTTACACTTATGAAATTAACGCTCGTATCCTGAAATGATGACACTGGCATGCAATCTTTGACAATACGGAACTGAGCATGTCAGTTTATTGTGTAATGCAATTAATTATAATTTGTAATATTGAATCGTATGGTAAAAATGAGGAATTTTTTTCTTTTAATGAGTATGCTCCAATAAATTATCTGTCAGTTCATTATACCAACTGCAGATATTTGTTTCTTTTAAAAAAAAAAAATTACAGCCAGATATATCTGCATAGAAATACTTGCTCCATAGTGAAGGACAAATACTGCACTAGGAAGGTTTTCCATAGTGTCTTCAAATAATTTTGCAAATAGGATGTGATATTCTGAAGTTATCACCTTTTTCTGATTTACTTAGTCTTTAGAAATCTATTGTCTTGTGTCCAGTTTTACTGTAGTCTGTTACCATCCTGTCCTGTAACCTTCCCTAGTTTTTGGGGTTTTTTTTAAGTTATCTTTAAACTTGTGCTTGTTTAAATTCTGTGTATGTGTAAAGTTTCTTTGCTTTTCAACTAAGTTGGTTGTTTCTAAATATTCTTCTAAAAAAAAAACCAGAATTATAGAATTGTTTTAGTTGGAAGGGACATTGAAAACCATCCAGTTCCAACCCCGTGCCCCCCTGCAGGGATACCTTTGACTAGATCCGATCACTCAAAGCCCAGTTCAGCCTAGCCCTGGATACTTCCAGGGATGAGACATCCGCAGTTTCTGTGGGCAGCCTGTTCCAGTGCCTCACCACACTCTGAGTAAAGAATTTCTTCTTAACATCTAATCTAAATCTCCCCTCTTTTAGTTTAAAACCATGCTTCCTTGTCCTGTCACTGTCTGCCTGTATAAAAAGTCAGCCTCCCTGCTGTCTATAAGCTCCTTTTAAGTATAGGAAGACTGCAGAATGGTCTCCCTGGAGCCCTCTCTTCTCCAGACTGAACAAGCCCAGCTCCCTCAGCCTTCCTTCATAGGAGAGGAGCTCCAGCCCACTGATTGTTTTTCTGGCAATGCGCTGGACCCAATCCAGCAGCTCTATGTCTTTCTTGTGGGGGACCCAAGCCTGGATACAGTACTACACATGGGGCCTAATGAGAGCAGAGTAGAGGGGGACAGTCACCTCCCTTTCCCTGCTAGCCACCTCTCCTTTAATGCAGCCCAGAATACAGTTGGCCTTCTGTGCTGCAAGTGCATGCTAGTGGCTCATGTCATGCTTTTCATCCATTAAGACCCCCCAGGTTCTTCATGGCAGGGCTGCTCTCAGTGAATTCTCCCAGTCTGTCATTATGTTTGGGATTGCCCCAACCCAAGTGTAACTCTTTGCACTTGGCTTTGTTGAACCTCATTAAGTTCATGTGGGCTCACTTTTCAAGCTTAACCAGGACCCTTTGGATGATATCCTTTCCTTCTGTTATACCAACTCCACCACTCAGCTTTGTGTCATCTGCAAACTTGCCAACAGCATTATCCTGATATCTAGGTAATGGGTAAACATGCATTGATAAAGAGCACCGGTCCCAAGACACTACTTGTCACCAGCAGCCACCTAGACATAGTGCTGTTTACCATAACACTTTGTCTGCAACACTGCCAGATCATGTTGAGCTTCTAATTAATCAACACCTCCAAGTCCAAGGCTCCTCTCAGTCTGTTCTCCACCCATTCTGCATTTGTGCTCAGCATTTCCCTGACCCATGAACAGGACTATGCACTTGGCCTGTCTGAACTTCATGAGGTGTATACCATCTCCTTCAGTATATATATATAAAAAAATTCCACAGCAGTTGTTTTTCTATATGGAATTCAAGAAATGGTTGGAATTTTGTAACTGAGACAGTAATGTATGGCAGGCACAGATCTTATTATCATTGCTCTAGAGAACCAAAAAGCTGAGTATTCTATCTTTATCTATATTACTATCTTCTTGCAAGAAAGAAATACCAGAATCAGAGAAAAATATATTTTCTCACGTTCCATGAGTTAGCATGCTCTCTACAATAGCCATCAAATATTGTCTCTTTTAAGATTTTTACTAGTCTTTTGAATGTCTAAAGTTAAATTCAGTAGTTTTTTGTTGTTGTTGTTTAGATCCTGTTCTGTTTTCTCATTTTGAAAGAATTCTTACATGCTGAAAAGGAATCATTTAGTTGTATGTAAGTCACACTAATGTGTCTCTGTCTTGTGTTATGTTCTGAGGCTTGTCTGAAGTGATATGTTCATGTGTTTCAATAGATGTATGTGTGTTTTCATTTTTTAAGACAAAGGGTGGTGGGAGGTAGCTGCATTCTACAGACGTGTTTTGACAGATGGAGAGATCTTTTTATGTTGATTTTTCAACAGTCATACTCTGCAAGACTTCGTGCTCTTCCTGGCTACTGGGAAATTAAGAGTTGGTGATTCAGCCTTTAATTTTGATCCATCTGCTCAAACTAATGAGATACCTCATTTGTAGGCTTCACTTTGAATTACCCAATGCAACTGAAGCTGTAACATTTGTCTCTTACAGCACAACTCTTCTCTTGTTCAACTTGACAAAAGATGTAATGATAAATGGCTTGCCCTACAGAGTTTTCTGGGGATTTTGTTATAGAAACACTTTGTGGTGACTTAAGAATATCAGAAAAGGTTTCCAGGTGCTTTTTATGTCAGTGTGATCTTTTTGTAGGCTTACTAACAATGTAGATCTTCATTAGGATATTTCTCTGTGAAATCCTACCTCTTAAGACTGTGTTAAGTGAGATTTGATTTTAACTCTTCTTTTTTTCAGTGTCCTTCTGTGCTTGGTACAATCTGGGGAATATTAATTTTAATGTCTTTTTTTTTTTAAGTTGCTATTTTCTTATATTATCTACGGGTATATTAGAGCCTCTTGGAGTGATTTGCACTTCTAGAGTTGTATTTTTAGCTCTTAGTAAACCAAAGATCCTTTAAACAGAGGGGAAAAAAGTGACAATGCACACTGTTTATCAGAGAATGTGATTCCATACTCAATTAGAGATAGAGTGTTTCTGATAGTGATTTCTAGAATAACTGAGGGATACCATTCACTCAAAGACTGCCTCATCAAAAATTATCATTCCCTCAGCTGATTATAGCTACCTCTTGTCAGACAGTCAGCAGGAGTGAATCACAGGTATTAAGAGCATTAGTTCAGCTACAGAGCTGAAAAAGCTTAACATTTTACGGACCTGTGAGAAGGACACCTGATGCCAGAGAGTTCTGGGGAGTGGATAGCACCTTTCTGAGGCAGCCTGCAGAAAACCTCACAAGGTCAGCAAAGGCAGGGACTGGATATGATATGTATCAACATCACTTTTTTTTATATAAAGTGAAATATTGCATTGCTATCCAGTTTCAAACAATGCATGTCCTACTATCCTTATCTTCACAATGTATGAGGTGGAAATAACCCTTGTCATTGTATGCTTTGAGAAATAATATGGTGCTTTTAGGAGTATTGAAGAATAACATAATGTTTTTAAGATTTTTTTTCACCTCAGAAACATATGATTTTAACTACACTATATTGCATTCTCCAAAAATATTAAATTGTTGCACTTCCCAAGGCTCAGTTTTTTAAGATAGTGTCTGGGGAAATAACTCTTCTTGACTCTGGCCCTCTCTGTTGCTTTATTGGCTCACTTCTAGCGTATAGTCTGCTGTTATTGACCTTTTGCTGTTTTATCCCACTGCCTTGGATGCAAAGAGTATGTTGATGGTATGTTTCTCTCATTGTCCCATCACCTCTTAAACATTTTTGCCGCTATTAATTTTTTTAATTGATAATAATCTTTCACTTTATTATGTAAGATGAAGAGCCTCTAAAAACCTGAAATTAGTTAAGATTTATTTTTTTACATTATAAATTAGAACGAGAGTTGCTGAAATTCCTTGAAAGATTTCAGAGAAAGTGCTTCCTGAAGCAGCACTTGTAAACCCCTCATGTTTTTGCCACATTCCCCAAACTACTCATCTCTTCTGTTTCTGCAACCTTTTCTTCTTTTTTTTTTTCATAGTTGATTCTCTTTGATTCTACTTAAACCTTCAGAAGAAGTTGTGTGTTCTCTTTGCCCTTGATGTGGTTTCAGCAGGTCTCTTGCATTTACTCTTGGCATTTTGCTTTCCTCTCTGTTTCAATTTGTTTTCTCCCTAAATTTCTGTTACTCTGTTTTATCTTCAGCCACAGACATTTGAGTTTTAGTCTGGGTTCCTTACCTAATGTGCTTTGCTATTTTGCCATTTTAGTTGTTTATTACAGCTTTTATCTTGAAGTATCTTTGGCATTCTCCCATCTGCTAAAATTTTTTGTCCATTTTTAAGAAAATGAGTGTTTCATTTTCCACTGCTTTTGATAATTTTCTGTATAACTCTCAGTTGATATATCTGGTTTAACTTTTCTTCTACTAGCTCTGGTTCTCAGTGAAACTCCTTGAAAGTTTTTTCTTACTGAACTTGACATTTTCAATCCATAACAAAAACTAGCTGTTCATTGGAAGCCCTGAAATCTTTCTGTGGTTCTCACTCACCTGGCTGCCTATGCAAGCATTGAGGCTCAAGGTGTCAATACTTCAGTAGTGGGTAGTTATCATAGGTATACAGGAAATAGTTTCAGTATTCAAAGAAGAGCTTTTATGCCGACCAAAGATGCCCAGTTTGTTATTTGCAAAGAATGTGTATTTTTGAAACAGCAAATACCTATTGAAAGGCTCATCACAACATAAATATGTAGTATTACTACATGTTTGTGCCATAGCTTTAATTAACTCATGTGCCAGCAGCCTATAGGAACTGTAAAGCAGTGGAGAGATGAATTTAGAATTAAGATGCTAGAAGCTTTACTGCTGAGACTGAAAATGTGGAGGAAAGATTAAAAAAAAAAAACAAAACAGCTGTAGAACCATCCTTTCTTGATGCACTGTGAGTGGTGATCTTCCCCCTACCCATTTTCTGCTTATTTCATTTCACTGTTCTTAACAATCTTTTGAAGAAAGGTGTGGGGTTTGTTTTGTTTTGTTTTATTTTTTCCCCATTTACCTTCTTGTCAGTGCCTGAGATTTTGCTCTTCTACTTTGAACAAGTTTCTTAGGTTTTGCTGGCTTCTTCTGTCTCAGTTATCATTTTACAGTTGCCATATTTTACAATATTGTGGCAACTGCATCTGATATGCATACCTATGGCATCTTTGCTCTTTATCTTGTAAAATATGTGGATGTTTTTTCAATGTGCAGAATGCAGCCATGATACTTGTTAAATTATTAATTAATGTATGGTTAGTATGCAGTTTCGTAGATAGAAAACTTGCTGTATAATTACAATGTACTTACTTAGTTAAAATGTTCTGTACCACTGTTCTGCATTCAGTTCGTTAGAAATAATATTGAGATACTATGTACTTTGTAAAATCAGAAAAATTTCTAATTGTTTTGCACAAATTATTAATACTTTATTCTTTCAAATTGATATTGTTGATATCACAGGTCAAAAACAGATTATGCTTGAATTTAATATAGTCAAAACTGTTTATGTGCTATTTATTGCATATAAAAGATTCACTGTTTGTAATTGTAATCTTTTTCTAATAATTGACTTTAACTTTGCAGTACTAAGAACTGTCAACTTATTTTTCTTGAAATGCTATCTTAAGCCAAAAAAGAAAGACTGAGTAATTATTCTAAATCTATTATATTAAATTGTCAGAACTGAATTTGACAGTTATTAATTTCATCTGTAAAAATGATGGATTAAATTTCTTTATTATCAGTTTTCCAACTGTTATTTGGTTGCAGAAGCCATTTGAAGATAAAAGTTTCATAAGCTTGGTTTCTGCAAATGTTGACAATACTTTTATAGCTATGTCCTAAGATAAGATTTAATAAAACATTGCTTTTTAGAGGTCTCACAGGAACTTAGTATCTTGAAAATTAAGCTTGTCTTGGTCTTCTTTATGGGTAATATAGTGTATGTAGCACTTTGGACAAAAAATTCTGTAAAGTTACTGGATTTGTTAAAATTTGTTATTTATCTACTTAGTTTCTGGACTTCCATTTAATAGCCTAAAAAAGTTCATTTAAGTCTGTTTGAGTTTTTGTGATTTTATATCTATACAGATCGATTCTACTACAGGTACAGTTTATTTGCATATACATAGATAGTGTTTATATATGCAGACATAGTTAAGTGTGAAGTAGTAGGGTAAGTGGTCAGGCAAGATTATGTCTAGTCTCTTTCGATATTATTTCCATGTCAGCTGATTAAGTGAAGCCTTGGATACTTTAGATCATTTTCTGTAGAATATCCTGTGTAGTTTCTGCATGATCAGGGACCATTACTACGTGTGATTTCATAGAATCATAGAATCACAAGATTGGAAAGGACCTACAAGATCATCTAGTCCAATTGTCCTCCCATTACCATTGCTACCACAAGTTACTAAACCATATCTCGTAGCTCCTCATTCAGACACCAATTTTCTTTTTTCTTTTTTTTTTTTTCTTTAATTAAATAACAGATCAACTGATCTAGGGACTTTTATGTCCTCCAACTTCATCATTTATTTATGCACTCTATGATAACTGCCTTTTGCAATTTTAAGGATATGATTGTTACTATAATCTTATGCCCAAATAAATAAAACTTCCTATCTTACTTTAATTAAAAATCCTTATTTGGTGTGCTAGCTATGTAGATGATACCCTTCAAAAATTGTATGTACCAGATGTTTCATGCTGTTGTCAAATGAGATGTACGTATCATTTTTCTATTATGTTTTCTAGTCAAATCTCTTTGGCTTTAAACATTTACTACCATGTCCGCTGCCTGTATAAACAGCTGAAAAATGACTGGAAATGGATGCTGGAACAAGTTATGCATGTGATAACCCTTAATTCTTCAATCTGATAGTCTTCTAAATGTTTGCATGCTGTATTTGTGTGCCTCCTGCTGATTTTTGCTATTTACATAGTAAATTGTCTGTATATTTGTACTCAGATGTTCACTGTGAATTTATGAAGACCAAACGTACAAATTTATTTTCCTTTCAATAGTTATGAGTTCACAAATTATTTGGTACATCTATAACCTCACAGCTACACAGTGATATCTGTATTTGCAGTACAACTGCTTAAGGTGGCAATTGCTCCTGTTTAGAATTTCTATTTTTCTGATATTAATGAATCATAAAAATCAAATTTGATTCCAAATGAGTAATTTCTTGTAGCCTAAAATTATATTCAAAAGAAATACTATGTAGTTACTCTACAGTTGACTATCCTGAGCAATCTTGTCTTTTGTGGATGATTTGAGTGTTAAGTTACGGCTGTGCAACTTGGATATTACCAGTTCTGTCCATCCAGTTACAGCCTGAAGCTTTTGAAAGTCCATGCTTACTGTAGTCCTTGAAGAAATCTGTGTGTTTAATGTAACAGACAGTATCAACTAACAAGCATCCTAATTATCATCAAAATTTTTGTAGATTATTCAAAATGTAACCAAATAACTACTCTCCACCAAGACTTGGTGACTATCATAGACTTTTTAAGAGATATCACCAAAGAATCCCATAGAAATTTCATTAGTGTTTTAATTTGAAATACAGGATGCTGTAGAAAATACATTATTTGGAGGAGTCAATGAGGATGGAAAACAAAAAATCTTTATTAAGATGCTGATATGCATCAGGAAATTCCTTTAGGTTTTAAACTTGTTTTCACTTTCCAGAACAGAAGATTTCTTACATACATAGCTCTTTGGTGTTGATAGTTTCTTTTTAATTAGTGAAGAGATGGTTCCAGAATATGTTACAGTCATATATACAGTCATATATACAGTCATATCCTTAAATCATGAGGTATTTAAAATTTTCTTATTTAGGATATAACACCTTAAGAAGATCTAGGTATATAAAGTAGGGCTTACAAGGTACATCTAATTATTCTATCACTATTGTTCATAAAGTGCTGCATCATTTAAATTCTTTGTAACTTTATTAAGCTTTGTGTTAAAAACATTGCTTAATACTTGCAGTTGTTTCTTTTCTGGTTTAGAAAACCTATTGCTAGGGTTAGGGGGGAAAAACTTTTGCATAGCAATGTTTTTAAACAACATTGACAAGCAATAAGCTAGAAAACCTAACTGTTCTGTTCTTTAATTGCTTATTAGATTTATTTATGTTATTGGCTCTTACATAATCAGAAGGTATAGAAGTTGCCATGATAATTTACTCTTTATTTGCTTAAGTATGGGAATAGGTATCCAGTATCCTCTTTGTTCCTTTCCTGAGTAGAATTTGCATACTACTACTAGCTTCTGGGTTATTCTTACATATTATAGACAGTGTATAAGTGTATATTTAAGTAAATATAGTTTTGGAAACATGAAAGGATAGGCTTTACAACTCTTGTTCTAAGGTGATAGTTGGCAAAAGTAGAATTTATTATAAGGAAGAAACATAGAAACATATGTATTTTGTAGTTAGAACAGCTGATGTTAGGCCAGGACAAAAGGAAATGCTTGAAAGAAATTCTTGCATGATCTTGTTTTGCTAAAAAAAGATGCAGTGAGAAGCTGTGCACAATTTTGAATAACAATTGTCATTCAAGTCCATTGGCATCTGTAAAAATGCAATTGTTAGCTGCCTAATGACATATATTTGCATGGTAATGGACTAGCTGTTCTTGCTTAATTTTCTATGCAAGAATAGATCTTGCTATTTCTATTTCTATCCTGTCAATTAAAATCCAAAATAATTTCTACTACCTGTAGGAGTCAGTAAAGTATTATTTGTTTGTCTTAGTGAATAATTTACATTCAATTTCAATTTTCATTTTGTATATTTTGGTCTGTATTCTGTAAGATTAACTCTTCATACTGTTTTGCAGAAATATCATATGTTTTGGAACATTCTTTTTCTGTGGTAGGAATTTCTAGGCTTAGTGCATTAAGGTAACAAAAGTTTTCATCTTTCACCTTCTTCTCCCTTTGACTCAGAGTGTTTTTGTTTGTGCCTTTGTATGGGGAGTAATCAATTACCATATATATCTAATAAAGTTAAAATAAATTACCCTGAAATGCATGGAAATAAAATTAATTTGAACTAAGTATTAACTTATCTACAATTTAAATATATTTGACTAAGGCTAGAAATCGGAGATAGCATAGATCCTGTTACATTGTTCTGAAAGGATTTCCGTTAATATCAAGAAATCTATAGTTTAGCACTGATCCATAACCAAGCATTCAGTGTAAATCAAAGTATGAAGCTAGATCATAAATACAAGTGTTTGGAAATTTTAAAGTAATTCATTTTAATAGTAATTTTAAAATTCCAAATCAACCAAAAACCAATCAATACACACAAACAAAAAATACGTTACTGTCTGTATCTTTAAAGGCAGAATCATTATCTTTCATATGGTTAAATACTTTTTATCAAGAAGCATCCTTTTGTTAGTGATGTTGCATACACAGTCTGCTTTTTCAATGTAAGGATTTTGTGTTATTGTACTTAATGCTTGAGGCTTACTGTAGAACTTTCTGGGTCCTAAACTCTTTTAACCATAGCCTTGAATGGTAGTGACATCATGCCCTTAATCCTGTCATTCCCATACTGTGGCAGAAAATATTGTATCATGCTTTGCATCACCACAGCTGGTGCCTCTCTGAATTGCCTGTACACTTCTGTGTGTTGAACAAAAAGGAGAAATTAGGGATCTGCATCCAGAACCTGAGATCTCATTGAGATCACGGAGCTCACACAAATGAAGTGCTGCAATAGGTGGGAGCAGGCTCTTTAACAAGGTCAGGCCAGTACAGCAGGGAGTTTGCCTGTATGTGAGAGCACAGCAAGGATACCTGGAGTTTGGCTTAGAAACGGATGGTAGTCCAACCGAGAACTTATGAGTAGGATTGGTGGGTAGACATACGTGTGCAATATTGTTGCAGGAGTTTACTACAGACCTACTGTCCAGGAAAAAGAAGTAGCTACAGCCTTATTCAAAAAAGCAGAAATGTTTCATATCTACAGTCCGTGATCTTTCTAGGGCCTTTACCACCCCACTGTTTTCTGGAGAGTCAATACAACAGGGCAAAAACAATCCCAGAATTTTCTGCAGTGCATTAGTGACAACTTCTAGCACAGGTAATTTAGGAGTTGAGGAGTGTTAACACTCCTCTGAACCTTGTGCTGAGATATACTATGAAATCACAGAATCACGGAATGGCCTGGGTTGGAAGGGACCTCAAGGATCATGAATCTCCAACCCCCCTGCCGTGCAGGGCCACCAACCTCCCCATTTACTAGACCAGTTTGCCCAGGGCCTCATCAAACTTGGATGCTCAGGATTCTAATGGAGACAACAAGGCAAAAAGCACAGATCTAGGCTTTGAGGAAGTAGATTTTGGCCTCTTCAAGATCTGCTTGGAAGAATTCTATGAAAGATGGCTCTGTAGAAAGGAGTCCAGGAGAGCTGAATCTCTGCTAAGCTCAATAATGATCAATCTACATGTGCAGGAAATCAAGTAAAGACAATGAAAGGCCAGCATGGATGAGCAAGAAACTTCTAGGGAAAAAAAGCTAAAATAATATAAGGAACCATACAGGAAGTTAAACTTGGGACAGGAGACCCAAGAGGAATATAAAGGCACTGCCTAAGCTTGCTTGGAATAAGGTTAGGAAGGCCAAATCCTGCTTGGAGTTGAATCTGGCTAGAGATGGTAAAGGGCAGGAGAAAGGTCTTCCTCAAGTACCACAACAGCAGAAGGAAGACTACGGAAGATTAGGGCTATCTGCTGAATGGGGCAGGAGTCTTGGTGACAGAGGACATAGAGAATGCTTCTCAGTGCCCTCTTCACCATTGTCTTTGATGGAAAGATTTGCTTTCAGGAATTACAGGTCTCTGAAACAAATGAGAAAGCTTGGAGCAGGCTTACCTTTCACTCATTCTTTTATAAGTGTACGCAACTTGATGAGATTCACCCACAATACTAAATGAAAGGTGGTTAGTTGGAGGTTCCTGAGAGCTGAAAGAGAGCAAATGCCAGGGGAGGTTCAGAGTAGATATTAGAAAAAATTTCTTCTCAGAAAGAGTGGTGAGACTTTGGATCAGGCTGCCCACAGACATAGTGGAGTCACTGTCGCTGGAGGTTTTAAAAAAAAAGGTAGATGTTTCACTGGGTGACATGGTTTAGTGCCACGGTAGTGATGAGTTGACTGTTGGACTAGGTTATCTTACTGATCTTTCCAGCCTTCATGATTCTATGAAATGTCATGCCTATCTTCAAAAAGGACAAAAAGAAAGATCAGGGGAGCTGTGGGTCAGTCTCTTGAATACCTGGAAAAGTGATGGTGAAAATAATTCTGGAAAACACTTCCAAGCATGGGGAGAACAAGCAGGTAGGAAGGAGTAGTCACCATGGCTTTATGTAGGGAAAATATAACAGGAATGAAAATTAACATGAAAGATGTTAAAGTATTTCAGAATGTGTATGGTAGTAGAATCTTTTTATATGGGTAGATTTAAAGTATAGGAGACTACATGAAAGAAGGGCAGAGAGGAAGAAGATGAAGAAAGTTGTTTCAATGTGATGTCCTTATCTTAGCTTTTAACATAGAATTCTGTGAGCAGTAACAAAAAGGAGATTGAACTGTACAATCTAGTATTCATTAGGGTAGGTATGTCGTAAATGAAAAACATTAAAACAAATATAACAACTAATTATAGGCAGATGTCTTTTTGCAGGGAATTAAGAATGTAGAATTGTTATCATTAGGAAGATGAGTGGTTTCTCATTATTATAGTAAAAGTCTCTGTAAACTAAGTAGGTTTTAATACTCTTTAATGCTGATATATCTAAATAGAAATATCTACTTAATATCACTACTAATCTAATTATATTATTCTTATTAGGTTCCATTGAGATTTTATCAGAAGTCCTAGTTGTTGTTTTAAGCAGTGCTGATTGGAAGTAGTTTGAGTGGACAATTAAAACTTAACACAGACAGCAATTACTGGTAATCTATCAAGAGCTCAAAGTAGATTATATCGCAATACAGTATTGATTAGTTGATGAGACATTTGATTTCTTTATTGTTTTGAATTAATCTTTTTCATTATTGTATATTATTATGTGTTTTTGTTCTTTAACAGAATTTGCTGACTTATTTTTGAATGTACAGGGGGTTTTTTAGTGCTTGCTCTTGCTGAATTTTTTGATTGTTTCTGAACCCTAGAATGGGAATGAAATTCTGATGTATATGATTTACATGATGAGTAAATGTAGTCTGCTTTCAACTTATCAAGAAGAATTAAGTTTCTATATGAAGGGAATAGTATACAGAATGTCTCATCTACAACCAGTTTTTAAGCAATTTAGTAGCCCTTCCATTTTCTGTATTGTAAAGGATCTTAATTCACATAAAGGTTAAATCAGTATTTCTCTTAAATCCAAGATGTAATAAAATGAACTAAATTCAGTTTCTGTTGCCTTGGTAAGTGACATAGCTTGTTCAGCTTTTTTTTTTCAGTATCTGAAAAAGCTTTTCACTATGAAAAATATAAAAATCTGCTAAAATACAAGATTTGTACATTAAACTTTTTAAACTTCAGTATGGATTACCTTATAAAAAATTTTTATTTCATTTACTTTACTCCATTAAGTTACTAATTCTGTATAGTTATCTCATGGACTATTGTTATGTCACCAAGGGGAAAGGGAAATAATACATACATAATGAAGTTGTGCCTTCATTTAGAACTGGTAATCAAGCTATTCTGGTTTTGTGGCGAATGCTTTTGATCAGGAACTACTAGTGAGCCATGTGTGTTGTTCTCATTAATGTTTTGCATAAAGTATACTTTTCATTCTGTAGCTGTTAGGCACTAAAATTTTAAACTGTGTCTTGGCATTGAGGGGAAATCACAACACAAGTGATAAACAGCTTTATTATTTCTTAGAATTAGGCTAAGCATTAGTGAATTGTATTTAGTTTTCCAGGTGATGGTCCTATTTAGTGAAGTGCTAAGGATGTCATTTTTAACCTAGATAGAGGTAGTCAGCACTCCTTGGGGAGAAGTGAAGAAACTTCATTAGGAATTGAGTTTTGCAAAAGCTTTGGGGGAGATTTCATTCTGTTCTTCAGGGAAAAAAAAATGGATGGATAAATTGATCTGTCGATCAGTGTCCCTAGGTGTTCATTTTCAGTAGAAGTAGTAGTCAAGAATTGGATACAAATAAAAGAACATTTTTTAAGGACTTAGCTGGGTAAAACAAAATAATGTCTTGAAGCTAAAATAAAGTATATATTCTTATACTTGCATTAGTGTGACCAGCACTCTATTGGCAAGGTGTAAAGTGCCTGAAAGAGTCAGTGTGCTTCTCCTACGAGGTGAATGAACCATTCAGGAGAATGTTATTATGAAAGTGACATTTTGCAGTAGGAAACCTTACTGTTACTGACCAAAGCAGAAGAAAGAGTTTCTGAATTTCAGGTATCTGATTATAAATTTCTTAAGTAATTTTAGACACTTTTGTTATGAATATACGTGGTGTGTTTTTTCTTTCTCATCTAAGAGAATACGTGGCAAGTTCTGGTAATGTCTAGTTATGTGCTCCTGATGAGTATTAGTCCTCATGGGTATGCAGAGTAACATACTTTTCAGTGCTACAGTAATTCACAAACATTTCAGGGGAATTACAACTTGGAACACACAGCACTAGGGGAATGCAAGCGCTTCCTGTGGTGAATATTAAATGCAGTCTTTGACGAGAATGGTTGATTCGTTTAATGCTTGAAGAAAATTCTGGGGAGATAACCTGGCTGGAGACATTTGTCTTTTCCTTTCTTTTATATTTTTGTCTTTTAAAAGCTTTGGTTTTCGGAGAGCAGCAGCAGATGCTCTAGAGCTATATACACCAGAGCTAGCTTTGAACTGCAAAGTACAGATCTAATTACGCAGCTTGTAGCTGTGGAACTGCTTCTCTCTATTCTAAATTACTTTTCCTAACTTATTTGCATAATTTAATGCACAGAGATTTTCCATGGAAATAGAATGTTCTCTGACACACTTAGGACAGGCTAAATTAACCTGTTAAATTCTTATGTTGCTGTTTCACGACATATTTTTCTTACTCTTCTTTTTTCTTTTTTCTTAAGAAAAACATGCAGCAAGGTCTCATATGTACCTAAGGCTTGTTCTTTATAAAAATTTGGTGATGTTACTGATATTATAAGTAAATGTTATCCATAAGATTGTGCACCTCTTGTCAGCTAATAAAGCAGTCTTTTTAATCAGACTGGCTGTCTACCTCTCATTGATAATTTTTATTTTTTGAAATTTGTGCAATAATATTAAATTAAAAATTTTGTCAGGTGTTGATATGTGATTGTAACATATAGAAAAGTCAATTAATTTCACTGCACATTGTTAGTTTATGAAATTCACCTTCCACTGTTGTGTTTTTTTTTAAAGAAAGCATATGCTCCACATCTGAGAATTAGATATCCTTCTATAAGAGCTGTAGAAAGTCTCTGAGTACAGGACAGTTATATCAGCATATATATATTTGTTTTGTAGTTATTGTTTGATGCATAACAAGTTCTTATGTGTTCCTTGAGTGAATGATTGCTGTAATGTCAGATGTTGTCACGGTGATTCTGCGAAAAGCCATGTAAAAGATGGGAATACTGAATGTGCTCTGTGGCTATTGGATATTCTGAAGGCTTTTATGCATGAGGTTTCTTATAATTCCTCATGTAGTGCAAGATACTTAGCAAGCTAAGGAAATAGTTATGTATAATGACATCTTCATTACAGAAGATCAAAATAGTGTAATGAGACCATAAAAATAATATATAAAAAAGAGATGGTCTGTTATGTAGGACAATGAAAATTTAGTTTTTCTCTGCTTTTAATAGTATATGTGATGTTACACAAGCAGAAGTTTCTGAAATAAAAATCTTCAGAAATACATATTATCAGGGCTTCCAAATTTTGAGAACTGGGACATAGGAATCATTGACCTGATGACAGTGCTCTTAGTTTCAACAGAGTTAATAGGAGCTCTGCTTTGAATTTATCAAGTCGTATACAGTAAGCTGTATGATCTCACATCTTCAGTGTCAACATCTGTCAAGGAATGCAATTAACCATAGTTTCACTTGCAAAATGTGCATATGAGGTAACAATGTCATGTGCATTTTTCTTGATTTCTGTAATTCTGTTTTCTTGTAATGATTAGCCTTACAGCCAATGCTGTTATAGAATTGTTAATTTTGTCTTTGTGATGAGGTTTTGATTAGTGTGTTTGATAACAGAAGGTGAAAACAAGATGAATTGAGCATTGTCTGCTTCACATGCAGAATGTGGCAGATAATGCTTAAACATAAGGAATGTTAACTGCACATTGATTTAAGTCTGCCTTCCCAACTTATCACTATCCTACTGTGTATATATATTTTTTCTACAATATAGGTGCGATGTAGAGCCTGAATTGTAACCCAGCCAACTCATTCAGGTCAGGGTTAACAATTCCAGGGTTATTTTACTGGTTTACTTCTGGTTATTATTATTCCTATTCATGCACTTGAAACATCTTCCAGTCCTCTATTAGAGAAACATGCTGCTTGTTTTCCAGTTATTGTGGAAATCACAGCATGGATTTACAGTCGGAAGGAAAGTCCCATTTAATTTCAGATTCATGTAGGCAGAAGCTTTAGGAATTATAATGGCAGTTTTGCAGGCATTAGAAAGAACATTCTTAGTTGTTTTTAGGTACAAAGGCTCCAACACCTTTTCCAGCATCATTAACATTCACAGCAGCATTAAATAAATCTTTTCGTAGATTTTAGAAAACAAGTTTTATCTTTGAATATTGTAGCAGTGATCTTGATGTTAAAATGGTAATAGACTTGTGGGCTTTAACTCAGCATTGCACAGTAGGTTTTTTGTTTCATTGTTACTGGTTTTTGGTAGGTTTTTGTTTGTTTGTTTGTTTTGTTTGGTTGGTTGGTTTAGTTTTTCTTAAGTCTCTGCCGAACATGCTGAACTGTGTAATTTTATTTCTGCCACGAATTCTGTTTTCATAGGAAATTTCATTTTAATTTATGTTATAGTATTTTTTATTAGTGGATTTTGGTCTTTTCTACTACCTCTCATAGCTGTGCTTTTTTATATCTACATTTCTTGAGCTCATACATCTCTTGCCTAGCATCTCAAGTAGACAACTACGTGTGCCAAATGCTGTATAAATTCTATATTGATGTATCTTTCACAGCACTACTTTTTTTTTTTGTTGCTTTTTAGATTAATCTTCTAACATTTCAACGAAAATCAAGGCACCAAACACTGAAAAATAATTCAGATTCTTCTGGGACAAACTGATTATTATTTGAATGATGTACTTTGAAGTGTGTTGCTGGAGTAGCACTATGCAAAAATTTTAGAAATGTTCAATGGCCAAGATTCAAATACACAAATGTATTTACATTTACCAGTTTGCATAATACTTTGTAGCAAAGTGTTAAGAATTAAATTTTATTTTCATACAGAAATTTAGATTAACTCAACTTTCTTATGTTTCTGAGTAGTAAAAATTAGACATGAATGTTACTGTTTCATCCACCAGTGTAGTATTAGCACATTTTCCTCTTGAGAAAAGAACTGGATTGTATCTGATCTGAAGGTGAGAAACTATTAAGGGCGGAGAAGCCTGAAAAGTAACAAAACAAACAAGCAAAAAATTCTAAGCCTTTAAATTCCTGCTGTTGTTTATCATTGCCTAAGCAGGACCAGGACATGATAGTGATAGTTAATAAAGGCTCTTCCTGATTATGATTAGAACTAAGATAAATTTTCTTTGCTTTTAGAATTCCAGGAATTTTAGAATTCCAGGGCTTTATTCAGCTGTTGCAGCTACTGCTTATTTACATCATTGTGAAGATTTTTCAGTGAAGGGCCTATTTTCTACTCTCATCTTTTCTGGGACTAGCATTCTGTTCTCTGCTTTGTGTTACTGTGGTGACTTAGTTTTACCTCATCTCATTTCCCAGTAATGCTTTTTTTCCCCTTTCTAAAAATAGTTGTAGCAACCAAAGTGTTACACCTATAATGCTTTCTGTACTGTAGTTTGTTTAGTTTGAATGTCCCAGTATTTCTCTGTGTCTTGTTTAAACAATCCCTAAAAAATTGTAACTTGGTTAGTTAACAAGTTTGTTGGATATAAATGCACTCTTGTGTGCAGATCTGCTTGTTATTTTTGACTGGCTTTATTAGTTCCTTTCCAGCTTTAAAAGCATTCGTCTTTGCAGCTTTTCTTTCAGCTTTTATATTCTAGGAACAGAAGACCCACAAGCATCAAAAATTCAGTCACAACACACTTAATTTGATCTTTGATTATAGATTCTAAAAAGGCCTGGGGAACCAATAAGATATTTATTAATTATTAGTGTTATATGAACATCATTCTCAAATTTGACATTTTATTTTTAAGTTATTCAAAATTAATGCAAGACTGAAATAGAGTCTAAAATTTTAGAATACACTGTAAGACCAATTGAAAAACCTATTTTGTGGTTGAATCTTAAAACCCCTTATTGCATGCATCTGTTCTTGATTTTTGTTTTGTTTTAAAGAAGTCAGTATGCCAAATACTGCTATACTTCCTAATTCACAAGCCTGGATTAAAAGGCCATTCCTTTTTAATACCCAATACTGTATTTACCCATTTTCTTTACTTGCAGAAATTACCTGTTTTCAGAAGACAAAGTTTTAATCTCTTAAACAAAGAATCAAATGTTAGTATGACTTCATCTTTAAACAAAACAAGTTAGTAAAGTCCAAAATCAACTGGATTTAAAATTAAAGGTTATGAAGTGAGAATTCACTGAAGGTGACTTGATGGACCTCTTAATGAAAGAAATTTATTCTTTTTTTTTTTTTTTTTTTTTTTTTTGCTTTCTATAAAAAGAATTTCCAAAAGGATAAATAGGCAATCCTTAAATAATTGATGAAGAAATTAAGATATGCTCTGTATTCTGTTATGCTGTAGCCTCTTTTTGAAGACTTTTTAAAATGATTTTGCTAATAAGTATTTTAACATAAACAAAATGATTATGATTACCATGACATGTATCTGAGAATATTTTTACTCAGATGAAAGTTAATAATTATAAAAATCACATCATGACTGAAATGATCATGGAAAGATGTATCAAATAAGCTAAAGCAAGTCACATGTAATTCTTCCAGATATCAGGTTAGATATGCAGCATTGTTTCTCTTTTTTCTCCTCATTATGTTGTCACCTTTTTTCATTTTGATTATTTTTAATGATAAATTTATAGTTCATATAAATCTACAGCTACTTTGTACACTTTGATATTAAAATACACAAATTCTGTTTCTAATTAAATTAAAAATTTCTAAATTCAGAACAGAACTTGTTTAATTATGCCCTTAAATGTAGCCAATTCATTTGTTAATAATGTTTTATTTAAAAATAATTCAGTAACATGCCTCAGGTTGATAAAAGAATGTTTGCTGCCAAAAGAACCAAATTAAAAGCAAGGGGTTGTCTGGAATTTGACATAGCTGTCATGAAATACAACTGAAACTGACTTAAAATAGAACTGTAGTTCTATGCTTGCATTGATTCAGCTTACTTATTAGCCAGTCATTCAAACTTTTCCAAGTGGGAGTTTTAAGAACACAAAAATTGTCATATGAGATCAAACCAAAGAGCTGTCTGACCAAGTATGTGTTGTCAGTTTATGCAAACGGCAAGCAACACAAAATTCTCAGGGGGAAAATATTGAGTGTTTTCTACAGCTTACCTTTCCCAGCAATGTTTGGCTATCAGACATTCCAAGCTGTTATTTGCACTGTAATTAACTGACATTTAATCACTAGTGATAGGTATTCTCCATCATTGACTAGCACAAAATAATTACATTCCTATAAGGCATAATTGAACAAGCAGAAGAAGAAGCAGTCTTCATTTACTTTGGTTAAACCAGTCACTCATGTTGTTTTGTTGATTCTTCATGATAACTGGCAGGAATTCAGTCATTATGCAGACATGCATAAGTGCATGTTGGTCTTACAGCCAGTTTTCCTTTTGAAGTTTTCTAGTGGGTTTGAAATAACTCACTCCTTCTTCCTATGTTTTATTCCATGTTTTCTTGCCTTAATGGATCCTGTCCATGCTTAATGAATTTTCTGTCCATTCCTATTAATTAAGCATTAATTCACTTGTATGTATAAATGACAGTTTGTTGAATCATATGTTGTCTGTGCTTGACTGAATGAATGATCCCTGGTTTCCTGTAGAGAAAAATCTTTCTCCCCATTAGAACCATTGTTCATCTTAAGTACATCTTGCAGTGAATCTTAATTTATACCAGTTTAAACTGGTTTGGATACATTTCCAAAGGGATAGTTATTAATATTTCATTGTAACCACCATATATGGTGGTAAAAATGATAAGTGATTATGAGGTTGTGTGAATTATACATTAATGTATTTTCAAAATCTACTGTAGACAGGAGTTCAAATCAATTCAATGCTTTCTATTTTATTGATAATTCTCCTTCTATCAATTTTTACCATTTTATTATCTTTTTACTCTATCCTTAGTTGGTATTTTCAGGGAAACATCCAGTGTCTTTAAGGTATCTTTATAAGTGATGGTATGGGGTTTACATCTAACAATATTATCTCTGAATTTCAAACTTCTATCTTTGTGTATGTTTTGCATTTGTTCTTACTTTATCTTCTCTTTGATCGTCTAGTGTTTTGGAACTATAATATCCTCCAAAGGCTCTTTATAGTCAGTTTTTGTTTCAGCTGTCTTGCATAGTCAAATCATACCATTAAATAACTTACCACTTCTGTATTTGCTTTTCAGATCATTTAGGATGTGTGAAATAGCGCTTTTATTTTCCCTCAATGGCAATCTTTTCACTATTTGAAAAAGAACTATTTCTAATGATTGTTACCTATCTTTTAAAGACTAAAGAATTAGAAATGAGAACCTTTTCAGAAGCTCTTGAAAAACGTTATGTATAATATAGACAGGATCATCCTTTAAGTTCTCTAAAGCTACATTATTTTTCATCATTATGCCATGTGCTTACCCATTTAATTTGTTCTTACAGTAGGGAATATTTTATTATTAAAGTATTTTCATTATTTTAGACTTCAGTCATTTCTCATCAGCTCTATTTCTTTTTGTCTTAAGGTGATGGTGTTTGTTCATGCTAGAAATGCCACAGTCAGAACTGCTATGGCTCTTCGAGAAAAAGCAAAAAACAATGGTCATATTTGTCACTTCTTGTCACCTCAAGGATCAGACTATGGACAAGCTGAAAAACAGGTAAGCTAATCCTTTATGTTGGTAATTTTTGCAATCCTAATTTTGCTTTTATGATGCCATCCAATATGGGAATAAGTGCAGTTTTTTTTGAGCTTCTTAGAAACATGTTTTGCTCAGGAAGGAGCAGTGGGATTTCTGAATTAAACAGATGTGGAAAGTAAAGAATTATGCCAAAGATGAATGAAGATAAACCAATGCTGTTACTTACAGTTTGCAGAAATTTCACTGACATTGTTTGATTTCTCAAGTCCATCGTAGCATTGAGGAGGGAGGCTTTTTGTCAGAAAGAATTGGGCAAATTAGAGGAGAATGATTTTGGTGCTCATGGATCACAGTAATGTTTATGCAGTCTCCAACTCAGGAAGTCCCTAAGCCACTGATTTTCACTGTCTTGGGAGAGTATGCATATGCTTCATTTTGCACTCTTTCTGTAAACATTTGCTACTCTTCACCCTTAAGGACAGAAAACTGTCCTAAAGTATTAACCTGACTTCATCAGTAAATTTATCACCTTTCCAAAACTATGTGACTTTCCTCATATATCATCTGGTGATGGACAATCAAAAAGTAATTGTTCTAAGAGTGGAAAGTGGGAAAGGCATTTGACTTTTACAAGGGATTAACCCCATTAATCTGATTCTGTGTGAGAAATTTGAAACTGTATATTTTAATGCATTTTTACAGTTCTGTCCCTGCACGAATTGTGCTTTGACCTTTCAAAATTTTTACTAATGTAGTAACTTTGTCACCAACAATTTCTTTTCATCTACTCAAGCAATATACCTTCATTTCTGCTGAGAAAAGGTTTCCAAAACAATTCTTAATTTATTGTTATATATGACTTTTGCATTTGGGGATATATCATTTGAGGTAATGGTTGGAGTCTTGTTAATATTCCCTGAAAGGTAATGTTTTTCCTCTCTCCCAACTAAATAACTAAACATAAAGGAAATACCTTTTCACTGTATAAAGCTTAATCTGTACATAAGATACCTTCTCTCACTGGTAAATATGGTGATAAAATTTTAAATACTTTTGGCATCTCTGAATTAGAAATTGGATAGATGGGGATGAGGGGAGTTAGAATCTTTGTCTATTTGAGATGTAATAAATATACTACCTTATTTTATAACTCTGAAGAGAATGGGGGAGATATTCACTCAAATCTATTAATTATGAATGGAGAAGGGACATTACAGTTAGTAAACTCAAATTTCTGTGATGTAGAGAAGATTATAAATTAGAGAAGATTTTTAAAAATCATGATGATTATGTTCTTTTTCAATATACTTCTGATAACTGTAATAAATATTTATAGAAATATACTAAGTTGTCCTTATCTTTCATAAATAGCATATTAAAAATTTCCTCTTTTTCTAGTGGTTGCTAGTAACTGCTGCATTTTAAAAATATCAAAACTGAACTGAACCTGGAATTCTGGTATTTCTACTGTAATGCTGAAAATTAATGCTGCACCTCTTTTCATTAGACTTTTTAGAACAAAATCTGAAACTCCTGGCTTATTAAAATAATATTAGATTTTTCAGTGCTAAAACAGAAAAAAAAAATCAGTAATTGAAAATACCAGTATTTATTTAGGCACTTAAAATTACTACTCGTGAAGTTAGGAAAAATGATGCTCTTGTTTCAGCAGTACATCCTATGTGATGTTTCTGTCTTCAAGAATGAGGGCTGCTCTGAAAGTAATGCCTCCTGTTTTATTACGTTGTCCCACAACACTTGGGGCAGATTTTTACAAGCGCAGCATTCAGGCTGTTGCAGCAAGGAGAGCATTGGTTTCGTTTATCATAAGACAGGTGATATGACCTGAGGAAATAGTCTCAAGTTGCACCAGGTGCAACTTTCTTCACAAAGGAGGGTGGTCAAGCATAGGGCTGGGTTGCCCAGAGAGGTGGTACAATCCCACTCCCTGAAGGTATTTTAGAGATGTGTGGACATAGTCCTAAAGGGGCATGGTATAGTGATGTGGCTCAATAGGTCAGGTTCCTGGTTGGATTTGGTGATCTTGGAGATGTTTTCCAACTTAGATGGTTTCATGATTCTATGTTTATCGTGTGACATGTAGAATTGAGGAAGGCCTGACTTAGTGTTTGACCTACAGGAACTATTTCTAGTGTGCATATAGTCTTATGTCATTTTTTATCTCTGAATTGATCTACCTACTTCTCTAAATCTAGGATCTTATGCTCGTTGTCATTATGGTTTCAGATTTTTCACAATAAAAGTTCTTATTCATTTAAATAGTAACAAAATGCTGTAACAAGTAGGTCAAGCTACTCAATAGATCTCTTAATGGCAAATTTCTGATGTCCGGAAGATTTTGCTGGGAAGACCATTGATGCATGCTCTTCCTTAAACATCTGCTGTTGTCTGCTACTGGGAGAGAATACTGTGCTGCACAGACTTTTGGTCTGACCTACCACAGCTATTCTTGTGCATTATACAATGAGCTAAATCCATCTTATTCCTATAAATTGAGGATTAGAATTATAAATGCATGTGTTGTAAGAGCTTTTCAGGGTTCTTTTTAAAATCCATTCTTAAAACATAACCTAGATTTTTTTGTTCCAAGATATCTTAAAGCTCAAAAGCTCAAACTGTAAGTGAACCAAATAGCTCTGAAACTGACCTGTCCTCGTAAGAATTTACTATTGTTTCAGAGTGCTTCTAATTTCCAAGTAGTGCCTTTAATCAGCATGATCATATTGGAAACTTTTGGTGACCAATACAAATATGAAATATCCATGAGTCATATTAGATCTCTGAATAAACTCATTAGACATTCATCAAGTTGAAATTTATAGCTGCGATTAATTTGTTTGATCATCATTGCCTAATTTTAATCTCCTTAGTACATGACATTCGTTTTATACAGTACTAAATTCATAGTGCTGTGCCATATAAATGAAATTTCTGACAGAAGTTTAAATGTGTTATATCATGGGTGTCTGATGCAGAGATTCATTTAGGCTAGATGATGACAATATCATGTTTTTCTGATAACAGCTATCTTGTATAAGGTGATGTTTACAGATCCCAAAATTATCAGACTCAAAGCCTTTCAGTCTTGCTGTTTTGTTTGACATGAAATTTTGCAGTATATGGCAGAGAATAATCTAGATAATGTAATAAAAACCTTATTTTGTATTCTGTCTACAGTGATCACTGTAGTCAGTGAAGAAGCATATTGAAGTGCAGAATAAGATGTACAAGAAAAATGGCCAAATCATACATTCTGTAGTTTAGATACAAGTGAAGTCTACTTAAATATACAGGAGGTGCAAAAAAAAAAAAAAAAAAAAGAGAATAGTTAAGAGTACTGTATGCTTTGCTGGCCTTTAAAATATGAAAGCAGTTTTACTAATCCTCTTAATTAGTCAGATGTTTTTAAATTATTAGAAATGAATTTTTAGAGAATATTCATCAAATATTTGATGTGTAATCATTTGTTTGACATTTAATTATTTCAGAGCAAATCCTAATTTTGTTTTTGTTTTATTAATAACATATCTAATATTTGATAAGCCATTAAAGAGACTATGAAAATAAATGAGGATCTATATTCAAATAAATTCAGCTATATTAAATGTCAGACCTATACTGAAATTCTCTATTTGTTTTATAATTACTATATTTTTACTTTTGGAAAATGTTTGCTAATTATCTCACAATGGAATGAAGCTCTTCATATTTCATTCATAGTATATTTTATTCAGTAGTCCTGTTAAATGTCAGAGGTAAAATGTGTGGGGTCCTGACAATTGACAGGTTGAAAAAAAAATGTGTTCTCTATAATGCAATCCTACTTTTTTGGTGAATACTGACCTGTAGAAGATTAAATTAAGTAGGATTTAGTAGGACATTTAGGTTTGGAGAGTCCTATTTACACTATAAATATATTCTTACCTTTGCATTTGATTTTGAATACAAACTCTCAATTGAATCCTGGGCATAATTGATTCTATAATTTTATGGTAGTTCAAAACAAGTTCACTTTGAATGAAGGAAAGCAGGCAAACCTGTCTTTAAGTGGTGTATTTTTTCATTATTTTGGAATAACATTACTCCAAAAAAATAAAAATATTGGTTTAGTTATGTTGAGCTATCAAGACAATCTGCAGCTAAGTACTAATGTTCTTGCTATTCCTTTGTTCTATACAGTAATACTGTCGGTGTAAGGGGCAGTGTCCTCAGTGTTAATATACAAGGGCTGTTTTGAAAGTAATGCCTCCTGTTTTATTACGTTGTCCCACAACACCTGGGGCAGATTTTGTGGTATGGTAGTAGAGGCTGGACCTTCCCACCAATATTCCATTACATTTGTTGCTGTGTGACAGATGGCAGCAGTGGGACAGTCTAACGGAGTAGCATCTGACGTGGAAGTGCATAGGAAGTGAATATGTGAAGTTGAATTCCTCCACGCAGAAAAATGGCACCCATTGGCATTCATCGACTTCCTGAGCGTTTATGGAGACCAAAGTGTAGATGTGAGCACAGTGAGGCAGTGGGTGGTGAATTTCAGTAGCGGTGACAGCAACAGTGTGTCACCTCCACTAGTGCAGATTTTTACAAGCGCAGCATTCAGGCTGTTCATTGATGATGAAAATGCATAGCAAATAGTGGTGAAAAATGTTGCCAAGCAGTGTTTTGTTGCTGAGAATCTTCTCTATCAAATAGTGTTGTTGTGGTCATTTTATATGTTGTATTTTCCATGGAAATAAATAGGAGGCATTACTTTCAGAGTGGCCAGCATATTCTGTCCTTCAGAGACACGTCTGTTATGAACTGAAGTGTTAGCATAAATGCATTCTTACTTATATATTTGTAAGAAATTTGTTATCTAAATTGAAATCTTATATATTCAATGAAAAATGCTGCATGAAGAAAATATTGTCCCTTGACTTTCAAAAGGGGGTTCTTTTCTTCCTTTTTAAACAGAAGGTACACTCTTTATGCTGATTTCTTGTGTTATTGTGCCCCAAAATATATTATTTCATTAGTTTTAAACATTACTTTGTATTTTTTGATGAATCTAGTTCAAAATTAAGTGTCTTTTTCTGTATTAGACCTTCTAAGTAGATATGAAGTATCCAGTAAAAAGGATCTTTGTTCTTTAAAAGTGCTCCTATATTTCTGTTCTGTAAAACCAATATTGTACAAACATTAAGATTCAGAAGTATTTTTTTTTATCAGCGGGCAGCAGGAATGCAGATAACTGTCTCAGGTACTAAAGAAACATCATAGCCAAAAAATCACATAGTTACAGTGATTGGATGGTAATCAGGATTGATGTTAATCAATCTGTTTAGCAGCCTGTACTTTACTTCCTATATGCATGGCCTTTACCGAGAAAACAGACCACAGGTGAAATGTTGCTTCATCTTCTCTTGATATATTTGAGGTATCAAGTTTTGTATCTATACATATTTTAAATATTTTGAAGAATATTATCAGGTGATTTGCGTGGTGAAGTTTTATTAGAACAGAATGATTCTATTTTCGTAGAGCATAGAGTTAGATCTTACATCCCCAATGATTGTCCAGTCTAAACTATTGCGTAAGACTTCACCAAATTCCTTCTCTGCATCTGTATTGCACTTTCTGTAGAGACATCTGTACTCAAAGTTTAATACCTATAGAAATGGAAAATCCCCTCTTCTATTACTAATTTTTTCTCTCATGCTTAAAAAGTTGTACATTATCTTCAGCTAGAATTTATCCAACTTCAATTCCCGCTGGATCATGTTTTGACTTTTAAATGATAAATTTAAGTACTCTCATACAGGAGAAGTTAGTGGTTTTTTTTTATTTATCAACTAAATTAAGTATTTTTAAACAATTTTGTTAAGCTTCACATTTCTACAGCAAGGCTATGTCTGAGAGTATAAAAAGCAGATTACCCCTACAAACACAACCAATACAAAATTGTCACTTTTCATTGGATCTTTGGGGTCATTTTGATTGTTTTGTGTGGAAAATAATAACATGCAAAAATACTGTTGCCTTGATAGCACAGGCAAGCTTTTATGTACATACATATTTTTTTCTTTTTATCAAGTATATATGCTGCTCATTTCAGGTAGAGTCTATCACTGATCTATTAGAGCAAGAAAACAGACTTTAGACATTCCAGATGCATTGGTTTTTCCAAGAATTTACAGTAGAATATACATAACTCTAGGATTATTAAGTGTTCATTCAGTTTATCAATTTTATTCTTTCCTAATGCAAAACCTTTGCCTCACTGTGTGAAAAACTCCTATACATTGTATGCAATGTACTGCAATTTTCCAGAGTTTCTATTATGAATAAGAGAGTATTAAATATGTGGTGTAGACTAAGTTCTGTTACCAAATTTAAATGCTTAGTCTCTCTGAAAATCAGTCTAATTTTTGGATCAGATAAGTATTTCAGAGTTGTTGGCTTGTCTTTCGAGCTCTGACAACAACACTGAGGTAACACATAAGCCTGCTGATATCCTATGAGAGATAAAATGGACTTTTTTCCCCCCTAATCTATTGGCTTGATCATATATTCTGTTTTAACCATCAACTTGATATGCAACAATGATTGACTTCAGCCTGTTTATAGCTGGAAATCTGTGTCATGAATATTTGTTCTACTTCCAGAAGCTGTGCTGTGTTTATAATAGAGCCCTAGAAGCAAAAGGGGATAGCAAATATTTTTCTAGAATGATCTGTGAGGGTGTGAATACATCTGACAGAGGTGCTGATTTATTTGTTCAGGGAAGTACAGAAAGATGTTACATGCTTTTGTATGGAACTTTTTAGCAGTTTTCAAGTTTTTCAGGTTAAAATCAGCTATGGATTTAATCACTGTAAGTGTAAGACTTAATGCCTTTTCTTACTAATCCTCCATGGAAATGCTTTGATAAACTGCAGGATAATGTGTTGCCTATAGCATCCCCTTTCATTGTTGACAAAATTTCCTATTAAATTCTAAATGCGCTTAGTAAGATCATTTGAAACTGTTGTCATATTTATGTTCTGATTAAGCTGCTTTCCTTAAATTAAATCTGCCACAGTCCCCCACAAGGTAATGTAGTATTTGCATTCAGTCAATAGAAATTTTAAGGTAAATACATTTTCAAAATGTCTTCTTTATTTGTGCTTGTAAACGTAGGAACTGAAAGTTAAACTTATATCATATTAAAACAGTGTGTTTAATTTTTCTTTCTGGGATGTGGGAATGGTATTAGGCCAATAGAAGATCCTTGATGACAGGCTTTGACATTACTGATTGTGATGAGTAGTTATTTGATTGATTCTGCAGATGCAGAAGTTTGCACAGTCAGTAGCTGTGTATGTCTATTTTTAGCATAAACATTCATCTTACTGTAAAACTAACTTCAAAATAAGTGAAGTTATTAAGAGTATATTATATTCATCAATTTTTCTGTTCGTTCTTTATCTCTCTTTCATGTTAATTTGTGATCTCCTTGTCTTTCCTGAAGTTATAACCTTATCTGGGGGTGCTGACAAGGAGAAAACCACACAACATTCTTTTATCCTTTAACTCTGAAAATCCCCTTCAGTTAGCTGCTAGGATATTTTAGCATGTAATCCAGGTCAAAAAGAAAAAGGTTGCTGAGTATTTTCATGGTAGTTATTAATTTATAACTTCACTGAGTAAGATGATTTAAACTTGAAATCATTGATATAAGAATTATATACGGATATTGAATAGATACGCTAATAGTACAAAAACATTTCAAAAGAAAATTTCAAAGCTATTTGAGAGGAAGAAAAATAATAATAATCCTGATACGATTGTTTTCATGTTCTTGTGTTTCATGTACTCAGCATGACCACACTCTTTCCTCTTCAACTTTACAGGCCACTATTAACTTTGGCTCTGGACAGACCTGATAGTGGCCTTTCAGTATCTAAAGGAAGATTGTAAGAAAGGAGAGTCTATTTAGCAGGGTTTGTTGTGATAGAACAAGAGGAGATGGAGATTTAGACTGGCTATAAGAAAAATGTTTTGTACAATAAGGGTTGTGAGGTACTGGAATGGGTTGCCCAGAGATGCCATGTATCAGAGATGCCTGTCCCTAGAGATATTCAAGGTCAGGCTGGACAGGACTCCGAGGAACCTGATCAAGCTGCAGATGTTTGTATTCGCTGTGGGGGAGTTGGACTAGATGATTCTTAAGGGTCCCTTCCAAAACAAACAATTCTATGATTCTGTGGTGATTCTGTAATGAAGGTCAGATATATTTTAGAAATACATAATGTCTCTTGGGACCAAAAAGTTCTCTTTTCTTTAGGTTTTCTTCTGTGATTTAAGAAGTTCAAAAACTGGCAATGTCTGGTCACTTGGAAACTGCCCTACTAGAAGAAATTAGGAGATACAATTAAATTCAGTGTAGATTTTTTCTGCCCTAGTCCCTACTTAGTTCTCCCTTGAAGAGCTTGGTTGACTCTGCTTTGGCTGTTTTCTTGCACTTTCAGTCCCTGAGGATTGGTTCAGGCAAGAATTTTTTTATTATTATTATTATTTGAAAAATAAAATAAAAGACCATGTGGTCTTTCATTCTTCTTTCAAGATTTGCCAAGTTGATTCTTGGCCGCAATGTGTAATCTAATCCAGTACGTTCGTGGTGAACATAATGATATTCTGATATTACTTGATATTTTTCTGTCAGAATATCAGTCTTAACTGATCATGGGATTTCTACTCTCTGAGGATTCTTGTGGATGTATTCATGTTGTAAGATATACATAAATAGGCTCCCTTCAGAATGATTTTTTTTAATGAAATTGAACTTTTTATTCTGAGATAACTAAAAAAACTGTATTCGTTGACACCCTATTTGACGGTTTCTCATAATGCAGTGGTAGTTTGCATCTCACTATGTCTCTATAAAGAGATGATTAGAATAAGTGCAATTAATTGAATTCACCTGTTGCATGAAAAGTTCTGTTCACTTATCTATTGATAGATTTCCTTCTATTGAACACAGTATTAAACATTATATATATATATATATTTCTATGATGTGTTTAGATGCTTGATTCAATTTTTCATTTAGGAAAAAAATAATTCTTTTAGCAGATGGAAAATAATACTTAATTCCACTGCAGTTCTTAATTTCATTTATTTTTAAAATAAGAAAGCTTTCTAAATACTGTTTAATTTCATTATGGTTTGATGTCATTATTTAGCTATATATGCTCAGTGTTTCAGTTGTCATCTATTTTCCTTTTCCAGGTCCCCAAAATACCACAGTTTTGGTAAATTAGTTTGAACTTTTTAACTATTAACTAGTTTATTTGCATAGTATATAGAGTAGGTCAGAACTGAACAGAAACATTTTTGCTCCTTTTAAACGAATGACACCTGTTAAAATGAATTTTGAAATAATATGATTTTTTAAAAAGAAAATATTAGTAAAAGAACAATTAGAAACAGCCACTAAGAGTGAGAGAACTGGACTTGATCCACTATCTTCTCGTACCACATACTGAGAGCAGGACTAAATAAAAAAGGTTAAAAAGCAGTTAAGCACACCTTCAGAGAGTTGTGTATTCTTTTTTCCCAAAGGTTCATTACCTTTTTTTGTTTATTTAAGTTGTATCACGTGTAGCCTTTGGGTTTAGCATATCTTACATTTGATTTATGTTCTCAAAATTACTCTATATTGGAGGCTTTAATTTCTGCAACATTTAATTTTATCTTCTATTTGTTTAATTTATCATAACCTCCTTTGAAAGAGAATTTCAGAAGTCAAATAAGATTCAGGAGATTCTCTGCTTGTTGGAAATCACTGTGCTAGAGAAAAGCATTGTATTATATAAAACAGCTGATACCATTGCATAGCAACTTCAGCATTGTGAAGTATAATTTTGCCTAAATTCACCAAATCTCTCTCAAACAATATAGTTATTTAAGAAACTTGTTTTTGTTGCTAGCAGATTGTTATACCAAAAACATTAGTCACTGCTTATAAAAGATCTAAACAACAGCAACAAATGATTGAAAAGTTCTTAAAATATATATATATATTCTTACCATCTTCTTTTCAGAGATTTTCTGTGAGTGTCATATGTGGGTTTGGATGCATCTCTTTACATGTACCATGTTTGGAATTCTTGATTCATTAGCAAAAAAGCAGAACTAGAATTAAATTAAGTTAGTGGATGCTGGAGTGACAGCAACATGTTTCTGACAAAGCTAGAGTATACACAAACTGTATATGAACTATAATGAACTGATAGATAGAAAAGGAACTGCTTCTGTAATATGGAATGAAAATAACATTACTAAAAAACTGTCAGGCAGATTTCACTGCTGCTGATAGAATATAAAAGCAATATTAGAAGATTTGTGAATTTCAATGCTAAAAAGAATAAAATAGCACAGTTGGAATAGACCTACAAAGCTCATCTAGTCCAACTGCCTGACCACTTCAAAACTGACCAAAAGTTAAAGCATGTTACTGAAAGCATTATCCAAATGTCTCCTGAACACTGACAGGCATGAGGTATCAACCACCTGTCTAGAAAGCCTTGTCCAATGTTTGACCGCTACCATGGTTAATTTTTTTTTTCCTGATGTACAATCTGAAGCTCCCATCATGCAGCACTGTACCATTCTCTTGTGTTCCATTACTGGTTGCCAGTATGAAGTATAAATGCTTAAAAAACAAAACAAAATTTTCACCCTCCACACTTCACCAAACAGGCCTTCATCTTGGAGCAGTGTAAGTACAGATATATAAAGAAATAATCTTAGTCAATAAAGTAGTTTAGTCAATAAAATCAATAAAAAGGAAAATGTAAAATTTTAGGACTTAAATTATATAATATTTATGTATTCTTATATTATATAAATATAATGTAGTCATCATGGGTCTGAAAAAGTGCTTGTGCAACCAGGGTACCTAATAGCACTCTGTTCAGTACTCACAAATAAGTTTTCCACATTTGCTTTGTGGGCCCTTGCTATAGACATCAAAAAGTTAATAGGTCTCCTATGTATCTTGCCTTCTGATATCTAATTTGCTCAATCAGTGATATCAATTGCTCAATCAATTAGGCATTGCTCAATTGAAAATGCCTAATGAAACATATTTGAAGCTCCTCTAAAAGTGGTTATATGTACGAAAGTTTTTCTCTATTGTGATGGTTTATCATCTCTGTAAAAGTAAATAAGTGACTTCATAAGTCTGTGTAATGCAGAAGTTACAGAAGTATGGATTGTTGAGACAAATGTGAAATGGGACAACAAGTTCCCTATGTACTAGAAGTACATAGCTAAAAATATATTTCAAAGAAGCTAAATGTATTTATACAGATCAGCCAATTGTCTTTGTTTCCTGATAGAACCATAGAATTGCTCACAGTGGAAAAGACCTTAAAGATCAAGTCCAACCACAACCTAACCATACTACTCTAACAGCCCTCCGCTAAATCATATCCATGAGTACCACATCCAAACAGTTTTTAAACACATCCAGGAATGGTGACTTAACCACCTCCACCTCCTGGGGAGCCTATTCCAGTGCTTAACAACCCTTTCTGTAAGGAATTTTTTCCCGATATACAACATAAACTTCCTCTGGCACAACTTGAGGTCATTTCCCCTCATCCTGTCACCTGTCACCAGTGAGAAGAGACCAACCCCGCTCTCTATACAGTCACCTTTCATGTATTGGAAGAGAGCAATAAGGTTTCCCCTCAGCCTCCTCTTCCCCAAACTAGAACCATGACTATTAAGTTTATGTAGGTAAAAATGAGTGTAATCATAAAATTATGTACAGATAAGAAAAATAATATGGGATGTTATATAACTCTGTAAAGTAATGGTTGTTGCCTGGGGGAAAATATTATGTATACAGCTGCTGATTCCAAGTTCAGCAAGACCTGAGTTGGTCTACCCTGCACACCAACCAGGTGCATGTGACCAAAAGAGTTTGCAGCGTCTTGATTGTTACAGAGACAGTATTTACTGTCTCCTGCTCGGTTTTCAATGGCAAGTTGAACTTGCACTTAATAAATCTTACACATCCACCTTGAAAACATAAAAGTGATCTTTTGAATTAAAGGGTTTTTTGTTTGGTTGGTTGGTTTGGGTTTTTTGTTTTGTTTTGTTTCGTTTTGTTTTCCAAATAAGGACCTATTAGAGCTTGTAAAATGTTATTTATTTGAATAATTACCTTGAAAAATGTTTTTGATGAAGCCATGTTGGTCTCTGCTAACTCCTGCAGGGGTCTTTCATTCTCTGTGTATGGGCATTAAGAGAACTATGAGATTAAATTTGAATTTGCCATGTGCAGAACTGTCATTATTATTCCTGTGCTTAAGGTTGCAAGCCCTGTATTTTGTAGTTGGTCTGCTAGAGATTCTTCCTTATCTTTATTTGTTTACATAGGAAAAAAAACTCAACAGTGTAGAAAGTTAACTGTGTAAGTTGGCCTGGAAATTTGAAAGTTCTAAAATATTGAGAACTGCTGACAAAATAGCGAAAACATAGCAGTGGATGACAAACCCTTAGGGTCTAGAATTTAGAAAACCAAGAGTTTTGCAAAAGCCTTTCTAGTCTCTTTGTAATAATACTTGAAAAGCGGTTAGCTCTGGAATCAAAGGCAATTGCATCAGTGATGAAAATACTTCACATTTTATGTCTGTGAAGGTACTTCTGGCTCCAATATGCATGCATTTTGTAATGAAACGAAGAATTCCAGTGCGAAGTCTTTGATTCTAGAGATCACTTTTTTGAAGTATTCTGCTACATTTATTTATCAAGGACAGCAATCCGAAATCTGAACAGAGTTTGGGACCTTTAAATTCATATAGCCATGTTTTCATTTAAACTGTAGTATTGCTAAATAATTGAAAGAAGTCCTAGTTGGTTTGCAGTTGAAGGGTCCAAATGAAATACCTATTGTAGCTAATGGGAAAGAGACTGTTGGCTTTGGAGTAAGCCCTAAGGACACAGCTTAATACAACACCAAACAGTGTTTCATAGAAAAACACAGGACAGTGTTTTGCAGATGTGGATTTTCAGCAAGTGTCTGGAACTGAAATCAGTAGGAAAATGTGACTGTCATGGTGTTTATAAGTTAAAAACACTCATATAAGCTTACCAGTATTATAATTCTCTTAAAGTCCTTTACGTTCAGAAATTGTTTTCAGGACTCCTGATTCAATAGTTGGAGCATAGTAGAAGAATGTTTTTACTGCAGCATAGCATTAAAAACGTCTGGTTTCTGGTTCCTGGGCAGATAATTTTGAAACACTTTGTAGTAGTTATTGTTGAGAATGCTCTTAGATTTTGTATCTGTTAGGTATTCCTTGTAGTAACACTGAGATCTCTTGTCTAAGGAGTATATCCAAGACAGTGATTGTAAGAGACTTCTATCCTTTCACAGTACCATACTGGTCTGAGGAATTCATTGATCCACAGTGAAAAGCCAGAGGGAAATTTACGGTTATTTTCAACCACCGTGTTGGTATCATAATTTGCATAACATGTGAACTCTTGTGAAAGACTTTATTATGAATCTTCTTCTGCTCTCTCTCACTTACAGTTGTGATTTACCTGTTACAAGTCTATGTTTATTGTATTCTATGATTCTATGAATTGTTTTCCAGTTGTATTGATCCTAGAAACTTAACTATTGTGGGTGAATTTTAAACATCTGGCATGCTCATAATCATGCACAGCAGCATGTCAGTTCTGTTTAACATGATAAAGAGGTGCAAATTCCATGTTATATATCTGCATTTTTTCAGAAAAAAATAATTAAGTTCATCGTATTTCTCCTTTTTTATGCTTTTGGAGTGTTTTTTTTTTTTTTAATTTTATTGTTTTAGCAAAATCAAATAATTCTTTACTCACTTGAAAATCATAACCCTATCTATTAATACCTTTTTTTCCTACATAGTCCAGTTTCTTTAAATTTCAGATTGGCACTTGTGGAAAAGATAAATATTAAATGAAAACAAACAGATATTTATGATACTAAATGAGTAAGGAAATGGTGGAAGATTGCCAACAAATCCCACAACTGCTAATAAGCCTTTGAAAGGAAGGTAAAATGAACATGCAAATTCATATTGTATTGTAAATTTTCATGTACTTTTATCATGACACAGAACTAGTACTAGCTAATACTTGAAAACTGACTTCAAAAAAAAAAAAAAAAGAAAAAGGAATTTACTTTTACATATGTATGAATTTTAGCTATCAAGAGGACTTAGTCTTTGGGGAGAGTTGTGTGATTACTGCAATATGTTGGTGTTTGTTGCACACAGTCTAGAAATACCTCATTTGAATTCTTTATTGAAAGGTTTGTGGCATTGAGGAAGAAAGCAAATTTAAAATATCTAAAAATTATTTTTCTATTGTGGGAGTAAAGTTTCTAGGAGTAATTTGAGATGAACCATATCGCTAATAAGTGGGGGGGGGAAGCTACTTGAAATTCGGCGTTCATTTTCGGATTGGTTTTTAATTCTGAGTATTGAGAGCCATCTTGTGGCCGCGCTTGTTAATGCACATCCATGGTGCTGATGTTATGGTAGCTGAAGTACTTTTCATTGTTTGGCTATAGAAAATCTTGAAGAATAAAAATTAAAAATAGATGTACTAATATTCATTATTCTGTGCTTTGAAATATTTATTTCATGAGTAACAATTAAACACATCGTCTCTATGGGGCAGGGGGACCTAAATGCATTCCACTTCCTGAATCTTGTAGCATCTTGAGCTGGGAGTCTGTCCATACAGCAAATGGATAGAAATAGCTTCTCTAAGTCATAATTACATCACCTGTCTTAGATGAATGAAATGTTTCAGGTGACTTCACATGAGATCCTGATTAAAAAAAAAAAAAAAAAAAAAAAAAAAAACATAGGAAAATCTGCTTGACCTGAAGGATTGTTTCATTACATTCATAGGAAATTCTGAAGATAAGTTACTCCTCCCTTTCCTTCCATTTTTTCTTCCTTTTCTCTTTTTGCATATATTTGTGTATGAGAGTATAAAGCAGACCTTGTAAAAGTTACATGTGTGATAACTATAATGTATAATAGACATGTATAGTATATAGATGTATGACATATGTATAATAACATAATATGTGCTATGTTAACTGTTGCTAAAAACAAATATAAATTCTAGAAGCAATGCATGCTTTAGCAAGCAAGCTGAAAAGTTTATTTGACAATCTAAAGAATTTTATTTTCCATATGCATTAGTAAATAATTGTTTTGATTACTGGAATAATAGTTGATAGTAAACTACACAGCCCAATATTTGTGTTAGTGGAAACCTTTTTTCCTCTCTGACTGAATTTGTATACTGAGGACCCTCAGAGAACTTTGGCATTTTACAGACACTTGCTCTATCATTCAGAGAAGTCATTACTTTGACTCTCAAACTAAAAATATAATCAATAATCTTATAAATTAGCACAGATAAGAAAAATCACTTAATGACTGCTTGCATTTTTTATTACTAGGGAAAAAAATGAGATTTGTAAAGAATTTAATCCAACCATTTGGGATTAAGTAAAAACAGATTGGGAACATCTCAGTTATACTGTGTTCTGATCATCTTTATCACATTGCAGGAAACTGTTTATTGTCATACTTTTAAGTAGCTCTATGACCTGTAAGGTTATGACAGAGTCTGTGAATCAATTGCTTAGTTTTGTCTTGGCAAAGGAAGAATGGTGAGAATGTAAAATTTTATGAGGAGGTGCATGATTACATTTGGTGATTCTGATGAGTAGGAAGTGAATTTCTGATAAATAATGCCCCAAAATAAGTTTCTACTGTCACCAATAGAAAGGATGAAAACTCTCCATTCCTTATTTTTACTGTAACGTTCCTTGGTTCTGTTGTATTCCGGCATTTAAAGCAATGGAATGTTGGTTCTGTTATATTCAGGCATCTAAAGCAATAGAATGATCTGATTAATTTTCATGTGTTGGGCCATTAAGTTTTCAATTGTTTCTTCAGTTTCTTGGTGATGGTACATACTCAGTATCAGAACAAGCAGAGATTAGCATGAGGGCTGATAATGCAAATTCAAGTAGGTTTCGAATTACTCAGAACAATGAGTGATAATTAAGACCTATTGTTGATAGGCCTCACCTGCAAGTGTTACATTGCCACCTGACCCAGTTACAGTAGAAATTTGTTGCAACGTAAGATTCTTTGTGGGTCTATTTTGTCTAATTCTGTCATGGATAACTTTTGGTCATTAATCTAAATCTGAAATATGACCCTCTGCGTGGTTTCCATGGTGACATATCATGCAAGTTTTAGGAGTCTGCACATTATATCTACATTTGCTTGTTGTGTCTGAGCTCCCCTTTCTGGGGTTCAGCACATTTTGAGTAGCCAAGAGGATAACTGAGCTCAGCCTCGGGCACACGTGGAGCAGGCAGGGAGCAGGAATGCTGCACCAAGCCTCTGCTGCCAGACCACTGTGAGGATTGCTGGGACTCCTACTTCAGCTGTACAGATCTGCATGAAGGCATCTAAGTGTTAGTGTCATTATCTCAAACTGAGCCCTGCCATAGCAAGCTGCTGGCAAGGAGGTCTATCTCAAATGGTCAGGCACTGTCTTTACTTTCTAGGGGCATTTCTCCACATCAGACAACATTACCTGTCCATTTTATCTTTAGCTTTAGTGGTGTACAGATTAAAGAAATATGATGGAGCTATATAGTTAACTATAGTGATGTCTTCTGAAGTAGAGTGCGAAATCTTTTCTAGGTTGCTCTCAAGATTAAAAGGCAATGCCAAAAACTGTAAGTCATCAATCTGTTTCTATAAATCTGATTAGAAGGGCTGTCTGATGCTATCACAAATGACAGGTGCAGTAGGTTTTCCTGAAGTGAACAGTCACTCGGGATGGGGGAGATAGCACCAATGCATAGGCATAGCCTCTGGGTTTCTATTCTGTGTAAAATTTCTGTATGAAGATAATCAGCCATTTCATACTTAGAGCTAAAAAACAAAACAAATTTAAAAAAAATTAAAAATTACCTGAAATCCTCAAATACAAATTAACTAAAAGAAATACTTCTGTTGAATAGCTTCAGAGGTTTAGATTTTAAATGTGTAAGCCAATTTCTAAAGGTTCTTAATGATATAATGTTACAATTGTTTTATGATATATTTAATGTAATATTTTATATTACTTATTTATATTATTATTTTCTATTGTTTACATTAATTTTATATGTCATGTGATATTTTATGGTGGCTATCAAAGGGCATAAGAAAATCAAGCAAAATAGTAAACACTTTAGAAATTTTGGCAAGCTTATCTAATTAAAAACTTGTAGGTTTTGCACAAGTCAAAGATTCTCCATTCCTTTTAATCTGATTTTAATTCTAAAATCAGTAATAACATTTTGAAACCACTGAAAACCGATGTCCTGGTAATAATTGTATGGTATATACCTGTAACAAGACTCCACAGCAGTGATGATTGCCTTAGTACTGAGTCATGATACTTGGTTCACTTCTTTAGATTCAGAGGAAGTTTCCTCCATGTTGCAAATCTATTGCTGTGTTTTGAAAGTGATTGTAGTAAATTTGTTAGAGAGTTATTTTCATAGATAGGACTAGTTTTCACTCTTAATGTAAGGGAAGAAAATCCTCTTCATATATGTTTTTATTTCAACTTCAGTTATTTCTACCATTAGAACAGCATAGAGATATTCAGTTTTGAAATAATATTACTTACTTCAAGCAGTAAAATATACAGATAAAGGGAATTGTTTAGTGTTTGCTTTTTCTAGGGTCCTAACTGCCCAGCAAACGCAGCATTACAGATACAGATTCCAATTTTAGTTAAATAACTTTGCAAAGCCTTTTGAGTTTGGACTGCTCTTGAAGAAGGCAGGACTGTGAAATGGAGCGTGTGAAGGATATAATAATTAGAGCAAATATGGCTATTGTACAGAAAACAATATAATTAAAAGGTTAAAGAAAATGAAATTTACAGTACAGTTTTTAACTCTTTTGAATTACTAGCAGTAATGTATGCACATTAGGTAAACAGAGTATGAAAAACGGAAATGAATCCAGGCTGGAGAGGGACTGTCAAAGCAGAACAGCAATTCTCCTGTCACTTGTGTACTGCTGTGCACTGCACTGAGAAAGTAGCAATCTCCTTTCTCCCTCTCTGCTAGGTAATTAAGTCTCCATGGTATGCTTGATATAAATGGGAAATTTTCTTAAATATACAGTCTGTGTGCTGTGTGGGCAAAACATTTAAACTTGGCTTGCTGAATGAACTGTTTAGACTGCTTTAAAGTAATCGTGTACAAATTACAGAATCTTAATAGTAGTTTTGACAGAGGATTTCTAATGTAGTTTACAAACCCTAGACAAAGGAGATGGCTGAATTAACGTTGACACAATACAGTCACAGTCGGTGCAAGTGTATTATAAAAATTATTTGCACAAGAAAATAAATGTTCCTTTACTGAAAAAAAAAATTGAGCAGTGTGTAATTTTTACATGCTTGAAGAATAGTAATGGTAGAATACAATTTCTCAAAGTCAAAATTAATTATACTTAATTGTGTCATCTCTATGATTTTTAAACTTAACAATTATCTTGTAGGCTTCAGGAAGTATGAAACATAAAGCTGATAATTGACATAAAATAATCAAACTATAAAGGCTGGATCTGGAGGAACTTTTTTTGTTGCTTTGTTTCCATTTCTTTGTTTCACTGAAGTAGCGAAGAGGGGCACAATAATCATTAAAACCTATTTCTTCCAGTGGATAGAGTTTAAAAGCACAAGGGATCTTAAAATTTAGCAGAGGTCTGTGGAAATATGCCTTCACTTGGCACTGAGTCTGGCTATGAAGTCAAGCTCTTTGAACTGCTCCTTTCTTAAAGCAGCTGGTTTCATCTGGTAAAAAGCCTGATAGTTGCCTCTGTTTAACTGACAATCAGTCTCTAAATTCCCAGGTCTGCTGGCCAGAAGAGCATAGTTATATAAACCTTTTTGTTACATCACTTATTAGGTGCTACTTCTATGCCCTTTCAAGTGTGTAAAAAATTTGTGTTACCTTTGAAACTGACTTTGAACAATGTTTAATAGCCCACGGGCTTTACAGTTAAGCTCTGACATTGCAGAGATTCTGAGAGCAGCTTGCTGGTAATTTAGAGTAAAACTAACAAAAAAGACAACGTAGTTGCCAAAGGTGTGATAATAAGCTGACTGCAGCATTGATAATAAGTACTGAGTCTTATGGAGGCAGTTTCTTATGGAGGCAGTTTCTAAGATACATTTTTTTTTCTCCTGAAAGTGGAGTAGGAAAAAATATGAACCACTAAGACACAGATAATTCTGAGAGAGATAAAGTTACAGAAATGTGATGGGATCTGCATTTGGGTCAGGACGTGGGTACAAGGAATAAAAAATTCATGATGAAGCAGGTTTCACTCATCCCAAAACTTACAAATCTATTAGTTTCTTAAGGGTTTTTTTTTTTTCCCTGTTAGTACTTCATCAGATAAATTATCACTCATAAATAATTGGATGAGACCATGTGACCACTGTAGTATGGAAATACATAGATATCTAAACATTTTTATTTTCATTCAAAATTTCTCAAAAATGTTTTTCTTGTAAGATTCGATATTTGGTGACAGCGAGCTACCTTTCAAATCCTTAACATTTTCTTACATATCAAGGACACAGAAGGAATAAAACATATGGTTCTGATACTTGTTTAATGTACTGTTAGCAAACAAAAAAAAAAGTGTGTTAACTTTTTATGGGATGCTAATTACTTTATGAATTTTCTTGCATTTTTCTTATGAACTAGGATACATCTATAAGAGAAAAAATATTTTTTCTCATGCTGCAGATGTGCTGCTGCTCTTTTCTTCTAGAAGCTGAGATTATGTAGTTAAGTCACTTAATGAATGGAGGGTACAATTTGGCGTTTTTAGTTTAAGAACTTGTACTGCTTTTATTTCATTGACTCACATTTTCTTTATCCAGTCCTGCTTGGCATTATGTTTACTTCTTCCATCTAGAAGCTAGAAGAGTGGGGGGGGGGGGGGAAAAAAAAAAAAAAGCCACAATGCCAAATCAAAAGGCAGTTAATGCCTGCTGTATCTTTCTAAAAGGAAACAGTTATTTTCTCGTTTTAAGATAAATAGTTTAGTTTTTCATGATCCCCCATACTCATGCTAGCGTAAAACTGCTTGAAAACCCTATAGATTATTAATTCATACAATTACCTACAAACTTGTAAGAGAAATTCCGTTCTTCTCAATAGTCTCGATAGTCTTCAGTATGTCACTTTGCATAGGAGTAAAGTTGTGGCAGGACTTTTATAGTTTAATAGTTTAGTTAGGAAATGAGGAATACACTTGATGATACACAGATGCATTTGTTTTTTCTTTTAGCGGTAATAATGTCTCTTTATAGTTTTTGGTGAGGATTTGCAATAAAAATAATGATGAGAAGTCATAAGTAAGCTGCAGCTGTACTGGAAAGACCTTGAGAACACTTTCTACTTTAGCCATCTCAGAGTAAAAATGCATCTAATATTTTCATGGCTCAGCAGAGTGGCAGTTTTGAGTATTACAGAGAAGCAAAGGAGGTTTTCTCAAATATAACAAACTCTTTTACAGAAACCATGCAATCTCAGCTTTCAGTTGAAGCGGAAATATTGAAATCTCTGCACAGTTAAGCACAGAAACAAAAGGTTTAACTAGGTCTCCAGAGGATGTCAGTGTATGAACTGAAACTGCTACAAATTTATCCTATCTGTTGCCATACTGCACTTGCATGTCATCAAACTCTCACTATATCAATTTCTTTTCATTGCTGTATATCTTTCCTACTACTTGGTTTCCTAACAGGAAACCGAAAATGCCTTCTCCTGTCAGCAAATCAGACCAAGACTGATGACTCCGTGTATTCCAAGTGGTTAACAAATATGACAGCAGGACTTCTTATCTGAAGGGCAGAGTATAGGTACTTTTCAGAATTTTACAGGTTTTGTGTATGTACTCCCAGAGGGTGAATGGTATGATTCTGAATAGCTGTGTTTACACAGAATAATTATTTTTCATCCTAGGTTCTTACACCTTTTTATGAGTATAATTAATTCGTACAGTTTTAAGGCACCTTTATCTGGTTTTAACTGAATTATTAGGTTGCATTGGTCCATGTTGCAAAATTCTAATTCAAGTTGAGTTAGTGTATTATCTATACAACTGGTTTGGGTTTTTTTTGTTTTTTTTTTCCCTCTTACAGCAGGTAGGCATTAAGAGAGGCGAATCTGAGCCAATAGTGCGCCCTGGCAGCCCAAAGGGCCAAGCATACCCTGGGGTGCACCAAGCCCAGCACTATCACCAGGCAAGGGAAGAGACTGTCCTGCTCTGCTCTGCGCTGTGTGGCCACACATCCAGCACTGGGTGTAGTTCTGGGTGCCATCAAACAAGAAGGAACAAAGAGTGTCCAAAGGAGGGCTACGAAGATGGGAAAGGGCTAGAAGGCATGATGTATGAGGAACAGCTGAGGTCCTTTGGTTTGTTCAAGCTCAGAGCAGAGGAGCTGAGGGGGAGGCTCATGGCAGCTGCAGCTCCTCACTGGAGTAGGAGGGGCAGTGCTGAGCTGGGCTCTATGGTAAATGGGATAGGACCCAGGAGAAACACATGAAGCTATGTCACGGGAGAGTCAGGTTGCAGATTAGGGAAAGGTCCTTCACCAGAGGGTGGTGGGCATGGAGCAGGCTCGCCAGGGCAGTGTCATGGCCCTAAGCTGTTGGAGTTCAAGAGGAGTTGGGACAGCGCTCTCAGCCATACAGTTTGAGTTTTGTCTGGTGCAGTGTGGAGACAGTAGTTGGAATCAGTGATCTTTGTGGGTGCCTTCCATGATGCACACAAAGAGGATAAAGTTCAGAAGAAAACCAGTTGTAATACTGTAATACAGAAAATAACTCCTGAATTGTGTTCCTGATGATTTCACTTGAAGAACTGTTATCTTTACATTGATAGAATATACTGTGGAGGAATGTGTTTAAGCAAAGCAGTCACACTACTCTCCTCTTTCTCCTTCAGAGGTATTTTTAGAGCACTTTACAGAAGTTACTGAGATGATTTCAGTAAATTGATCAGAGCAGTAACTCATAGGTTTAAACAATTCTAACTTTAATGCAGTGAACTTAAATCTCCAGGGGGAGACAATTAAATTATTGACTCTTCCAGGAGAAATTCAAACTGATTCACATTTATTTGCTAGAATTACCTTCTTCAAATACTATCTTGCTGGGTACCCACTAATTATAACTCAGTGAAAGAGTAAGTGTTAGACAGAGATATTACACTGGGATAACTGTACAAAGTTAATAGCTAGATACATTAAAAGACTGGAGATTTAGAGAATGAGTGTGCATACTTATTAAGTAGAATAGTATATTGGCCAGCCTACATCCACCCAGAAATGATCAGTTAGGTCATGTAAGTCCTCTTTGTTGAGTAAAGCTCTCAGTAATCCTTGAGTTCTTGACAGGAATCAGCCTCACTGTGATCAGTCAGTGACAGCAATGCTGTTGTTCCCAGGAAAGAGCAAGGGAAGTAATGTGAGGGCATATCAATACAGAAGCACTGTCTCAATCCAACACATTGAACTGTTGTGTATATTTTTAAGGTGAGCTTCATCACAAGTTTTTTATATGTAACTTAGGTTTCTACAGCCAGATTAAACTGCACCTTTATTTCTGTTAATATGAAATAGCCAGTGAACAAATCTCCAGTCGTGTAAAATAAAGAAAAAAAACAACTCTCTAGTTTCATAATTTCTAAGTCTGCAAACCTGAATGCATTTAATGCCATTTCTCTCAGTCCTCGTATGTATAGATGTCCTGTTAATTGTTTTTGTATTTATGGAGCAGGAGTAGGCCCAAAGATGGAATCTTCAACTTGTCATTTTTTCATTCTGCGTTTCTCAGACCCCCTTCACTTTCTTAGTGGATCTTACTTTAATCTAATGAATTTTGAAAGGCATTCATTATTCTTTAAATGAGTCAGGTAGATCAGATTCAGCAGCACAGTTATGTGTATGAATGAAGTAAAGAAGGCTTTTGTCTTCTTGCAGCTTTAAGAAATGTAGAAGGTCAGTGAAAGAGTTACAGATTCTGATCTCTTTAGGAAAGATACAAATTCATTGTTTTGGAAATAACTGAACATTCATCACACACTAGTAGCATTAATAGAAACAGCCATTCAGTACCTTATTTTGTTTGTTTTAGGTCTTTGTGATACCTATGCTGAGTGCCAACACTCAGCAGATGAGGCTAACGAGGCTCATAATTTGCAGAGTGCTATGACAGTGCAAAGAACAAAGGATGGGAATGAAATGCTCAGCATTGCCCAAACCAGTGAACAAATATGATGGTGCATTGTGAGCAAAATGCAAGTGCTGCCCTATTGTGAACTCTGCAGAGGGAAAATTATGATGATTGAGTCTTACAATCAGATGAGTGAGGTTTTGCTGCAGTAGGGCAATCATGAGAAAAATCCTAGAATACCCTGTGCAATTTCTGTTGCTAGAGGGAAATTCATGATTGTCAAAAAGTGTTATTAGGGAAAAAAAACACTGAAATTCAAAGTTGCAAACATATTCCCAGAATTTAGAAGCAGAACAGAGGAAGAAGTAATCTACAGAAAGAAAAATAAAATCTGATTTTACCAACTAATGGCAATCTTTGTCCAAGAAAAGCACAGCAATCTGAGATCAGTGAAGATACTAACTTTTGTTTCACCTTTCACCTATTAAGAAGTAAATTATTGGCAGCTGCTTCTTGTAATTAAACTTTATTATCTTTTTTTAGTGGTTTTTTAAATTTATTTATTTAGATAAAATAAGAAAAAAATCTATAAGCCTATTAAAAGTTTAATTCTTGATGGTTTGTTTAGGATATATATATAGTTCAGATAAAAAGCATGTGGTGCATGGTCTGTAGGAATGATAACACCTTTGGGATACCAGGTGCAAGTAAAGGAAAGGAGGACTGTGAAGGAAGTTATCTTTTTTGTTGCTGATTTAAGTCTTTGGTGAAATGCCCTAAGGCTTGTTTAAATGTTTAAATGTTCAGGGTTTGTTTGCTACATATGCCTAATTTTTTGTCAAAATTAAGTACATTCTTCCATGTCTAATTGTGATATTTTTAATGTCTTGATCAAGATGAGCATGAAATTTAAAATTTTTAAAGGAGAAATATAGATGTCAGCAAGCTAACTAGGAATTTATTTACTACATGGTATATTAGATACATGCGCACATGTAAACAGAGGTCATAAATCTGCAGCCCTCTTGAGTGATATGGGCGGGGAAGGAAAATCAATTCTAATCAGACGACCAGTGCCCAGAGGTCATAACTTCTTCATACACCTGAGGCACTTAGTAACATTTCATATAAATTTTAAGCAAAATGCTTTAGTCTGTAATAAAGCAAGATGAGGGATACTCTAGCATTTTATAGTTTCACTTCTATTATATATGTAGGGCACTCTAAAAATAGTGCCTCCTATTTATTTCCATGGAAACAACAACAGATACAAAGAGCACAATAACACTGTTTGATAGAATTTTCAGCTACACAGTACTCTTTTTCAACATAGTCACCACCATTAGCCATGCATTTTCACCAGCAATGAACTAAAGCCTTCATGCTGCACTCATGAAAATCTGCGTGGCTTTCCAGAATGTGGTTTGTCTTTCACTGCTGAAATATACCACCCACTGATTGTCTGTGCTCAAATCCTCTGGTCCCCATAAACATTCAGCAAGCATCAATGAATGTCAATGGGTGTGATTTTCTTCCACATGGAGGAATTCAGTGACACACCTTTGCTTCATACATACTTCCATGTCAGATACCATTTTGTCAGACTTCCTCTCTACTGCCATCTGTCATGCAGCAACAAAACATAATATTGGCAAAAAGGTTCATCCTTTACTGTCATACTACCAACATCTGCCTCTGACATCGTGGGACAAAATAGTAAAATAGGAAGCATTACTTTTGGAGCAGACTTCATTGTAATTGTTGGTTTTGCTGTCTCTAGAACCACTTACATCTGGATTTAGTAGAACAATCATGCAATTCATTGAAGGAAACATTTAAGAAAGTTTGTCTGCAAATATACTGCCATTAAGGGTGTACATAGTGTAAGCAGTCACCTAAGCTGTCACTGAGATATCTCTGATTTTTAGTTTTTTCTTACATGTACTCAAGTGTTTGTAAAATTTGGTACCTCAGGTGTTCTTGAACTAACTTCGTAATTTCAAATGTCCACAAATTTACTAAAGAAACTAAAGTGATTTCAATACAATTAATGAAGTCTTCAGTATCTTCAGGTTAGTTTAGTAGATTTTAGGAGCATGTGAATATTCTTTCTAAACACACAAATGTTTGGTATAGCTGTAACTGCATGTTTTTACAGGATTAAAGCTTGTACTTGAATCCTAGTCAGACTGTCATTGCCATGTTTTAGTGTGTTCTCTCGCACAAAATGTTCCCTTTTCCCTTTTTTCTGTGTTCACAAGTTCCTTTCTCTGAAGTACTGGTATATACCAGAGGTTCATTTAATTATAAGAGAAGGCTCTAGGGGGACCTTATAGTGGCCTTCCAGTACCCGAAGGGGACCTAGCGAAAAGCTGGGGAGGGATGAGGGACAGGATGAGGGGAATTTTTGTTTAACTGGAAGAGGGTAGATTTAGAATAGATATCAGGAAGTAATTCTTTACTGTGTGAGTGTGGTGAGACACCGGAACAGGTTGCCCAGCAAGGTTGTGGGTGCCCCCTCCCTGGAAGCATTCAAGTCCAGGCTGGATGGGGCAGGAGGGAAGTTTATTGTCCTATAGTAGGGGGTTTGGACAAGATGATCTTAAAGGTCCCTTCCAAGCCAAACCATTCTATGATTCTATAAACAAATAAAAGTTTCCCCCCATATATAGAAAAATATTTGATTCTTCTAGTTTCCTATTTCTAAATTGGCCCATTTTTCCATGGGAGTTAGGCAACATAAGCGTTAAGGTTACAAACAGAAGTATGTAATTTTTTAGATTGTGCGAGTTTAAGAGCAAGATTTTCAGCTATGGGTAATATATGGAGTGTAATTTTTGATGTTGAATAATTGCGCTTTTTGAAAAATGGTTACCTTTAGATCTGCAAAATAGACATGTGAGACCCATGAAGCTCTACTAAAAAAGTAGAATTTCTGACAGCTGTTCTATCACATACAAATATGTGCTTTTTTTTTAAGATACAAGTTAATTGTGTTGTTTAATGCTTACAGCAAGTTCTGAATGTAGTCAAGATCAATCCAAATTGCTGTGTCGCAATTATTCGTTGCTTTGCTACTGAAGTGAATTTTCTACATGCCTTTTGTCTGTGGGATTTGTTGTTGATGTATTATAAATGCAATCTTTGGTGCCTTTGTGTTTATTATAATGCGCTTGTTTCCATTCTGTCTCATAAAAAAAACATGTCATGAACTGTTTCTTTTTTTAATTCATTTTTTAAGCATTGTAGCATTAATTAAATTTGCCAATAATTAATGTATAGTTAAAAGCTGAGTTTGATTTCCTTTAAGTAAATAGGAAATAGTTATGCCTGAAACAGAAAAGATTGGACATTGAGAAGTTGAGAATTGTGAAGGTAGGAAAAGTGTTTTTCCTACAGTATTTTTCTTTTAATGTCCTCTTTTATAATTGCATTCCCATCTCCCTATTTATTTCTGTGTTTGCAGAGACTTATTGTTCAAGTTTGGCAGTATGCCAGTAATACAAACTGTATTTTTCTTTACCCAGTCTGTATCTCTTAAGTCAACTTTGAGTGGCCATGTGTCAGGTACAAATAAATATAGAGATTGAAAAAAAATAATAATAATTTGGTCTATAATTAATTCACTGTAATCTGCAGGGCTAAAAATAGAGTGTCAGAAAAAAAAAGGAAAAAGAGAAAAATAAATGTTATTATCCTGTGGCCTATAGAAAAATAATGATTCTCTGTTGACAGTGATAATAATGAAATCTATTTTGGGGAAAGATCAGCATCATTACAGGAACCCTTCTGGTGTCATAGTTAGCAGTGATCAGGTTTGGAAGACAGTGGTTTGCAAAAGAGATGGGATAAAAATAAAAGGTGTTTGTGACAAATAAATGCATTGAAATATGAAGATCTGAGGAACCAGTAGCCAGGGTCCAGGATAAAAAGAGGTTGCATAGAGCGTGCTCTGTGTCCTTCTATTTAAACTTATAAAAGCTTATATTCTAAGTTTTTTATTCTTTTATTCTAGTTTACACCTGGGCTATTCTTTCTTTTCTCCTGTCATCCATCTTAGCTGTAATAAAAGAGCTGTATTTTTTGTGATACTTGAATTTTGGCTTAAAGCCTTGTTTCTGAAAAGAAAGAGCGTTGTTTCCAATTGGCTACAATGGCATGAGCTTTGACGGCGTGGGTTTCCTGTCTAAGTGTTTGGGTTTATTTTTTTCTTCCTTGCTCCTTCTGGAAGGCATGCTTCAAAGTGATTTGAGTTTTAGATTTTAGTGTACAAAAGTGAAAAATACTATCTTTTCTCAACTCTGAGTCCCTCTTCAGTTCATGAGAAGCATGGTAAAACTGGCACCCAGCAGTAAGGGAGACATTCTTTACGTGCATCTTATGCAGAGGGAGGCTGGAGGGTGAGATTTTTCCAAACTGATACTCCATCCTCCCATATATGGAAAAGGTAAAAGTGAGGGGTAGGTAAACAGTTTGGTTACTTGTTGTCAGCTTCTTAATCCACACTGTGCCAAGATGCAATGGCAGGAGGTGGGAATGGTATCCCTTCCTGCTTGTGGCCTGCTACTTAAGCCTGTTTTAGCTGCTTGCATAGACTGAAAGACTTTTAAGGAAAAGAGATACGTGAATTGTCCATTCCAATGTCCATACTGGTTATCAGTAGATTTGGAACTCTGTTTACATTAAGCTGTATTTTTAAAAATAGTATTCTTTGAACAGTGAGGTGTATTCTTTGGAAAGCATGAAAATGATTCAAATTCACTTACAGCAAATTGTGACATACTGGTGCTAACAAAAAGTTCAGTGTTAATATAAATGGTTCCTTTCATATGACTCAGAATAATATTCAGTTGTTTATTTTTCTGTATTTTTTTTAAATACAGTGCTTCTTGTACTGCAATTGAAAGTGAATTTAATATTTATGCTTTTCTATTCTAGGTACAGAGATCCAGAAATAAGCAGTTGCGTGAGCTGTTTCCAGATGGATTTAGTATTCATCATGCAGGAATGCTGCGGCAAGACAGAAGTTTGGTCGAGAACCTGTTCTCTAATGGACATATCAAAGTCCTAGTTTGTACAGCTACACTTGCTTGGGGTGTCAATCTTCCTGCTCATGCTGTTGTTATTAAGGTAAGAGCTTATATTATTCTGCACATGGTTATCTGTCTCAAAACAAAGATAGCAAGATCTTTATTGTGGGTTTGGGAGCTGGAGAGGAAATGTCTGATGGACTTGAAATGTTATTTATATCTCATTAAACTGATTCTTACTAGTGGGAGCCTAGTTTGTATAGTAAAGATTTAAATATATCGAAGATTATGAAAGGATTAGTTAAAGTACACTTCTGAAATCATGCTGTATTTGCCTAATTTCAGTATTCAGCTCATCAGGATTATGTTCATGTGTATTTATGTTAATTTTTATTAACTTTTCCTCAATCAGGGAACACAAATATATGCTGCGAAAAGAGGCTCCTTTGTTGACCTTGGAATTTTAGATGTCATGCAGATATTTGGTCGAGCCGGACGGCCTCAGTTTGACAAATTCGGAGAAGGCATCATTATTACAACTCATGATAAACTCAGTCATTACCTGACTCTTCTTACTCAGCAGAATCCAATTGAAAGCCAGTTTCTTGAAAGTCTTGCCGACAACCTAAATGCAGAGGTAATTTTTGAATTATTTTGAAAAACTAACAAATCTAGAAGGATTAATATTATTTGAAACAAAAAAGAAAAAGTGTTATTTTCACAATTCAAATATCTAAAATGGAATCTTTGTTACTGTAAGCATGTATTTTACAGAGGAATGAACTGCTAGATATGAAAATGTCAGGGGTCTTATACAAAAGTTAGTAGATATTAGAAGTAGTATGGAGGACCAAAATATTAAGGTAAAGCTGTAGAAACACATAGCAAACTAAAATCCTCAAGAGATGAAAACATGTTATTATATAAGTAAACTTACTTCAGTTGGTTGACTGCAACATAGCAAGAATAACATATTTATCTTAAACTCTTGTTTTCGGTGTCAGATTCACAGTGGTAACCAATGGTAACTGGTTTATTATAAATTGCAAGTTCTCAGTTTGCTTCAAGTTCAAAGAAAATGCATTTGATTATTTAAAGTGCTATGGTTATAATGAGAGTACCAGCTTCCAGTGTATTAAAACTATTCAAAAACTATCTAATTTATTAACCAGTTAAGAATCTGTGTATACAGACATACACTTTTTTACAAGAAACCTTCAGAAATTTAAACTTTCTTAAGATAGAGGCATTCAGCTAAAGTGTAATATTCAGCTTTTTTTTTTTTAAAGAGTGCAAGTGAATTTACATTCATTAAATATTTTATGGAGAGGAAGAAAAGGTTAAGAAGTCATAGAATCACAGAATATTTTGGTTTGGGTCCCTTAAGATCATCTAGTTCCAACCCACCTGCCATGATAGGGGCACCTTCCATTAGACCAGGTTTCCCAAAGACCCATCTAAACACGCCTTGAACATTGCTAGGAATGAGGCACCTACAACTTTGTTAGGCTGAGTTGAGATCTCAGAAAAGCAGAGTGTCGTAGGAGAATTACCTTCCTCAGCTTCCTGTCCACACTTACAATTGGCTTTCTAGTCTGCATGCGCACATTGCTAACAGTCAAAGGAAAAAGGGCTCTCTGTGGTTAGAATAGAAATGATAAAACATAAAAAAATTGTCCAAAAAAACCCCAATTTGTTGCAACAATTTTAGATAAGACTAGCAACAATAAAAGCAATCTTATTCATGAAGCTTTATTCAGATTTTTATCTTAAAAAAAGGTATTTGTCCAAGTAAGTATATATTTTTTGCTAAGTTATTTCTTTTCAAATATGTAAACTTGACTGGAATTCTAAATGTAGAGGAAAGCTCTGTTGAAATGTAGTGACTTTTAACAGTAATAGTCTATCCAAGTAGTACTCTGAAAAATATTGCTAGTACACGGCAGAAATAATTTGGTTACATCAAAGGTGCAGCTTTAAGAAGTTAATTCTCCCACCTTGTCAAAATAATAGAACGGCAGAAGAAAACATTAGTTTTGTAGTGTGTATCCATCTAAACTTATGCAATCAAAGATACACATGAAGTATATCACGTGCAGTATAATGAAAAATATTTAAACTAGCAGTTCTACCATAGATTTGGGGATTTAGAGAAAAGTGCAGAAAACTATTTATCTAGTGTAGACAGAAGATTAAATTTTCAGTTTCGGCAATAACAAGCAAATATTCTGTATGAAGTGTAAATAAATGAATATATAAAAGTGATCAAAAATAAACTGTTATGGTTAGATGCCAGAATAAAATAGTATAGGCAATATTTTATTTTATTCTCCTAGCCACAATAGTAAAGTATAGAAAAGTATGTTCTATATTTCTTTAAAGGCCACCTATTTCTTTTTTCTTTTTCGAACTTTAGGGTAATTGTAGTTTTATCTGAAAATAGCAGTCTACTCATGGCTTTAAAGTGGTGTAGGTGATGTGGCTTCAGTACAGCTAAAACAGATGAAGTTGCAGTGAGAGGTTTGTTAATCACTGTGATAGTTTTTTAGTAAAAGCACAAATGCAAAATGCTGAAAGCCAGTGGGGTAACAAGGGCATGAAACTGCTATTGTTTTGTTATCTGAGTGCTGTTATGATATTCAAGAAAAAATTAGTGCCTGCCAGATTACAGGAAATCAATGCTTAGAGCAGTTACAAGAACTTCTCGTGTCAGGTTTTGGGTTGTTTGTTTTGGTAAATAACTTCATTTCTTTATATTTGGTATCAGCTTAAACTTCTATACGTTCTGATTTGATCCTAGTCAGTGGAATATTCTGAGAAGGATACAGGAGTTTTTGAAATCATGTTGTAGCTGGTGATGACTATTCTGAAGGCTGCAGTGTTCTGAAAAAGTAAATACATTTAAAATGTAATCCATCATATTGACCAGTAGTTAGTCTTAGGAAGCACACTCAATTTTTGCCATCTTTTATAAATACTATGCTTTTGTCAGCAACAATAGCACTATATGAAGACTAACTGTATGTTGTTGACTGATTTGTCACAGAAATGTAGACAGTAAGCTGATGCCCATTGGTATTTTTACCATAACCGAGACTTCTATGAGCAACAGAAAATCTGCAGTTATATAACAACATTACATGGTTTACGAAGAGAGTCTGCTTTTGCTACAAACCATTCAGGGAGTTCAAATGCTCCAAATGCCCATGCTGTGGTTGTAAAGAGAAACCAAAGAAAGGCCAGAAGTACCTCTAAACTCCTGGAATTCTTAATTTATTATAAGCAAATCAATAGCTGAATTAAAAACAAATAAAATGAAGACAACAGTTGGAAACATAGGAAGACTCCAGGCTTCCAAAAGCAAATGTGCTTGATCAGGTCTCTTGCCAGGAGTGGGTAGCAGCTATGAATGAGGCAATGATTCGTGTATTTGATATAATGCAGTGTGTAATCCAAGCTGCACAATCACAAAGTGGAATTCAGAGCCTTGAATTTTGTAGCCAGGTTTATGTTGTGCGGGAAAGAAAGCTTGGATAATGAGGGGGTAAAATGTGAGTATTTTTAATTCTGATTTCATAATGAATTCTATAGAAGTAGGAAATTTTCAAATAGTGATAGACAAAGGAATAGATCCACTTCTATGGAAGGAACGCACAGGCATACCTGCATTCTTCAGATCAGTACCAAGGAAAATAGGACATGACATAATAGAGTTTTATGAAGTAAGAATGACATGACAAAATACTGTACTTTTCTGGGGACAAGAACCAGGAAATACTTGCTGGGTTGAGTCAGTGACAGGTTCAGAAAATGCAAAAGGTTGCCAGCTGGGGAGTTAGATTGTGGAACTGCTCACTGCAGGCAGTTGTGTCTAGTGTAGCTCAAAGTCTGTATGAAAATGGCATAAAAATCTGTGTAGAGCTATTAAATGCCAGGGTATTATCTTTAACTGAAAATCTCGAGTTGCATTATTTTAAGAATTCAGAGGAAATTTATGTGGTGCTTGCTTATCTTTAGCTAACAGCGGATGCTGAAGAGCAGTCTCAGAACAGCATGTTGATTTGAGTGCCCACTATATTTGTTTCTAGAAAAGCTAGGTTGTGGGAAAAGCTGAAATACACCCAACTTCATTGAGTTGATACCAAAGATAAGACTTCAACACATCTATCCACTGAGAATTCTATCCTGTGGACTTGCTTTGGGTTTTTTGATTTTTTGTTTGTTTGTTTGTTTCCTTCTTCTAGAAATGAGCAGAAGAGTAGTAAGTAGCACATGATGCTCAGCGTAGGCATGGAGATACTCCCTTTTCCTTTTCTGCTGATGCTGTGCCCACTGGGCATAGTGGAAAGTAAAACACAAAATAAATTAATTGGTTAGTATTCTTAACTGAGAGGAGAGAGTCCTGGGTCAGTTGACCAGCTGGCAAACAGAAAATACCTACAGCTGTATTTTTTTTTTTTTTTTTTTTTTGGAATTACAGGAAGAAGGATAAGATGCAGGGGGATGTGGTTTAATTAGGCCATAAACTTTAACTTATCTGGGAACTATCATCAATACTTATACAATGCAGGTCACCATTCCTTCCCTAATTGTTTCCACCTGATAGAACCCTCCCTGTCAGCCACAGCTGGACCCCAGCTTGTTTCTGGGGCTTCTTCCTTCCCCTAGGAGCTGGAAACAGGAGAAAATTTGCAGCACTGGACAGTAGAAATACTTTCCCCTAGAGATGTTCTTTTCCATGCATTTCCCTACAATTTTGTTGTTGAGCCAGAAAGATAAATAAGATGCTGCTTTGGTTAGGGTGGACCAAATCTAAGCTAGTTTTTGCCTTTCTCAATCTAAAGCTTTTCGTCTTGGTGGAGTATGAGCTGCAACAGGTATCAGAAGAGACAGAATTCCTTCAAAGCCTTTCTAAAGACGTTACTGAGGAGTTGAGTGACTACATGGCTCATCTGGGCATGATGCATACACTAGGGGGAGGTGAAGTTTTGTGCCCTGGTCCTGGGAAGTGACCTGACCTGTATGAGACCAGTGACCTCATCAGTGACTGCTGCTTGCAGTCAACGTTTTGTGATAACTGGTGCAAACAACACACTGGAACAATCTCACCCCAAGGAGTTTGTGGAGTCTCCTTCTCTGGAGATATACACCTGGATGTTTTCCTGTGTAACCTATTCTAGGGAACCAGATTTAACAGGGAGGGTTGGGCTGTGTGATCTCCAGAGATCCCTTCAACCGCTATGATTCTGTGATTCTTTATATTACCTGCATAACTACTGTATGGTTTACTGGACGCTAGAAAATTTAGAATTTTTTTCTTTAATGAAGAATCACCTTATCTATTGGCTCTATGAATACTAAATGTCCTTGAACCTAGCAAAGATCTCCTAATTTTGTAAATCATTTGTTTTGAAATTACTCTTAGGTGTTTGCATTAATGGGATTACTCCTGTGTCACTCGCTGTTTGAAAATGTGTGCTTTTGTTAAATCATCTGTGAGAGCTTTACTTGAACACTAGATGGCAGCAAATAATTAGAAGTAGCTTATCTTTTTTCCTCTGCATAGTATTCAGTGAATGTTCATCGAAATTGGCGGAGTGTAGTGTTACATTAACTAGTGTTACATTAAATTAATTACTTATAACCCAATGTTTTTTTCTCATTTTTTTCTTTTAACTGTGAAAATACTTAATTTGCCAGTAATAAAATGAGTTATTTGAAAGAAAAAAAAAAGGCTTTTTTTTTTTTTTTAATTTTTGAATTGTCAGATTTCACTGTCTTCTAAAAGGATAATTTTATCTTTTTATGATTGTGAAAGTGAGGGTAAAATGTTATGCCTGGACAATGTTGTTATACTATTTCAAGTTGTGCAATGAGATAGATTTGAATGGTGGAATCAGATGCTGAAATTAACCTTCAGTAGCAAACAGAGTAATAATGTGCAAGCTGTATTAAATGTCATCCCTCTACTAGTCTGTGAAAAACTGAATTTTTAAAAATGTTTTCTAGCTACTTCCACACGTTATATAGCAATACACTTTGTAAAACAACAGAATGGGGCTTCCCCTGGCCTTTGTATGCTGTTGAACAGAGAAACACTTCAGAAACAAGCGTGGATTGCTTCTTGATACTAGTCATTGAAATCAACAATGTTTTAAGTTATTTAAGCTTTTAACTGAGGGCAGAACCGTCTTGCATTACTATTTTTGAATAGCTATGAATAGCTATTGCTATTATAGCAATAGCTATTATGAATAGCTATGAATGGCTATTTATGTTATTTCAAGATGAATTTCTATGGTGTTTAATGATATTTGGATCTGAACATGTGTATAAAATCACTTTTATAGGGTTTTATAGTTTTTCCAAATCAAGAGGCATGCTCACATGAAAGCCAAGCACCCACAAAACAAAAATAACGTTAAAAAATAATATTGACAGATCACAGAATTTCAGCAAGAGGAATTTTTGCTTGTTTTAAGGAACTAGTCACAACCAAAAAATATTTGTTTCTGAGGCAAACAGGAAATATTAAATTCTCCCACTAAAATCAAATTAAATAGAACAAGCAATAAATTTGTTCTACTGAATGTAGCTAATGGAAAATATTGCTGAAGTTGCTGTGTAACAATGTCTATACCATAAGTAGTCTGAAAAACCGTAAGTAGTTTGAAAAGAACTACTGAATTAGAAGAAGTTACTGAGAAAAAAAAAAAACAAAAAAACACTTTTTATATACCTGATTGTCCTTGGGGGGGAAAAAAAAAAAAAAAAAAAAAAGAAAGAAATATGGGTATATTTATGTGCATATTGTTACATTTTATTACGCTTTGGTACAACAAAAAATGTAGCAGGTGCCTGTATGTTTAACTTCTAGTTACAAAAGGAACAAACTGTTTTTAAGGACTATAAATATAAGTCAGAATAGGGGGACATGACAAAGAAAATCCTTAAGACTGTCAGAATCATTTAGTTTAAGACCAGAACGTGCATTTATATTGATATGAAAACATAATCTTTTAATTGTAGGGTTTCTTTTAAGGATGGTCTTTAAATTACCGTGAGTACATTTACTCAAGAATTTTGGTACTTTCTGAATAAGCTATCTCAGCGTTATCTTTTATTTGTTGATACTATAAGCAGTGCCAAGAATCATATGGATGACTACCTATAATATAACGCCATAGAACATACCATGTTATTGAATGCTCATAAGACACATATATATAACTGATTCAAAATATAGTGCTGTGTTTATTTTAAAATAATTTAAGTTGGAAACATACTGACGTGTTCTTTAATGCTAATGCACTAAATTCAGTACGTTTTCAGCCAAATATTTGCATTCAGCTATAATGTATACATTTAATTTTCTCTCTTTTCGTCTCTCCAGATTGCTCTTGGAACAGTAACTAATGTGGAAGAAGCAGTAAAGTGGATAAGTTACACTTATCTTTATGTACGGATGAGAGCAAATCCATTAGTATATGGCATCAGTCACAAAGCTTATCAGGTATAAAATGCATTTTAAAAAAATCTGTAACCTGTTCTGGGTCTGTAATCCTTCCCTGATGTGAGGATAAATATTTGCTATTTCTACTTACCTGACGTCAGCAATTCTTTTAAAGTGCTTAGAAAAAGAAAGATAATTTTTGCAGCAGACTACTTTTAACTCTAAATTAAGAGGTCCCTTCTGTTCACGCAGAAATGTATTTGAACTGGTCAAGTTATGCTTCAAAGAGCAACATTCATTTTTATGAGATAGTTGATGTAACTTGGCCTGTTGTCAGTGTTTCAGTATTGTAGGCTAGATATAAAAGATAAAGTATTCTTGAGTTGCTGGCTTTTTTTTTTTACTCCTGTAAGCGTCTGTTCATATGCCATCCTGTGACATCTTTAAATTATAAAATCACACTTTTTATTGCTTTTTTCCTTGTGATTTAATTGCTGTAAGATTTTTATTCATTTATTTATTATTTAGTACTATTCCGTGTATTGATAGAAATCAGAGCACACTTCATACGTTTTTTTCAAGTTCAATTCATTCTCTGAAATTTTTAAGGTGTTTCATAGTTTACTGATTACCTAAATATTGTTACTTTTTTCTGTATAGCTGGTTACAAGCATTCAATGTTATCATAGTTTGGACATAGGTAATTGAGTATAGTGCAGGTGCAACTGTCGCAAATATGTTGTAATTGCACTTTATTTCACATGTCCTGAATATGTTTTGTAACTTCATCATTTGTCATGATATTGTGAACGTATCACTGTCATTGTAACATGCATAGATGTATATGCTAGGAGATATTTTTCAGATGGCTTTTCTGTCTGATGCTGGAAGTTACACTGGAAAGTAGGTAGGCTGTGGTTTAAGCAGCTTCTGCAGACACATTTAGGCTTTCTCCGGTCATCTCAAATCTATTTTCTACAAAAAAGAAAGCTCCAACAGTACGTTGCCCTGTGTTGATATGTCTCTATCCAAAACCACAAAGTAATAGATAAATGAAAAGTAAAAATTATTATCCTATTCTTATAAAATTCTGCCTTTTTTTTTTTTTTTCTTTTTCAAGACGTATTTTTGATCGGTGTTATAAACTGATTTTAGTTTAAAAAAAAAAAATTGTGACTGCAGTTGTGGAACCTTGTAAAAAAAAAAGTAATAAAACACTAGCAGAAATGTTTTTATAAACTTAAAAATAATTAAGAGTTTTTTCCCCCTCCTCTTATTTTTGTATTTTTATTCAGCTGCTGAGAATGCGGAGACTTCCAGCACTTGTCTTTTTCTGCCACTTTTCCTCTCTGCCCTTCTGATTTGATGTGCTGGTAATAGGTATTCCTATTTGTGTTAAAGCAGCAACAAATTATATCAGTTTGAAGTGTTATCCATTCATGTGGGAGCAAACACAATGCCAGTATTTTCTACAAAAACAGCTTTAGATTTAAAAGCTCTTTATGTGTTGGAGGCAAAGAGTATACAGATGATGTAGTGCCAGATGTGGGCATAACCATAGATTTGCTTGCTTAGGCCATTCTGTTCCTTCTGTTTCAGTTACAGGTATCCACTTATTGTTTCTTAGTAATATTACAGTGTGCCAGTTTCTGCCTTTGTTTTGGTTGACAGCCAATGGTACCCATTCAGAATCCATATATCTGCATAATCATCATGGGTCACACTCTTCCCAGCTGTTCAGTAGAGCTACGTAAATGCAAAGCACTTCTTTCCCTTTGCACAGGGAGCCAAGTATTCACCGCATCCAGTGATTACTTCAGAGCACAAAAGGTCCAGCCTGTCCCCAGAAAGGAGTGTTTTGTACTGCACAGAAAGAGAGGGAGGCAAGAGTACATCTGCTGTGCACTGACATGTTCCATGCCCTGCATGTTCTCTTCAGCATATTGCCATTCCCCACCTAGCCAGTTTCTGGACCATCCAGTATAGACTCATCCAGCCCCACTACTTTGATTAGCAACTTTTCACGTTGTCTGCCAGGAGTGCCAATTATGGTATTTATTGAGATGGGAAAATGGCCAAAATTTATTATGAGAAACAAAGTGGGAGGAAAGAGTTGAGCCAATATGAGTGTCATGTTAGTGAAGACTGTGATATGAATTACAGACATTTCACCTTTCATTTAGGGTTCCAAATGGAAGGTGAGGTCTGTTTTAAGATATCCCCTTTGTCTGTTTTCTCTTCTTTTTTTTTTTTTTTTTGGTTCTACTGTTTGTTGTTCCTACAGTTAAAGAGAGCTTTTTGTCCCTATAAGCATTGCATTTGAATTTGAAGTATGTGCAGTTGTTAGAAAAGTTACATGAGCATGTCTCCAACACTTCTCTCTGCTAGAGAAAACACCATGAATAGTAATACAATTTATCATGCATTCTTGACTTTGCATACCTATACTCCAAATCACTTGGTTTCTTTCAGTGGACACATCAAGGCTTGTTTTAAGAGTGTGGCTTAGAGCTCTTCTAGGCTGGAGCTTTTTACTCTGTGGGATTTCTAATTATGCAAGTTCAGCAACAAGGGTGCTACCCAAGGATTCTCTACTCTACTGGAATATTGTTTCAAGGCCTTTTCAAAGTAGTGACCTTTCTTTAAAGATAAAACCTTTTGTTTTGTTTTGTTTTAAAGTTAGTCTACTGTTGTCTACTGTTACAGCTCTAGGGCCTTTTGTATGTAAGGCAAAAGACTGGCAGGTAATTTGGGCTGCCAGAGGAACAGGGAAGCGTTTTGAATTTTTTTTTCTTCTCTAGTTTTATGAAATGTTAAACATCTGGCATCCCAATTGCTTTTTTTTTTTTTTTTCTGACCACCTCTGCTCTGAAATCTGACCTTGATGCATGACTTACTATTGAGAAAAGCATTCTAGACCTTTGTCATCTTAGCTTTTGACTTGAAACTAAGGCAAGCCATAACTAAGCAGAAACAGCTTCAGAGCAAATGGCGAAGACAGGGAATATTAGGAACTAGTCTTGCAGCTGCTTTGTGGAGATGGCTATATTCATTCACTGCTTCACCAGCCACCAGATGATCCACTTCAGCACAAAGGTGAAACTGAATATTGGTCCAGGGGAAAACAGAACAAGCCAAAGCATAGCGATTCTCCAAACTTTGTCCTTTTCGCAGTTTTGGTCATATATTTCTGGTGCAGATTTACCAAGAGGACTGATATGACTCAGTAGGAATCTGAAGCAAGTGTTGCCTGTATACTAGAACAGAGTTTCAGTCTTTTCAGGTTGGTGACTTACCATGGCTTGTGTAATTAGAGCTGTATCTCAGGTGCGTATGTAGCAGATGGTTAACATGACTGTGAATCCATTTTCACCCATTCCTATGGGTCTGGCTCTCCCAGGTGCATGATGTGGAAACACGCAATTATACATCAGTCCCATTCAGATAGGAGCTTTGCCCAGTTGTCTATATACTAATGAGTCATTGTGCGTTGTTACTTGGACAAAATGTTCAAGTTCTTGAACTTCGATATAAATAGAAATGGTGTTAAGGACAACATGCTTCTTGTGGGCTCTAATATGAATGGTTATACAATAAGTCTATAACTCAGCAATTAGAATGTCTCTGCTGACATACACAAAGCTTTTGGAGACATTATAGCTTTTTTGGTAGCGATCATTTCAGCAATCCAATGCAAAGCATATTCTGTTTGCAATAAATAAATAGTAAAAACTATTTTTATGTCAGATACCAAAGCTAGGTATGACTTCAGATGAAATATTTTCATAAAGGGTAAATATTACTTTAATGATAATTTTCGTGAAGAATGTTATTAAAATTTCTTTCAAATACTTAGTTGTACATTTCTTTTATAATCACACTTCTGTTTTATTAATAATATTATCAGCCTACGTAGTAGTGACAGCCTCAAAGCATTGTAAAAGAAATATTATTTTGATTGCTTAGTCATGTATGGTCAGTTTTTGCTCAGTAATGTAAATTTAGTTGTTATTTGTGAGAGAGAGCCCAATAAAACCTTAACTTAGTGATTGTACTTTCCTTTTACTTCATTCTTACTATTCATTTACTTACTACGTTCCGTTAGTACTGGGTTATTAAAATAAAATGATTCATTTGATACTTTTTTTTTTCCCACTTATGCAAATAACTGTGTATTTGGTGTCTAGATGGATCCAGGTCTAGAAAAGCACAGAGAACAGTTGGTAATTGAAGTTGGCAGGAAGCTGGACAAAGCCCGCATGATTCGCTTTGAAGAAAGAACCGGCTTTTTTTCTTCAACAGATTTAGGCAGAACTGCCAGCCACTACTATATTAAATACAATACTATAGAGGTAAAATATATGATTCTATTTCTGTGGGGTTTTTTTCCTTCTTTTTGAACCTATACCTAAAATAGTTGTAAGATTCTACAGAATATGTAGTTGATTTGTAAAATATATTTTCAAATCATATTTACCAAAACGAAGAGAGGGAAATAGAAACTACATATAAAGTAACAGTGGAAAAAATAGAGTTGGTATGAGATAGGTTTGAAATTTCTGTAGTCTGCCTTCTTTTATGTGGATTAGAAGAAGCATTTTGATACTATCATTCTGTGCAAGCATTGGTGCATGGTAGCACATTCAGGAATAGATATTGATAATAAAAAGGCTTTTCCTGCATGAAAATTCTGTCAGCTTGCCATATGCAATCTTAACGAGTTTTGGCACTAATTGTATTGTGTTGCAAATAAGTGAGGAAGGTGGCACAAAACTGTGTACACAGGAAGCTTGGTTTAAAGTATACATTCATCTTAAAAGCTTTCTACTATAGCAAATTGATATTTTTCTTAAATAAATGCCAAAGAATCAGCGCATTAGTCATTTTTGACTGTTTATTGTCACCATGTATAATTAGTCTCACAGACTTATCTTCTTATATGTATCCTAGATATTTGTCTATGAACTGGCATGATTGCATCTTACTCAATTTTTGGTGCCTGAGTTTAGAGGGAACTAATTTTTCTGAAGGTAGTGTGAAGTCATTCTGGAAACTTTTAGTGTTTAAATTGCATCACTCTGATAATCCAATTACTTATTTGCCTCTTAATCTTAAATGCTTTTTAAAATCTTACTTATTTGCCTCTTAATCTTAAATGCTTTTTAAAATCTTACTTAACTATTATTTTTTGTTCTATATGTGCATTTTTATTTTCAGTACTAAATTGATTTATTTTATTTTAATAGACTTTCAATGAATTGTTTGATGCTCATAAAACAGAAGGTGATATTCTTGCTATAGTGTCCAAAGCTGAAGAATTTGAACAAATAAAGGTAAAGTTGTATTGCTTAGTGCAAATAACATGTTTTAGAACTAGACACTTGTGTAGTACTCATTCCCTGAATAGTAAGCTCCTTTTCTATGGACTGAAGTTCTGTTAAATATTAAGCACTATTATAGTATGTTTTCCAGGTAGGAATGATTGCCAAGAACTATATATGCTCTCATTCAAATTTGTCTATAATTCAGCTTGAACTGTAGTGCACATTTAATGACTAGTTATGGATCTTCAAGAATTCCTTTTAAATGCTTTTAAGAACTTTTCAGCTTCTCAATTATTAACAGGTGAAGATAAGTGTCTATTGGTATGGTGCATCCAAGAACGATGATTTCTGTTTGAAGTCTCAGTCTCTTTCAGATGTCTCCGTGCTTTAAAAGAATTTGCTTTAAAAAAATTTGCTTTAAAAGAAATGATACAGGACTCACTGAATTTAACTCTGTGATATAATTCATGCAGAGGGTAATATTAGATTATCAAAATGATGAATTCTATTTTCAACATGAAATCTAGAAAGTTATTTTCATAAGTTCTATTGCACAGGCTATAAGATTACTATCAAGCTCAGTTTAATTTCAGCCTCCCCTTTTGCCACTTCTATTGGTAGGACATAATAAGATAACTTGCAAGCTGGTTTGAGCTTATTAGCACATGCTTCCATCCCATAGAGGTGCAAGCCAGACTCTACAGGGTTTATTAGGTCAGGCTCATTGCCATTTTACCACAGTCATACAACTTTCAGATCAGAGCTGGCTCTCATTCACCTGGCTCTGAGGACTGGCAGTGTAAATCCTTCACCGTCTACATATTTACGTATTTGCACACATTGTCTGAGCACTGCCATCTCTTTATCTAATGGAGAAATTCTGCAACCTCTAGTATTATATAAGATAATAAACAGTGAGGTATCACAGTGATACATATATTTTCAGAGCTACAGGTTTTATTCACGATAGTGATACTGCTTTGCTAGATCTAAATTTAGCATAATTGAATATTTAAAAAGAAAGCATATGGAAGATAAATGTTTCTGTATTTGTAGTAAAGTCAGTAGCAATCCTTCTTAACTTATAACATAGTTTTTCCAGTTTGCTTTCTCAGATTTATATGATATCGCATCAGTGCAATATTAGTTGCAGTTAGTTGTGATTCACTCGCTGTGCAGCTCTGGGTGTTAAAGCTAATAACTGAATTGCACAAGAGTAACTCCAGGTTTATTCCTCTTCATGAATATGAATTTTGACTTTTAATAATAAGAAACATGTCTCCACAATAATTTTTTAAATTCTGTCTTTTGAGATAGCAAAGTCAGCTGTAGCCAAAACATTGATATGGACTATGCAAAAGCAGAAAAACCTATCAAAAATGTTGATATAAGCAGAGCATAACATTCCCCTGACATTAGAGTCATCTGTGATGTTTGTGTCCTTCATCTTTTTCTTTCCTGTAGGTGGCTGGACAGTCAGGGCTTTTAACCCAACTATATTAGGGTCTTTTGTATGTCAGGTAGTCAAGTCTAAATGAAAATTACTTTCCGCTGGTTCCCTGCAGGGCCCAAACATTTACCCTCTTTAAATAAGTTTTACACTAACAGACTATCAGTAAATCAAAGAATATGTAGATTTATGCTATTTTTTGCCATGTAAGGGTCATCAGTGAGATTGTAACAAGATATGCATTATTCAAAATATAGATATGAATATTTCTTTACTCATATTGAGACTTAATCTTATTAACAGTGAAAACTTTAATATCATGAATCATAGTACTTCACAGTTTTGAGTTAAAAATGTGTTATGCCACATGCAAACTCTACAACTATAATGAATACATTTAATGTTAATTCAAGATTGCCCCAATCCAGATGGACAGAGGTTTTACTCTGGTCAAATAAAAAATGAAATCTCATCAGATGAAGGATGGTGGGGTCAGAAGATTCAATTTTTGTGGCATATCAAATTTTCGTATGTCAATGGCAGCCTTAATAGATGGTCATGAATAATAAAATGTAATTGTGTCACTATTAAGATTGTTTCAATTATAGCCTATTAGCTACATTCTGTAAGATGTGATTTTGCTTCTATTTTTTTTTCTCCTTAAAATCATAGACTGCTGTAAAATAATGTAACTGTATTATACCGAATATTTGATTTTAGTATAAAAGTTTTTTTATCAAGGTCCTCCAACCTCTTTATATAGTATAATTTTGTTTTAGGTTAGAGAAGAAGAAATAGAAGAGCTGGATACCTTATTGAATGATTTCTGTGAACTTCCTGCTCCTGGAGGTGTGGAAAACAACTATGGAAAAATAAATATCCTCCTCCAAACATATATTAGCAGAGGGGAGTTGGACAGCTTCTCCCTTATTTCAGATTCTGCATATGTTGCGCAGGTAAAAATAGAGTTTTTTTTACATATCTGTTGCTGCTTCTGCTGTGTTCGTTCTTCCAAATGTTTACAGTTATGTAAATAAACTTTTATATGCACACTCGTTTTTAATGCAATTTGATTTGAAAATCAAAGCCTTTCATGTGTTTATGATGTACTTTTTTAAGTAGAAAAAGACCTGCAAAATCCAACATTAGGAGAGTACTGCATATTTTTTTTTATAAATTTGAATATTCTTTTTATTTTTATTACATGTATAGTCTTACTGTATTTAGAAGTTCTAATAGAAGTTGCTGTGAAAGGATTTTCTTAACATACTGAATTTTCTTCTGAATCTAGCAAACTGTTGCAATCTGTGTTTATGTTCCTTGTAATTCTGTATTTTGTTCTATAAAACATAATTTGTGTTGTATTCACATCCTTGGTTTGTACAAGAAAGGTGTACTATTACAAATTGATTACTAGACCTTATCATGTAAGTTTGCATATTAACCTATATATTTGTTTGTCAGTTTTGTTTGATAGCTAAACAGTCAATAGTTACACAGCGTGTTTAGCTCTTACACCAAATAAAAAGAGAACTGCAAATCTGTGACACAAAATTGCCTGCTTAGACAAGTAAAGACCATCTTAGAAAGGAAGAGGTATTGCTTGAAATTTTAGTTCCTGAAGAACTAGAAGTGACAAAATGCTCATAGACAATCCCAGATGTGCAGCATTAATAAATGTATGAAATAGGTTATAAAGTTTCACCTTTTAGGTCATCCTGTATGTCTTTTTTTGTTTGTTTGTTTGTTTTTTCTTTTAAACCTTCAGTGTGTTGCACTGAATCCTTCTTATCTCATCCTTCCAAAATAGATTTGGAAATTTGCATTTAGCTGGTGCTGAAGATGAGAGTTAAATATTTGAAAGCGTATATGTTCTCCAGCAAGATTTTCATAGCACCACTACCTTCATCAGAAGAGTTTACTTTTCACTGCATGCAAGGTTTATATGAGTCAGAAATCCTTACACACATAAAAACTGTTGTCTTTGCACAGCTAGATCATTTTCAGTATGATTCTTTTAATCTTTGCTTTTAAGACAGTTTTTTTGTTTGTTTGTTTGTTTTTTATTTTTTGTCTGTCTCAATTATAACATTTTTAGTCAGGCAACATGTTCTTCTTCTCAAATCACATGTAGCATGTGGAACCAGTGCTACAAATTGTGAGGTTTTTTTAATTGGATAGTGAGTATTAGGAAAATCATTCATCCTTTCTAAGTTAAAGAAATGTGCTTCTTTAGTAACATATGCTTCCTATCATGGCCAAATAATTTTCTCTTCTTTATTCTTGTTGGCACTGCAGAGGCAATAGAGAATGATTGTATTCTATTCAGTGAATCAAGAACAGAATTGCTAATCCAGGCACAGTACTGGTAGGCAAACAAAACAAACAAAACAAAAAAAAAATCCGCAACTTCAGAATACAGTTTGATAAGCTTATGAAAGTAATGTCATAACTTAAGTTTTCAAGATAAGACTGACCTCATTGAAGCTTATATTAATAATTCCAACTCCAAAGCAGATTCATACAGTTTGGTTATACAATACACTTGGGAGATGGTAATATGTTAAAAAAAAAAAAAAAAAAAAAAAAGCAACAACAAAAAGAACTATTAAACTTCTGTGCAACTGTTGTGAAAGTCAGTGTGAAATGAGTGCCTGTTATGGAAACACGGTTAAGGTAAAAACTTAAATCTTGAATTTCCATGTAAGTCGAGCTTGCAGATGTACGGGGGAGGAGGAAGATACTAAGTACAGTAAATGAATTTGATTCAGAAGTGACTGAGACTCAGTAAATGTAGAACTCCCTAATGTTCTGTTCAAAGTCCCATGGCAGACCTGCCAGTACAACTGTGATTAATTGCATGTCTCTTGTCGTAATTTCTGTAGGCAATCATGAGGTAGTTCTGCCATTAGTCAGTAATGGAAAAAAAATAAAGTTTTCAAGAGTGTTTTAAATAAGTTTGAAAAGAAAAATCTATTGTTATGGTTTCTCAAAGATGAGTCTATGGTTCCTTTTCATTTTCCAAAGAATACTTGAATGAATTACAACATTTTTGCCTTCTTTTCATTCTCCAGAATGCAGCTCGTATTGTTCGAGCCCTTTTTGAGATTGCCCTTAGGAAACGTTGGCCTGCAATGACATATCGACTACTGAATCTCAGCAAAGTCATTGACAAGAGGCTGTGGGGCTGGGTTAGCCCTTTGAGACAGTTCTCCGTGTTACCACCATCAGTCCTCTCAAAGTTGGAAGAGAAGAATCTCACTGTAGACAAGATGAAGGACATGAGAAAGGATGAAATAGGTGAGAAATCAGTAATGCTGATCTACTTAAATTATTATTAATTATTCTGCAAGTTTGAGATAAATCTGAGCCATTCATTTAGAAACCAAACCCACTGGTCTTGAAGCCATTAACATGTTATTATGGTCTGTCCAACAAAGAAGGTTTATTCAGTCTACACAGCTCATAACTTGGCGCAGTTTTGAGGGTAGCCCATGTCCTGCCGACTCCAGGAATGGACATGTCTATTGATGCGTTTTTACATAAATGTCCATATATACATACCCGCATATAAGGTACATACTTAAAATCATTTATACCCTATGCTACCAATGCTTTAGTAATGTAAAACACCACTTTGAAGGACACGTTTTTTTTCTTTTTTTTCCAGTTGGAAAAAATTTTTAATGCAATACTATTAATGATAAAAAGAAGAAAAGCAGACTCTTATATCTAGGCGTGCTTCTCAAACACTGCATTAATTTTCATTGAACATGGAGAGTCGTTGTCACTGGTGTCTTTGCAGAAAAAAAACAAAAAACATTTTTTTTAAGGGACTTGACATACTGGAAATGAGAAAATCCACAAACTGAACAGTATAATGACATTTTCTAATATATGCATATTTACTACTTATACATTTTCTAGTATATGCACAACATACAGCGCAAGCTGATTGAAATTAAGAAAATAAATTCTGTTTGTAATATATTTCTTTTTCTTATGTCATTATATTTCTTCTGATTTAGGGGAAAATCCTTTAGATCTTAGATTCTCCTTGCTCCTGAAATGTCAGATTTTGGAGAAAAAAAAACTTCTGTTTTTTAAAATACATACTTTTACAGTGAAAATGTAGCTCATAGTCACTGCTTTTTAGATTATTATGACCTCTGATATGATATTTCTTATTTGATAGGAAATCTTATCTTAGGAAGCTTTTTTATGTGCTTAAAATTAGGTTGGAAAAAGTTGAATGAGTATTTTAAAGTTTGCAGAATTAGAGACTTTTCTTTCAACAAGGTAACTATTTTATTTAACAAGACAAAGGACTATGAAAAAAATATCAGCTCACTTAAACCGTATATTATAATAAATAGTAACTTTAGAGTTATTAAACATAAAACATTTAAGTTCTCACTTTTTCATGCTTTTTTCATTCAGAAAATTTCATCTCACAAATTGTTAATTTGTTACATATTTGTGCAGGGGGGGTTTTGACAGAATATATTGTTCCATGAATAGTATTAGCATTTTTATTCTTTAATTTTTAATGCTTATTTCTTCTCATACCTGCCTTTGGAGAAACAAGAAATTTGTATTAAGATACTAAAATAATTTTGCTTCCTTCAACTTGTGGAACTAGTATGCACAAGGTAGAAATATATCAATATATATGTAGAACGTGTAGCTTTCTTTTATATTAACTTAGTGGGAAAGTACGCTTAGGTTTTGACTGTGAAAACAAGTTATTGGTGCCATGATATTTTGTGTTCTTCAGCCTTATTTAAATGCCAAAGCAGGTTGGTCTGTGCTTCTTTTTGAAGAACTACTTCTTGACGAACTTCTTCCTCTCTGTCCTTTCTTTGTATCACCAAGGCTTTGCTTGCCTTACATTTTTTTATTTGAATTCAAAACCAAAGAAATGATGAAAGCACAGCTTCCAGATGCAGGCTTGTTCTCTGACTCTGTAAAACAGTTTCTGTGTTACTGCTTCTACCTTTTCAAAGTTTGTTGTCGCTTTAGGAGTAGAATAAAAAAGACAGCAGTTAGCTGGCTATCTCAGACAAGTCCCAGTGATAGATAAATGCCATGTCTCCCAGTGAAGGGAAATTGTGTTGTGTGCACAGATCCTGGACTCCAGTGTGCCATGAATTAGACAGCAACAATCTACTCACTATTGCAGAGTAACCATAAAGTTTGTGAAATGCCAGGAAATGGCTGTGGTATTTGACATAGGCCGTCTAGATTTTCAGAATACAGTTGACAATCTTTGTGGAACAAGCAAAATTTATTCATCTTTTGTCAAGTATACCTATCTTCTAGAATAGACAGATTTTGTTTAGAGGTTTGTCATATTCCTTAAGTACGGTTGACAGTTTCTTATGACTATCAAAAAGAATGAAAAAGAAGATAGGAAGTTTTATAGTGATTTTAACAAGCAGCATTTGGGACAGGAGACTTACTGTCCTCTGGAAGATATATGTACAAAACCTCAATGGTTGTACTGTACAGATTCAGAAGTCCACCTCAGACGTCATGATACAGAAAGTGATTTTGGGCATGAAGAAGATTAATTGCCTGCAAAACTTCAGTAGTCTTTGACAATTGGCATCTACCTTTACTTAACAGAATTTCTGAAGTTTTATCTCTAATTGCAAGAACTATTCATGCTGTAATGCTGCCTACATTACGAAGTTGTTCCAGTGTAATCATTTTATTTTTAGTAGTCCACTTGCAACAGTTGCAGTTATTTTACTAAGTGCAAATTAAATTGATAAAATGTGTTAAAATTTCTGCATTAGTGATTTGCTTCTCTAGCACAATCACCATTCATATTCCCCTCCAAAAGCCTATTTGAAAGTCAGAGTTGGATTATTTTTCATATAATTGCAAATTTGTTATGTTAATCTTTTCCTGGCAGGTCATATGCTGCATCATGTGAAGATTGGGTTAAAGGTAAAACAGTGTGTCCATCAAATCCCCTCCATTGCAATGGAAGCAACGATTCAACCAATTACTCGCACAGTGCTCCGAGTTCGGTTGAATATCACTCCTGACTTCACGTGGAATGATCAGGTAAAGAAAATTAAAAAAAAAAAAAAGGATGGAGGAAAACCTAGAAGTGTTCGTTTAGCTCCAATTACAGGGAGGCTACGGCTGTCTGGATAAGAATATAATGTTTACTTTAACCGAAAAGCTAATTTGGTAATAGGAATGGAATCACCTCTAAGAGTTTTACAGAGGAAGGCACCCAAAGATCGTCTTTTCATCTCCATTAATTTTAACAGGGTGGTAGTGTTTATATCAAGTTGAAGCAAGTGCTTATACTGAATATCAGTAGTGTCTCACACACAGATTTGAGTTATGTGCCCAAAACGGGGAAGCAAGAAAACAGGAGACGCAGATGGCTTTCTAAAATATGAATGAATGTCAAACTCCTAAAATAAAGCCATGTAATACAGCTCATACTGTATACCAAGTTCTGCTGCTCTTCATGGCTTTACAAATATATATTCATATCAGTGCCTTTTCTGTATTGTAACTTGCTTGAACAGAAAAGTCAAGGTATTAATTGAATACTTATAAATACCCACACCCTTCAATTCTGAGTCTGTTAATTAGAAATAGATTTAAGAGAAAACTAAATGAAACGCGAATGTCCACATGGGGGCATTGTATTGTTGCTGGTACTTTTTAAACATTCTACAGAGAGAGTGGGCAAACATATTTGTCTTTTTCTTCTCTTAGAAGATAAGGGAAATTATCATTCTGAAAGGTGCCTTCTAAGTATCTTTTATTAAAAAATAAGTTATAAATCCCCTCACAAATTTACTTTAATCACAAGTAAATTAGAGTTTTATTCCATAAACATTTAGATGATATTGGAATTTATTTTTCCTGCCTAAAGGCTTTTTCTTTTGTTTTGGAAGCTTCACCAAGTTAGCTTGAGAATGAAAGGTTAATGATCAAAATATGTGAGGTCAGATTTCCCTTGCTACCTGGATTTATTACAAAAAAAATGTTTGAATGGGTTCCTAACATGAATTTTAATAAGAATTATTTTTTGTTATGATTGAAACAAGTTTCATCATTTATCTTTCATCCATGTTGCCTGATTGCTATCAAAGACAAAAAAAAAAGTCATATTAAGCTATTTCCATAGTAATACAAAGTAATTTCTCAATCTATTTTTAGTTTTGTCTACAAAGTTCAGATTCTTCTAGATTTTTACAAATTGAAAAGTGGCACAGAATTCAAATCATATATTTCAGCTCTGTACTTGACAAGTTATAGAAAAAAAGCAGATTTTGCTCATGTTTACTACAACCCCTTGATATAGCATTCCTAATAGTTGCTTCGGAAATATTGTAAGCCTTTTGCCAATTCAATATATAGAGTTCTTCTAGTCCTTGCATAGTGCTACTCATCAAAATTAGAAAAACTCTTCAATATTTTTTTACTTTTTTTCAATCAGGTAGCTGTTTCTTGCTGTTTTGTTTAGTTTTCTGATATTTTTATTTCTTTATTGAATGAAACTTCTATCTAGTGAGACAAACAAGTTATTAAATTTAATAGTTAATAAGAATGGCTATCTGCCTTTTCAGTTCAGCCACTGAAGGTCCAAAATTGCTTCTTCATTATCTCATGCTTTTCTGACAAGTTTTTTAGAAGAGTGCTGTCATCAGAATGTTAAAAATGTTAGATAACAGTTCATGCTTTTAAGACTGTTCCTTTACCTGGATTCATAATTCTAGAATGATCTCGTCATGAATTTTGTACTTACCTTTAAAAGGGATGGGCAAGCAGATACATTTTGGTAAGCATTAAGTATGACATCATCATCTTGATCCTTAATGGGCTGTAGTTTTCAGTGCTGGGAGCTCTTAAGTTTAACAAAAGCTTGTGAGCCAGATTCCAGTCAAAAAGTTTTACTGTATTGTTAGAGCCAAGGAACATATCCAGACAGGGCAAATAACTCTTTCTGCAGCCAGGAAGAGTCCAACAGAAATACAGAGTAACTAGTATTAATCAGCCAAATCATATATTAGACACAGTTTTAGGGCAGCAGTTGCCCAAAATGTAAGTTAAAGGCAGGTCCTGCCTGACCAACATGATCTTCTATGATTGAGTGACCCTCCTGGTGGATGAAGGAAAAGCTGTTGATGTAATCTACTAGACTTCAGCAAAGCCTGTGACACTGTTTCCCACAGTATTCTGGAGAAGCTGTCAGCCCATGGCTTGGACAGGTACACTCTGCTGGGTAAAGAAACTCTTAAACCAGCACTATTTGCTGGGCCAAACCCAGAGAGTGGTGGTAAATGGAGTTAAATCCAGCTGGCAACCAGTCACAAGTGGTGTTCCCCAGGGTCAATACTGGGGCCTGTTCTGTTTAACATCTTTGCTGATGACCTGGATGGGGATATTAAGTGCACCCTCAATAAGTTTTCAGATGATACTAAGTTGGGATAGTTGGAGTAGGAAGTCACATCAGTAGGACCTGGGCAGGCTGGATTGCTGGGCTGAGGCCCACCGGATGAGGTTCAGCATGACTAAGTGCCAGGTCCTGCACTTTGGCCACAAGCGCAGACAACACTGCAGGCTTGGGGCAGAGTGGCTGGAAGACTCTGTGGAAGAAATGGACCTGGGGGTGTTGGTTGATGCACGGCTGAACATGAGCAAGGAGTGTGCGCAAATGGCCAAGAAGGCCGATGGAATCCTGGCTTGTATAAGAGGTAGTGTTGCCAGCAGGAGCAAGGAAGTGTATTCAACTCTGGTGAGGATGCACTTCGAGTACTGTGTTCAGTTTTGGGCTCCTCACTTACAGGACAGGCATCCAAGCTCTTGAGTGTGTCCAGAGAAGAGCAACAAAGCAGGTGAAGGGTCTGTAGCGCGAGTCTTACGAGGAGAGGAGTGTTTCGTGTGGAGAAGAGAAGGCTCAGGGGAAACCTTACGGCTGCCTGGAACTGCTTGAAAAGAAGTTGTGGCAAGGCGGACATGAGCCCCTTTTCCCACCTATCTAGCAAGAGGACTAGAGGGAATGGCCTCAAGTTGTTCCAGGTTGCATTCAGGTTGGATGTTAGGAAAAATTTATTCTCTGAAGGAGTGGCCAGGTGCTTGAACGGGCTTCCTGTGGAGGTGTTTGAGTCACTGTCCCTGGAGGCATTCAAGAAACATTTAGGAAGATAGTTTAGTGGGGAAATATTGGTGGTAGGTGAATGTTTGGACTGGACAGTCTTCGAGGTCTTTTCCAACCTTGGTGATTCTATGCTTCTGTGTTCTTCACACGTATCCTATAGCAGTGACTAGATCAAACTACAGTATTCTGAATCTGATAACCACTTTTTTCTAGAAAAAAAGGAGAAAAAGAAAGGAGAGAAGGGTGTCAGAATTCACTACAACTTTTGCGAAAAGAATGTTTCTGACAGACAGCAAAAGACAGTGTTTCTATGCACAGAATCCAAACACAGAAGTACAGTGAAGAAAAGAGAGAAGAAATCCTTTTTTAGGATCCTAGAAGAAACCTTGGCAGTTCAGACTATTTATAGACAGCTGAGGCATTTGTTTCAGTGTGTTTATATTATGTCCATTAAGGAAACATGCACACTAAGGAAACTCTTATTGCAATATGATCTTTAAGGAGACAAATTAATTAGAAATGTTATATTGCTCAGATTTCTGTTTTTTTTATTTCTATATTCCTTTGTAAACATGCATAATTTAGAAATCCACCTGATACACCAAGCAAATCTTGAAAACCTCATTACAACTACAATAAAGTTGTGTTTACTGCTCTTAAAGGTACATGGCACTGTTGGAGAGCCTTGGTGGATTTGGGTAGAAGACCCTACTAATGATCACATTTATCATTCAGAGTACTTCATCATTCAGAAAAAACAGGTAATGTATTTTATTCAGAATCTCATAGCAAGACAAAAGTAAATCCAGTAAGAAATAAATTTGTAAGGTCGAACAAGATTTTGTGCTGAGCAGAAGTGCAGCTTTCAGTTTCAGATATTCATTTTAAGCCTGGATTTTCAGAAAGGTGTTTTCTAATTTCAGATGTCCCTTTTTTTTCCTACTCCTTTGGTGGGACAGTTTTTTCCAGATGAGCAAAGGAAAGACTATAATGTTTTTTCTGTTAAAAGAAAAGATGAAGAGTTAGTCTTCCCTTGAGGTAAATAGAAGCAAAATCCATTGCCAGTGGTGGACTATTTTATAGATGGAAATATCTTGCATTTGGAGTTGCATGCATAATTATTGCTTTGTGTTAGTAATACTTATGAAAGTGAGGCAGTCTGCATGATTTGTCAAGTTACTGATTTGTCTGTTCAGTAATTCTTTTCTACACAATGTTTGGTTTGCACTAGGTCATTACTAAAGAACCTCAACTACTGGTGTTTACAATCCCAATATTCGAACCTCTGCCTTCTCAATATTACATTCGAGCTGTGTCTGATAGATGGTTAGGAGCAGAGGCTGTGTGTATCATAAATTTTCAGCATCTGATTCTTCCAGAGAGACATCCACCCCATACAGGTATTTGAAATTTGATCATTTTCTTTCCATTCTTCTTGTTTGCGTTGATTTTCCTTGCAATAATGTAATAAATCTTTAACTCATTTTTCATAATAGAAAAGTATGTTATTTCATTTTGTCATAATTGTATTATTGATACAATTTCTTCACTTCTTAAAGCTCTCTAAAATTTTAAAATCTGGCTTTTTTTGACTCAGTGTTATAGCAGTTCTTTTGTTATTCCAGGTTCACCCCAGGGAAATTGAAACTGACAATAAAATTAGGCAAATATATATGTTACAGTACGTCTTAGTACTTGTAGTCATTACATTTCTTGTGGACTGGTTCAAAATAATTAAAACAAAATAGTTAAAATTTTGGAAATATGCAACTTTTCACTATTTTTACTAACATGAACACATCATAGCAAGCATTGTTACACTACAGAACGTCTAATTTCAACTCAGCACTGCTGATCAAGTCATGGCCTTCCCCTCCCCCTCCTTTTTAACACTTGGCACAGAAGCATGTGTTTGTGTTTTGCTCCTTTTTTTCTGGATACATAAATTGCTTTGTACATTCATTGTGCCTGATGTCATTGTAAGACCTTTCCACTGTAATTACATTTGGCTCATCTAGCAGTCTGTGAAGTGACTGCCTTCAGAAATACTCCATTCTCATACGACGTTGTCCTTTGGCATGCATAAATTCACATGTGTTTGTGAAGTGTTTAGCTATTGTTATACTGTACCTACGCTGTCTGGAAAAGCATGTGTAACCTTTTTATCTAATTGACTGATCACTGACTACTATTCAGAAGAAACAGAAAGATATTTACACATCACCAGTTATGGAGCCTCTAGGATTTATGATAATTGATTTCAATTCCCATCTGGTTCCCACTCAACAATGAAGTACATAGAGGCCCTGCTAGGCAGAAAACCTTCTTTCTCCTAAACGGAACTCAAGAAATCAGTTTTAGTGGGAATGATAAAACAGCCATAAGGTATCAGGGAAAAGCATGTGAAGAATATCAGGCATCATTGCCTCAGTAGATTTTATAACTCCCATATCATACCTTAATGTGAAGCACCCTGAAAAGAAAACGAGACCTCTAGCCACAAAAAAAAAAAAAAGAAAAAAAAAAAAGAAAAAAAAATAGAAGACCAACTTCAAAGCAAGCATCTGTATAGCAGAATCAGTGCAGTCTCCTTAATTTGGTAGGTTTCCAAATCCAATTTGGTTATATATGTCATCTTCCAAATACCGTAATCTAATTGTTTGGATAGCAGATGCCCTCAAGATATACTGAGAATCATGTATTGAAGGGCTGTTTGTTTATTTATTGATATTATATCTTTAATTACATGTTTAAAGGATTAAATTCAGAATTTAATTGTACTCCTCTGATTTGTATTACTCCATTAATTTAGAAGCTCCAAAGAATCTTGATTCTTCCTTCTTTACTAAAAATATCTTTTTCATGAATCTGAAACATGCAGATTGTTGTCTTATTACTCCTCATTCTGTTATCATAAGAAGATGGACGTATACATATAATCTAGTATAATGAGTTTAGAACTTGCTACAACTGAAAAAATAAGAAGCAATCTATGTAAAACGTTAATTTGTGCAAGTGATTGGTTTCATAACTGTCATAATACTAACTATAATACTTCAAGAAATACTTGAGCTGTAAAATCAACTTTTCAGTATTCTTCATGGAAATTAACAATAGCCCAACATGAATTCTATTTGATATATGAGGTAAAGCCATTTCCAGTGGTAGCTTTCCACTAAGATATTACTATTTTTTAGCTTCATAGTAAACTCTGTTATGTGATGGCATCTGTTCTCATGCACTCATGATTATTTTGTGTTTGTAGAGCTTCTAGATCTTCAACCTTTGCCTGTCACAGCCTTAGGACATCCAGAATATGAAGTCCTCTACAAGTTCACACACTTCAATCCTATCCAGACCCAGATATTTCATACACTTTATCATACAGACTGTAATGTTCTTCTTGGAGCACCTACAGGTTCTGGAAAGACTGTTGCAGCTGAATTAGCCATCTTTAGAGTTTTTAACAAGTATCCCACATCAAAGGTTTGTAAAATAGATTTCCTAGAACCATTTAGTATATGTTTTCAGTAGTCCAGAAGCCTAGGAAGACTATTGGAAGCTGAATTTTGCTTACTCCAATTTATAACTGTCTGAATACAAAATACATATGCTTTTATTTCAAATTTATGTATTAATCAGTGTCCAATTAGTGTTAAATCTGAAAACATGCCATACCAACATACTAGTTTTCCTTTTCTGTAATTGCCTGCTTTACCTAAGCTGTTTTAGCTTAGCCTTTAATCTTCTACTAGCAGTAATTCTGTTTCAAAGCAATTAGTTACCCTCCATGTCAATACAACTAGCCCCATTCTCTCTCATACTTAAATAAATAAATTGTAATTAATTACTACAAGCCTATTCTCTGTTTCACCTTAAAACAAATTGCCTACAGCTCAGCATTTCTGCTTTGGGGACTTTTGTTTTCAAAGTGAATAAGTGGTTGTGTCTTGACTTAGACATCTCATCTTAGATACACATATTTTAGCTCTAAAGTCTTTGGAAAATACATCTAATTGTGAGATTTAATCAAAGAATAGCCTTTGAATTGATCAGAAATTATATATATAAGTCACTTATTTGTCTTTGAAATCTTAGTATCTTCAGGTAATTTTGTTAGTCCTGGCTATGGTAAGTAAAGCTCAGACTTATTTTTGGTTTATGTACTAGACAAACAAAATAGCCATTTTTTCAGGGAATATACTTTTTTAGTTTTAATAAATCCAAAAATCTGGCTATACATTCTAATAAACATATGTGAATTCTTTGTGCAGCAGTTTCTTCCTGTTTAGACCTTCCTAGAGGCTCAGAATATTTAATCATAATTCTGTAAATATATCTATATGTATTCAAGGTATTCCACCGTGCACAGCAAGCTTCTTTGAGGACAATATTATGTCATTTTACTCAGAGTAATCAGCTTTATAATTTAATTTGTATTTTTTTAATAAGTAAGTGACATATCTAGAAATCAGGTGAGATATTACATGCTGGAAATTCTGATTATTTTTGTTCTAGAATGCATGTTTCCAGGTTTTCTAGCCCTGGAAAATATGGCTTTGTTTATATATTCAGTGGATTTTGATATTAAATACTGCAACAAATACTTCCAATTCAGTAAGTTATTTTTTTGTTTCTTAATTTGCTTGTTAATGGCTCAGTAAACAAAGTGATGTTTTCAGGTTTGTCTGTTTTAAATACTGTCATGGTTTAGGTCATTTGAGGAACGTGTGCTTTAATCCATTTGCAGATAATGACAGAATCTTGCAAGTATAAAATATTCTCTTTTCATACTGGTACAATTTAATAAAAGTATTTTGGGTTTGTTTTTTTTTTGCAGGCAGTGTATATTGCACCCTTAAAAGCACTCGTTCGTGAGAGAATTGAGGACTGGAAAGTTAGGATTGAAGAAAAACTTGGTAAAAAGTATGTTTCTCCTTACCTAATCAAAGAAATAAGAAGCAAAAGAACAGCCCATCAAGTATGGATAAAATCTACAGAATACTTTTGAGTATTTCAAAACACATTTTGCTTGTATATAATCCTTCAATTTTCTAGTAATTAAAAAAAATTTAAATGCTATCAATAGCCATTGTGAGAGCAAAACCAAAAGTGAAAAAAGAGGTACACTTTGATGTCTACGTATTTTCATCCTCATTACTTCCCCGTATATCAAATATGAAGCTGAGATTTTTCTCTGCAGTGTCCTTGGTAATTGAAACTGCAATTCAAAATAAGCGTTCAGTGGAATCCTCATCTATCAAAGATCTCATAGAAGTTACATGAACTTTGTAGCAGCACTCATATATTGTCTGTCTTATATAAAGCATGGAATATAGATTTGTTCCTTGGCCTCATGAATTTCTTGCTGATCTTCACAGGTGTTGGAGATCAGCTGTTACTTTATGACATAAAAGGAGTATCAGTCACGTTGATGTTTTCCAAAGTTACACTTTCTTGAGATAAAAAATATACATATAGGATATAAGGCCTTTCACTCTCCTATATACAGCTTTTTTGTGAGTTAAAACTCAAAGCACACCCCAGTATTCAATAAGAGGAGGTACTACTCGGTGTACACAGAATTACCAGTGAGATTCCTGCTGTTATCATAGCAGTAACTTATTTATTGGCAGCACTTCTTTAGTTGTTGCTGTTATTTAATGATGTGTGAGAATAAATTATTTATTTCATCATTTTAAAATATTTTCAGGTCGTATTTCCTTTTTAATATTGATTTTAATATTTGTGACTTAATCATTGAATAGAAGAGGCATGTTACTTTGAGGGATTTTTATTAGATGTAGAATGTGTTACAGAAACATCAAAAATAATTCAGTCTAAAATGACGGATCTCAAATAATGTTTGTAGAAATTGGAAGGATAATAAAGTAAAACAGCTGCATGAATTCCACTAATATTCCCCAAAAATGACTCTGGCATAATTTCTGCTCTACACTTGATGAAGCTTCACCAACAAATGTGGATATGCTACTGTCCAGCCTCATTATTCAAACCAGAGATCTACACGCATAAGCAGGCAGCAACTTGGTTTAGAAGGCTTTTGTGCTGTCTATGACAGGATGTTATGAGTCACATTGTAACATGCTAACATTTCTGTAGTATCATGCTAATCTTCTGTAGTATCTTTTGAAAAATAAACAATATATTGTTTGGGACTCATATTCACCCTCTTCATTTTTTGTAATGTTGCAAAGGAATGATACTTGGTATTTATGTGATATTTACTAGAAATTTTTTTTTATCTCAGAAGAGCTTTGAAAATCTTTTTAGAAGTTTTTGGTCAGAAACAATCTGATTTTGTGTAATCTTGTTTCTTCTGTCTTTTAATAATTAGTGTTTGAATGCTAAGATCTTCTGAAGCACTATGAAGCCAGTTTTATGTAGTCTGAAAAAATATCTTTCTTGATTACAGGGTTGTAGAGTTGACTGGAGATGTGACTCCTGATATGAGAGCTATCGCTCAAGCTGATCTGATTGTTACTACCCCAGAGAAGTGGGATGGTGTCAGCAGAAGCTGGCAGAACAGAAGCTATGTTCAGAAAGTTTCCATTCTCATCATAGATGAAATCCATCTGCTAGGTGAACATGGTTTTCTTTGATTTTATTATTTATCAGAATCATTGCTACATTTGAAGAACTGTGCTTGTACTTAGACAGATGAATCTTTTCTTTTTTTCCTCTGTTTTTCAATGTGCTTTACTAGGGGACGAGAGAGGCCCGGTGCTGGAAGTCATTGTGTCTCGAACAAACTTCATCTCATCTCACACAGAGAAGCCTGTAAGAGTAGTTGGCTTATCCACTGCATTAGCAAATGCCAGAGATCTTGCTGATTGGCTAAATATTAATCAGGTACAAAAAATGTTTCAGAAGATGTATTTGTGCTGCAGAAAAGCCGAACAGTGATTTATAAGATAATCCAAGATTAAACTTGAAAAAAATATTTTCTTGTAGATGGGTCTGTTCAACTTCCGACCCTCAGTGCGTCCAGTTCCTCTAGAGGTACACATTCAGGGATTCCCTGGCCAGCATTACTGTCCTCGTATGGCTCGCATGAACAAACCTGCATTTCAGGGTAAGCAAGCTCCCAGACATTTTCCCTTTTTATAAGCAAGATTCTGAACACTTTTCGCAGTACATTTGCAGCACACTTACGGCATGTATTACCGTCTGTCCTCTTGGCATGTAGAGGAGGAATCTGCATCTGCTAATGACCCAAAGCCATTTGTCTGAAATGTAAAGAGCGCTGCACATGCAACATATAACGGTGGAATGTAGCGTATTTAGAACATAAGAATAAAATTAGTACTAATGAAGGGAAAATAAAACATATTTTCTCTTAGTGTTTGACACCATAAAGAAACATTTGTGTAAAAATATTTGAAATTTAGAAAGCAATAAAACCATTCATATTATTAATCTGCTGAGGCACTTTCATATGGACCACTGTATGTAAGCATTAAAAATTGTAAACAGAAGTTGCAAGTCAGGCTAACCTCACATAATTCTAGTTTCAAAGCAATAACCATAAAATTCAAAATTTGTAGTGCATCCAGATATGCTTCTGTTTTCAATTTTTTATTTGCAACAAAACTAGCGTGCAGGATAGATTTAAGAAAAACTCTTATATTTTATTGGAACGTATTTTATTTTGATTGCATAAGGAATATTTATTATATCACCTAAAAATAACCTTCAGTATAAATTTTGTAATGTGAACTGTTGTTGATTTTGAGGTGACATTTGTGAGGTGACTTTTTAGCTGCTTTAATTATCCTTATGACAGAAGCAAAGTATTGATTGTGGACTAGAGACCAATCTTGGCAGCTCAGATTATTTACACCTCCACAAGAGCGTTGTACAAAAACACTAATGAACAATAAATCTGTCTTGGGCTGTTATGCCACACCTGTTCCAGAAGCAACAGAAATCCATTAGATGCTGGGTTTCTAAAATATATAGATATACAGGCATATATAGTTGTTAGCTATAAATACACATTAATTATCCCTTTTCAATAATTTCACAGTTATATAGTATGTGTATATGCAAGATAGTATTCATAAACTGAAGAATGATATGTAATATTGTATAGTATGAAATAATTTTCAGAAATAATTCATTAACAAAATCAGCAGAATGAGAATTACATGAAAAAACAGAAATGGATTTGCTGAGAGTGTATTCAAACTACATACAACTGTCTATACTGCTAGCGCTTGCTGATGTTAAAAAAAAAAGACTTTTTCCCCCACTTGTTTGCCATGATGCAGTGAAAGTTATAGCACTTCAATGTAATCCTTATTCCTGAGATCATAAAAAATTGCTGGAACATGAAACTTTTGAAACATGGGCAGGGCAAGAAAATATTTTTTAAGAAAGTCCTAAAGCATAATTGGTTTAAATGCGTCACAGTAATTAATAAACAACATTTCTTTGTTCCATGATATCCACCATAAGCTATTCATAGGTTACTCTCTGCCATTTTAACCTTTTTTTTCTATTTTTACTGCATTGAAATGATATTTTGCAGGCAGACATGAATTTGTGCAGTCTGTAAATCAAGTCAAGCAAAAAGCAAGTTTTGGGCCTTGATGGCACTTAGCCAAAGACAACATATCCTAATAGCTTAGAAAAACATAACTTATTTATTGGGCTAAGGCAGAAAAATGCACAATCTTTGAAGTCTAGAAAGCTTGCCCAGCTTCTGTGTTTCGTTTTCTTTTTTTCTTTTCTAATTTCTTCTCTTAAATTTTTATATTGAAATTATCACTGAAATAACAGGGCAAATTAGCTTCAATTCAGCTGAGCAGTTGTGTCATTTTTGATTCAGAGGTGTTTTATACTCAATTGTATCTATCTGTCAGAACAAAGTATTCATACTGTATATCAGCAGAGGTATTACAGAGTATATCAGCTGTGTAGGTATTACAAGCAGAAGTCGTGGGTTTTGCCATTAAAGGGCCCAATTCTCAAGTTCTGTTTTTCTCAACAGCAATTCGAAGCCATTCTCCAGCCAAGCCTGTTCTTATTTTTGTATCATCCAGACGTCAAACAAGGCTTACTTCCTTAGATCTGATAGCTTTCCTAGCTACTGAGGATGATCCCAAACAATGGCTGAAGATGGATGAAAGAGAGGTAGAATAATATTACCTGAATTAATTGATTTTCTACTGTCTTACTGATGTCTATTTGAAAATAAATTAATTTGAAAACAAAGGGTGATTTGAGGGTAAATCTTGAAATACGTGTTTCAAGTGTGTATTAAAACTAGCCTTAAGGCTATTTAAACATCTTTGCAAGGTCTGAACTCTAGAAAGTAAATTATTTTCTTTTTCCTGCTCATGTACTATTAATGCTAGTTCCACTGTCCCATACAACTTACATTACATGGTACAAGTCTTTAACATAAATACAAAGATTAAAAGGAGCAGGGCTATGTTCTCCCAGGTTTACAGCCAGAAAACTGTGGCATGTAACTGTTGAATAGGAATTTAAACCAATTTTTTTCATTGTTTTTCTTTTCATGCAATATAATCTTTAATTACATTTTTTGTATTGTTCCTCCTAACAATACTTTAATTTATTGAAAAGAAAGTGTTCAAATAATAAATATCGATTCAATATTCTGTTTTGTTTGCATTCTACAAAATGTATGCTAAATTTTATTTAGTGATCTCAGTTCCACACCTGCTCTGAATATAGAACTATTTATTTCCTTCTGGATTAATGGTACTGATTTGAGTACATCATTGCTTTGGGAAAAAAAAATGTTGTTCAGATTTCCTAGATTTTGGAAGTTAGCTTTCTCTCACCTTCTGCATGGGAATTTCTGTGTTATCACCAAAACACAGCAAAATGCATGGCTCGTAAGTACGAGGTAAAAACTGAATATTCAACAGTTACATGAAACATATATACGTATACCAAAAACTATATGCCAAAAGTATAGATTTCTAGATAAGACAACATTTGCCTTTGCTCTTCACGATAAATAAATAAATTTTTCACTGAGATAAAGCATAACATTTATATCCTGCCTACCTTGGATGGATTTTACAGGAGAAAATGCATGTCTTGGCTGACAAACTGCTAGTACTAGAACACATCTTAATCTGATGCTGCTTTTCTAATTTTACAATGTCCATTTAACTTGTTTTCTTGTGTGTAACAGAAATGTTTCATATCAAAATTATTACTGCCTAATAGAGTTTTCTAGTACCTTGAACTGGTTTGCTGTAGTAATCTCACCTACAGTTAGAATACGCAACATGCAGCTTGCTCTAGATGACTTGCATTCATCTGAATAGCTTCCCTGGGTCCTGTGAGCCCCCTACTGTCCCAAAAAGAACTGTATCTGAAGGAAGGTTCTTCACTTATGCATGAGAGACTTTCTGGAAAAGGGTTTTCTATTAAAAGTATTTGAATGTGGGACTTCCGATCTTGTACCCTGTCAGAGGCTATACATTTTCATCTGCTTCAGAATATACATATATTTTCAGAAAGTGGAGCTGACAAGGGCGAACAGACTTTGCATTTGCTAGCTTGATAACATTTGCATATGATTTGTATTTGAATTAATAACCTGAATGTCTGAAGCATAACAAAGATGCTTACCACATTACTGAGTTTCAATTATGGAAATTCAAAAGACAGAGGATTATGTCCACAGTTCTTATATCTCACCAACGTCTTCCATAAAATAACTGTATGAAGTACCTACAAGATCAGTGGACATTGCTTTAGGTAGTCAGGGAACCAGTTTGTAGCTTTGTGTTTCAAATGAGCAATGTTAACCTGAATTTCATTTATTGTTGAAGCAAAGGACAAAGCTATGGTAATGCAACATGCATGTATTGCTTACTTCTTTATCCAGAATATTTTTTTTATTTAAATATTCAAACTTGAAGTCATATTAAAGTCAAGCTTGAATTAGGTGAAATAGGCAAAAATCTCTTTATTACTGTATAATTTTTTACATACTTGAACTAGGTAATACCTTCTGTACAGTAGACATTGCCTATCCTCAACACTTTCTCACATAATTCAAGTGTTTCTCAAGTCTATATGAGATAAAAATGGACCAGTTAGAAAAAATAAATTGTTGTTTTTTGTCTATTTTTAAAGCCTAGAAGTTTATTTTGTTATTTTGGAAGTCTTTTGTAGACCAGTGTTCATTGAGGGGGACTTAAAGACAAATGCCTTAATGTTAAAAACACTAGTAGTGAAGTTAAAAACACTAATTGTGAAGTGTGTTGAGATATAGGACATTTTTCATAAATGGGTGTATACAGAGTTTACAGACTTTATGATAGGTCTTGGCACGTTTTTTCATTCATCCTTATTTGTATGATATTAATTTAGACCAGTGTAAAATTCTGTCAAGGAAACATTGGTTATATTCATTTGTTTGTGTAATTTATTTTGCTACATGATGCCCAAGAGTTATTCTATGCTTATGTTAGCTTCCCAGTAGGCAGGTTTTGTAAGGCTACTTCAAATGTTCTAAGCAATGCTATCGCTAATAACATCTGGGAGAATCATACTGAGGTAGACACAGATTCTTAGAACCAAGGAAAATAGTTCTTCTCTGTTAGCCAGTATAGCATCTTTTCAGTTGTGGTAACAGAGAGATTCAGGATTTGTTGGGAATTGGAATGGGGGAGAGGAGACAATGTTTTGTCTTTGTTATGTGTTTATCAGCTGGATCATCATCTTAGTTTCCTTTATCTTCTTTGTAGACCCTGTAGTTTATCGAGTTTCTCTCTCTGCTGTGGTAGCCCCAGACTTTCATTAGCATCTCCTATCTATAGAAGCCCATCAAGGCTTCTATTCGTAAAACTCAAGATTATTTCTCTTTCCAGTCCTCTCTGGTAACAAGGAAAGCCACCTCCTCTGCTACACAGCTCCAAGTATGAAGTTCAGATGATATTTTAATTAGTTATATTTCAGAGGACATGATCTTCTATGAAGCTTCTGGAATACATATCTGTATATATAAGTAACATACAGGAACAAGTTTTCATCCACTGCCACCAAAGTAGACAGAACCATACCGGCATTATGGAGAAATCACAGATCTTCTCTCCCTTAAAGGAATCAGTGGTCTAAGAAGTGCAATTGAATTATAGTTGAAAAGGAGTTTTATTCTTCTTCCATCTATGGAGAATGTATATTGCCAACAATTCCATTCAGTTTTGAAGAGGATTCTTCCTAGATGTTTTCCTTGAATTTCATGTCTGATGTAGTTTCTTGCTCATACCCTTATTCCCGCAGTACTCAACTTGTTGAAAGCTATTGAGAATGTTGAGACAAGTCAGTCTTCATAAGATGAGACAGTACTTGATAAAGCTTGATGTTTCTAGTACTGATTGTTTACCCAGTTCTCCTGGTCTTGTTAATTCACAAAACTAGTTAGATCGGTTTAATAGATTCTATTCAAATTAGTTTCAGGCTGTGTGTATGATTTTCATTATAAGAATGTATACTTAAATATCTCATGTCTAGTTTTGTCTGAGCAAGGAGACCTCCAAAAATGTGCTAGGCATAGCACATGCAAAAATTGTGTTTTAGCAGTTAGTTCTTCAGGATTTCAGCAGAACTGCTCACAAAAAGTAGAGTCTGAGTCTTTTGAAGAGGAAAGAACAATCACCTATCCTAGAGCCTTAGAGATGCATTGCCTTTTTTCTTTTTTTTTTTTTTTTGTAAAATGCATTGTCCATACACATTCCAAAACCAGCTCTTTATCCCTCTTAGAATGTATAGTCCCAACACAGAGATTGTTTTTCACCAAAGAGTGAAGAAACAGTTGAAGATGCTGCCTTTGCCATTTTTGACTGTTTGCAGTAGTTTCAAGGACTCTTCAGTAGACATCACTCTGTAAAGATCTTCCTCACTATTACTTATGAGGCACAGGTGCATCATGACAGCAGTGTGAATAGGCAGTGTATCTCAAAGAGAAGACTGGCTCCTCTAAATTGAGTAATTCCTCTCTTCTTTTTATAGTTCATCCGTGTCAGTGGGCCAACAGATGCCAATGAAAAAATAAAACCTTATGCTTACCCCTCTTTTTTGTGTAATCTTGAGATGATTTGTAAATCTGCTTGAGTTATAAATCTGCAATTACTAACTAAAATTCAGACTTCGAGCTGTCAGCCAAGACTGTCATGTTCAAGCTTGTGACCCATTACTTAACTTGTTAAAAGGGACAACAGCTCAGATTATCCTTTTAAAACAGGGTGCCACCAGTCTGTGATGGTAAGCTTGTATGTGATATATACTGCTCTACATCTGGAGCTGTGTGAAGAGGAACAATTTCTTCTCTTTCTTTCTGTGATGGTGGTGGTAGATGTTGCAATCTTTGTAGAATTTCTTAGAGTTAAGTTTTTAGTTTATTTATTTTTCTGTAATGTTTTTACTGCTTTTTGTTTTAAACCTAAAAAAAAGTACAAAGTTGTATTTATTGTTTATTGTTTGAGGATAGAATGCAGTTCTTAACAGCAAACAAGCAAAGCATTTTCTAGTTTGCTTGGTTGCTTTAAAATAAATGTATTTCCTGGCCAGATATTTGGATTTTTTTCTAATTATATTTGCACTGCAAGAGAAGAAATGTACCCACGTTTACAGCTTTAACTTTAACCACAATGATTTCTGCATTCTACTCTGTGCATCATTTTACCATCTGCATCTTGTTAATGTTCTTTATGAGACCTCTAGAAATAACCAAAATCCTTTAGCACAAGCATACCTGCTGTAATATTCAATAACATCCATACCAAGCAATATTCAGCTCCCACTGAACACAAGGGCACTTGAATGAAGGGCGTTCATTGACTCCGAAAGAGTGAATCAGGCTCATACCGATCTCAAGATTTTAGAGATGTGAGTGTATAAACATGTGTGCTAATTATATGTGTGTGTGTCTACAGTATGTGAAAATACGCATAGACATATGCCTGAAAGCAAATTTAAATTTTACCGTAAAGTTGTGTTTTCTATAGCAGAACAAAAAACAAACAAACAAACAAACAAAAAACACAAGGACTTTTGGACAGACAAAAGATGACGTTTTCTTCTCTAACTTTTAAATCAAATAACCTGTTATCTCCGTATTATTGTTCTGAAGTAGTGCAGCGCTATCAGACAAGAACAGAACTATCTGGTCTGTGTTATGAATGGGTATATTGCTGTCTTTCTAAAGAAATGTTAGTGTTAAAAGTATAGATTTTAATGATATATTTCAACTATTTAGATCTTTTCTTTAATATTTCTTGAAAAATCTTGTCTGAGCTGTTCTGAGCATTTTGTGGTGTGCGGGAAAGTTCTGGAGTATGAGGAGAAGTCAGATTTTAATTTTCTAGGATGACTTATTTTTCTTGTCTTTAAAGATCAGGAAGGTACCAAGAATGATTTCTAAGTGTTACACTCATTATAGAAGTTCAGCTTCCTTCTACAAGATGTTGTTTTTTATGACACAAAAGTGTGTCATAAAAAATTAACATTTAGTTATAACAAGGAGATGTTTTTATTTCACTTAACATCTGCAGCAGATGTGAAATATGTAATTATTTTTTTAAAAGACTCCATAACTTTCATGATTCTTTTGTTTGGCACATCTTTCTTCTATTGGGCATTTTAGACAATTGATAAGCATTATTCAGTGGCATATGGTCTGAGTCTGACGTGCTTTGAAAAGAGTACAGAGTACTAATAATGAGGATTCTGTGAAAATGGGAAAACCAGCACAACAGATATGCTTTGAGAAAGTATGGGTTTTTAGCATCTTGAAACAATATATCACACTCAAAGGGACAGAATTGGGCTGCACAATCTGTTAGCTCATTCTTGTCCAATCTGGTCTCCTCCTTTCTTTTGGAGCCAGCATTGTCATCAACTTGCTGAATTATACTCTGACTGGAATGTATTTCAGGCACAGGGTAATGTATCTACTTAAATGGAATCCTATCTTTCTACAAAAGCTTTTTAAGTATAATAAATTTAAAAAAATAAAAAAGTTCTATTAGCTTAAAGTAAATGGTTCAACAGTTTACATATGTGCAAGAACAAAGAAAATGACTACTTACTAGTCTGAGAGAAATCTAGCTTGTTCAGAGATTAGAATATACAAGATCGAAATAGGCTATTTTTCCATAATAATTATTTTGCAATACCGTATGTTGCAGTAAATATTTCTTGGTTTTCAAAGGTTTTTAGTAAAAAGGTGAAGCCTTAGTCAAATTGATGCTAGAGGAGAGCACAGAAGGATTTGGGGTTTTTTTTTTGTGTTCATCAAGAGATTTGTGAAAAAGAGCAGAAGCTTCTCTGCATGGGCCCAGTCCTGCCTGTCTTGGAGCCCAGGGAAAATTCCTCCTTGCAATAGCTTCCCTGAATCAATGTTACAGGTGTCCTGTGTTGTTGGGTTTTTTTTGGTTTTGTGTGTGTGTGTGTGTTTGTTTTATGTCAGTAGCATGTACTTTTCCTTATTTTTAAAATACGTTTTCCATAATTCTTTGACCTTGTTTGAGTTGACGTTTTTTTTCAAAAACAGCAAATGAAGTTGTAACACTGTAGAAACATTTGACTTGTTTTATAGTCAAGATGGTGTGTCTGTTTCTGCTTAATGAAACTATTAATTACACCAGCATTCTTAATTTAAAAAAAAAAATGATAATATTCTTAAAACTAAATTGACATGAGAGAGAGTTATGTTTTTAAATAAACCGTCATGAGAATTTTAAGCCTTGGATTGTGCCTATGGGTAAAATAGTTGTGTTTATTACACTGATTTATGTGAAAGTAAGAGGTCAGCTAAAAATGACTAGGATTCCCTGCTGCTAAAATGACAGGATAGTAGTACATGTGCCAGCTCTCCTGCTAAGGGTTTTTTAGTTTTCTTGTGGTAAATTACACTGCTTTGCAGGTATGACTAACAGCACCACAGGCCACTGCTGTAATACAAGTCAGAGGAAAAAAAAAAACAACCACCGCTGATTGTAAAAGCAAGAAGAACATCTTTGAATAAATTCCCAACTGTGTGAATTTAGGATGTTATATGCTAGAAGCTATATGACAAAAAGGTTTAGCTCAGGTTCTGTGCTGAAAAAACCTAACGCTGTAAAACTGCATGTTTGTAGTGTACTGTAGGAGCAATCTAATTGCTATAGACAAATCCAAATCAGCTAATTTGATCACTGTATTTTCTAGAGAAAAAGGGATTTTATTCATTATTTTCCCAATATTAAATTCTGCTCACGTGAATAATGAAATGAATATCATTGTAACTGACTTGTTCCCTTATATTAAAGATGTGATTGTCATAAAGTGATGATTGGTGGTGGGGAAGTTAAAAATTTAATTTTTAAAAGCAGTTTAATTTTTAAAAGCAACCTAATACCTTTTGTCAATTTTCAATCACAGAAATTAAGTAAATTGTAAATGAATTTGTGTTTTCATGTCTTTTCCTGATACTTCCTGGTGCTGGTTTCCACTTCTTATCTGACTTCCTCCTCTCTGAAATGTATACATAAAACTGTTATTTCTCAGTGTCTATCTAAGCACTATGTTAATACCACTTCATAAGTCTGAAGTGGGAGGTGGGGGGGAAATAAGCCTTAATATATTTGAATATATGATTACTAATATAGCTGATCGACTACAGTTACTACTATAGCTGGTGGTCATAACCGTAAAGAAAAACAGTACACAGGCTCTCATTTTATGCAGTTATTTTTTTGTATTAGAAGTAGAAATCTTTAAGATGAGTCATAATTAATGTTGTCTACACTACAATCATGGCTACGTGCTCACTAGGGAAATCAAAAGTTTGCTGATTTTATCTAGACAGATAGACTTTATCCTTTAACATATCCTCCTTTCATTCAGTTCTTTTCGTTCTCTTCTCCTTATGTCTCCCTCTTGTTGTTTCCCTTTCCTAAACAGACTTATTCCCTCTTCACTTCTCAGTCTATAGCTTTTTTTCTTCCAGCTTCCTCTCCTTTCAAAGTTTTATAGTCCTTTTCACTCTCTTCTGTGCATCCTTTTCTCTTATACATGCCACGATACAGGATAGCGTAAAGAACATCCAGACAGCTGCATTACAAGAAAAAAATGAAGTTTCGGGGCTTTCATTAGCTAGTTCAGACTGATTGGACAAAGCTGAAACTTAAATAACATTTTTGTAAATTTGGTTCTCTGTTGCTTATATCCTATTTCAGTCACTGTTAGTTCAACAAAAGACTTTTTAAACTGCTTTGTAATTTGCTCTTCCCAACAGTTTGTTTGGGTTTCCTATTTTTTTGTTTGGTTTGTTGTGGTTTTTTTTTTAATGCTCTGTATAGACTCTAATATTCTTTAGCTTTTTTTGTAACTTTAGGGGATGCTAGAGTTAATTGGGCTTAGGTACAGAAGCAATTTTATTAATGTTAAGGTCCGACAATTATAAAATGTAGAAAACATTGAAACTTACAGATCTGAACTTCAGAAGTGCAACACCTCAGAGTCAAAGTGAAAATGATACTTTATCACCGCAGTTGCGCAGATATGAAAACTCAGTGCTTCATTATACTCAGTTGAGCTTACACTTTTTTTTTTTTTTTTTTAAAGAAGACTTTAAAGACTATTTTCCTTAATCTTGGCTATACATCCTAGATTAACTATGAAAAATGCTGCCTATAAGTATGCAATATCACTATGCCACTGCTGGTGGCACCAGGAAACCACTAATAAGGGATGAGGTTTGAAAGTTCCTGGCCATAACTATATGAAAATCACATAACTTAATAAATGGTCTTCGAAATATGACAATGGAAAGAGTATTGAGGGGTAAAGTCACTAAGGAAGACAAAGTTACAAAGCTTGTGTTTGTTACTTGCGAGGTGCTTTTCACAGAAGTAGTCTACAGAAATAGTTGACTTTATTACGGAAATTATTACATGAAAACTTAGGCAAGAAATGTAGAGAGTAGTTAAAAGGTTTCCAGATAGTCATAAACATGAAATGTGGGGGGGAGTAGAAAAACTAACTTTGTATCTAAACTTTTAATTTTCAAATTAAGGCATATTTTTTATATGTTGGATTTTGCTACTGGATTTGAATCTATAAATTACAAACTCCCTCTCAAAACATTAACTCGAATTTGCTTTTCAGCATGTGAATCAAGAGCTCTGTTCACAGATAATAATTGCAGAATTATTATTGTAGAAACATGTCTATCTTTTCATAGGCACAAGAAAACCAAATTTATTTTTCAGGATTGTTATGTTACTGGTTGCATGGATTTCCTATATTTTTATACCAGGAATTGCATTAGACTAATACGGAGCAAAATACACAGCATTTGCAGATCTGTCACAAATTTTTCAGCATTTTCATTTCCTTATCCATTCTTAGTCATGCAATGAAGTCATGTAGCTTTGTGTTTCTCCCCCCTCTTAATATAGTATTTGATTTTTTTAGACTGAAAAGGACTGTTCAAAGAGCAGACCGTGTTTTCCTGTGTGTGTAAACAGTTGAGCAAATTATCTTTGCTATAAAAATAAGATAATAGTAACACTTAAAGTTTTAAAATGTCTGAGTATTCTGCTTTAAAATATGTAACTCTTTGCTCTCTTACAGATGAATGACATTATAGGGACAGTTAGAGATTCAAATCTGAAGCTGACTCTTGCTTTTGGAATAGGCATGCACCATGCTGGTCTGCATGAGAGAGACAGGAAAACTGTGGAAGAATTGTTTGTGAACTGTAAAATCCAGGTATGTTTGTTCTTTGAATCCTTCTATAATGAGTTTTACATGGAATTTTAAAAGTTGGCTTTTTGTTACATATACCTCATTAATCTTTCTTTCTGTTTTAGGTTCTTATTGCCACAAGCACATTAGCTTGGGGTGTAAATTTTCCAGCTCATTTAGTAATTGTTAAAGGAACAGAATACTATGATGGAAAAACAAGGCGTTATGTGGATTATCCCATTACAGGTACTCACATAAATTATGGGAATGCTCATATGCTGAAATGTATTTCAAGTATATGCAAATGATCTGAATTATTTAGTAACTAACCAATGAGAATACCTAAATTACGTAGAGGCTAGAATTTGTGAGGATGGGTTTCTTTGTTTAATGGGAGTTATAAGAGGACTCTTAAGGTTTTATGTGATAAAAAAAGTTTTCATTTTGTAAATCCTTTTTCATTTTCAAGTACTGTTAATGTGTATCATTCAAAATAGATATCAAGGGACAATACAGAGTTGTATTTAGCTGTCTAGTAATTTAGATAAAAGGAAGTTTTCTCACAAATAATAGTTTGTCATTTTTGAAACATTTTTCTAAAATAAAAACATATTTTTAACAATAAACTTACCTGTGGTACAAAAATTGAGTCATACATGTATGAGAATATAAAATTTATGTCATTACTTGACAGTATACAAAAACTTTAGCTAGTGTAGTATCTTCAGTAATACTTCAGAAATAATCAGCTTAATTAAATGTTTGAATTCCTCATTTGATAGACTTCTATTGCTTCCTACACTCCAGTAATTTCCACCTTTTCATAAGCTGCTCTGCGGTACTTTCAACAAGCTTAGAAAACTGAACACTTGAGGAACTTATTTCAGAGTTCAGACAGGGAGAATATTTGTCTGGATGGTACTAAGCTTGAAGAATGAAGACAAGCTAAATTTATTCCAGGTTTCCTGTTCTGTTTTCTCTTTCTCTTTTCATAAGAGAAAATTTATTAAATGATCCAGCACCGTGCTAGAGATGTGTACACCTAAAGACAATTTAAATGTTATCTGTAGTGTAAATGGAGATCTTGCATCTTTTTAGCCACACATCTTTTTAGCAGGTGAAGCTTACTAATGAAAAAGGGTCTAACTGAAAGTAATACACAGGTTACTTCTCTGAATAACCCATCATGGTGTTAATTTAGTAGTCAGTGCTCTTCAGGAAGCTTGAAATCTATTTCCAGGCTGACTCTCTCTCTTGTTCAAAGATTCTGTTATGACGTGGGAGCTTAGCCATGCACACTTGCATTTTGTGACAGACTGGCTCGTGTAAACCCTGTACAAACAGCCTTTGTAGAGAACTAGTATCTCATACTTCCTGACTGGATGAACAGTGGCAACTGGCTTTATTACTGAATGGGGAAAAGTGCTGAGGAAAGAAATCAACTCATATTTTACGTTTCACATTGAATCTGTGGGACTGTAATAGAGAGTAATAGGTAAAATAATGTTTTCAAAAGAGATTGGGAACTCAGTAAGCACTGGAGCCTTACTGTGCTGTTTTAGAAATATTTTGTATAAGTACTCACAAAGGCATTAGGAGAGGTTTATGCTTTCATTGCTTATTATCTTTTTGATTTGAGATTACTTGCATAGTGGAGGTTGTTCAGTTCTTGAGTTTTATATACGACTTCCTGGGAAAACTAACAGAAGTTACCATCTACAATTTAGATTTTGTTGTCTGCACTGCAACAGAAAGTGTAGATTCCTTATTTTATGAAGAAACGTGCTGTGGTTTAGAGTACTTTTAACTTTCTAGAGATTATTAGTGTATTTGAAAGTCCTATGGGTAGGTAATACCATTTTTCAGCAGTACTTAAATGAAAATTTAAAGTTTCTTTTGGAAATATTTCCAAATGTTCACAATACTGTCTTTAGCACTGCCCTCAAATATGCCTTCACTGTTCCATCATTAACTTGGCTTCTCCCTGCTGAACTTGCCTTTTTGTATTAGGGATGTTTTAACTACAAGGAGGCAGTGGAGTACAGAATGAATCATTCTGGAGTGCTCAGTAATTTCAAAATAAGTAAAAACACTTCTTTCGGTGAAGTCAGAGGTTTTGGGGAGGACCTTCTCTCAGTTACCAGACATTTACTCAACCAGTTGGATAGTGTTTGATATTTCAGGAGTTTAGTTCAGTGGTTGAAAGCAGCCAAACAGCATACAGTCAGTAGAAAAAATATAGATTTGGAATAATTATGTAGGGGAATATTGGCAAAAGTCACATCCTGATTTTTTTTTTTTTTTGTAAGTCCATTTTCTATGTGGTATTATGCAGAATTTAAATCACCATATTAGAGTAACAAGAAGTTTCATCTTCCCCTGTACACACAACTATTCAGAAATATAATTTTCAAACTAGTTCCATTTTATATTTTGTGTTTCTTCTAGATTTACAAAATGAATAAACTGATTTTTAAAAATTGGTGTCTAATGTAGTTTTTGTGTATAACAAGTCAAAATGTTACTGAAAACTTCTGTTTATTATTAGCTGTTTCTCAAATCATAGTCCATTCCTATGTCATGTTCTATACTTTCTGGCTTGCCTTTTTTCAACTACAGTACACAGATGACCACTGGGCCAAAAAGGTTACTTTGCTTCTGAGGCCAAATAAATTCTTTTTTAAAATGCCAGGTTCTGCAAATTACATACCCTGCAGGTATGATAGTTTGGATATGGTATGATAGACAGAGAATGCACAAAACATAAGTTTTAACATAAAGATTTAAAATTTACTTTTGATCTAATTCCCATTGTTTCTTCCTACTTAAATGCTGAAGGCAGCAGAAAGGGATCAGAGCTCTGCTAAGAGAGACAAAGAAAAACCTATGCTGATGCATTTCTCGGATTATGAAAAGAGACCGATAAATGATAAGCATACCTATATTGGTGGGCAGTTAGCAAGTTGATTATGTTTTGTTCAAACTAGTATTTTCTGTGTTTCTAGAAATCACTAACTAACTAGTATTTGCAGGTAGAGTGGTATAAGTAAGCTTTAACCTTACCTGCTTTTAAATTTATATATTATGATCCGAGGACAACATATGATGTGAAACCCTCTCTACTTGTAACAATTGTACAACTTGTAACAAATACAATTTGTCCTGAAGTTTGAGTAGCAGATATCATAGCTGTCAACTATTAGAATTTCCCCTTACCATTTTTTTCCTCTAAAACATTAAAAACCAAGGAAATTACATACAGCAGAAAGGCTTGTACAGGGAGCATCTTTTATAGTGAAGACAAGTACTAGAAATTTGGGAAATTATATGCAGTTGCCATTGTAGGCTTCACAAGTTATCTTATCCTTAATTTCATGATATCAGAAGAGGGGTGTATGTGAAATGGAGGGAGAAAAGGAGGAATTGTTATTAGATGTAGGCCTGGATACTATAGCAATGGGTGGTCTTCAAGTATGCAAGAAGATAGTCTATGTCACAAAGAGGTCCATCGTAAATGTATATGAGATGGAAAAAAAATTAGCTATGTCAGAACCAATAGAGCATAAAAGGCCAAAGAAATAATTTTTAAAAAAATCTTTTACTACACATTATACAGAAATAAATACTTTTATCTCTACATTTTATTTAAATACGTTTGTTTTATACATTGTTGTTTCTTTGGCAGATGTACTTCAGATGATGGGACGTGCAGGCAGACCACAATTTGATGACCAAGGCAAAGCTGTAATTCTAGTTCATGATATCAAGAAAGACTTCTACAAAAAATTCCTGTATGAACCTTTCCCAGTGGAATCCAGGTAAATGTGAAGCAATCAGAAAAGCTAATCAAACTGTCAACAGTAATACATATGAGGGATACAGAAAAATAAAACATTCTTCTGTTGAATATCTTCTAAATATCAGAGTCCTAGAGTAAAATCATTAAAAAACAGAAAGTTATCTGTCCTTCTATCCTTTCCTCCATGAGTCTTGAAGCATTGTTGAACTCTTTCATTCATTTCTAGATAATATTACAAACACTTCTCTTCTTCTGGTTGTTGTCTCAAACAATAAACTGTTCTTCAAGATAGGTCTGCAGGACAATTATTTGTGATCCTCACAACTCTCTCTGAAGTTCTATTACAAATTCCTAATGTGAAAAAATAAAAATAAAAGGTGTCTTTCTAGTACTTTTCACCTAGAAAATGTGTGTAGATACCACACCGTCTTAAAAATCTCATGTATGCAAAAAAAAAGTGTGCCTAGTGTAAATGATTACTAAACTTCAACACCTTTCATTTCTGAATTGCAAGATTTTTGTCAGAAAACATAGAAAAAATACCTTTCACTGCCTATCTGAACGTAGCTGTTTTCTGTCCAACATAAAGTAACCCACGTCTTGGTTCTTAAAACAGTTATTCACAAAAAAACAAGACCAGTTTAAATCAATCTCCTATACATGCATGTTTCCTGGAGGAATTCTTCGACTTCTAATTAAGCAAGTGCATTAATGAAAACTTTTCTCAGCAATGAAGAATTCACAGTATTGTTCTCCTATGGAAACTTAGTCCCTCAACATGAACCCTAATTGAATGTCTGTCTGATCAGGAAATTTTCAGGAGCGCTATCCACCTGTGAAATGTAGTTGAAATGGATAGGTGAATTTGGAGGTTAATTCTGTGCTGCACAGAGGGCCTTCTATAATTTTTTTTTTGCGAAAAAACTATGTGGAGGCATTTCTTTAGGAAGCCAAGCCATACTTTCTTTTTTTGCTTTTTTTTTTTTTAATTAAAAAAAGAACAATAAAGATGCAATTCCACTTAGCACAAAAGACTAGGAGTTGAACTTCTTCAAAATAGTAGTTAGTTAGAAGAGCAGCATGATTAAAAGGTTTATGGTATATCCAGACTACATGGCACTAGAATAAACCAGGAAATCTACTCATAAGAAGGTAAGCAATGTTTGTAGATAACTAAATCATATCTTCAGTCTAAGAGTCACATCTTGTTCCTGTTTGGAATATTGTAACTATTCCATACTTCTCATAGGTCGTTTTGTGTTTATATATTTATTAATATCAGCAGTTTGATATACTATATCCTTCACTATATAAAAACAATACTTGAACTTTCAGATGAAGATTCACATGTAATCTCATTAAGTTTTGTGTAGGTTGTGATCTGATTGACTCAGAGGGTTGTCCTGCTCTTTTATGATCATCAAAGATAGTTGAACAGCTTCGTAGCTTCAAAGATGAACCCTGAAGGGTTTTTTTTTTGTTTTTTTGTTTTTTTGTTTTTTTGTTTTTTTTTTTGAAGTATTTTAGTTTTGGAATGCTTTCTCATCTTGTTCTACCAGAGAGCAGATTTATCAGCTCTGTGTAGTACTTCCAATGTTTAAAATTAAATTTCAGATTTTTTTAATTACAGATTTTTTCTATAAGAGATTGACTATGCATTAATTGTAATACTTGAGTACACAACTTGTATGACAGGCCTTGTGCTCTCACTGGTCATGGGTTTGAAATACAGCACTCATTCCTAATGATTGTTTACTTTTGGCAATAGGAAAAGAACAGTAAGAAAAGTAAAAGGATTATAATACAGGAAAAATCAGGCTAATCTTTAAAGATATTTACCATTCCCTGACTGAACTGCAGCCAGGCATGATCTCATTAGATACCCAAGTGAAGGTCTTTGTTCCATTTAATGAAACTAAAATAGTATTCTACTCTGTAAGAATCATTTTAAACTGTATTTGCTCATCTGTATTTGAGTAATTTCTGGGTAAAACCAGGTTTGTTTGCTTGTTTGTTTTCTCCCTACATTCAGTGAAGATGAGGAAAAAATCTGGGGTAGCAATTTTGATGTAATTTTAATAGCCTCTCAAGTATCTGCCAGGTATTAGATAAGCTATTGCCACTGTTTCATTTCCTGTTTGTCTTTCTGTATGACTTTCTGTTGGATTAAACCAACACGATCATATGGTCAACATACAGCATTCAGAAGTTATCACTGAGTAGCTCCATCTGAATGCATTCCATGAATTACTTAAACATGTGCATTCTTGGTCCAATCAAAAAATAATTTGAGCTTCATACCAATATCATGTAAAGAAAATGACTGTCCTTGCAATTACATCCCATTTTCCCTTCTTCTCTTCCTCTCTTTCACTGGAAAATAAATATATAATATTTTCAGATTTAAAGTAATAAACCTTTTAATGCACAAGTGTACAAACTATATTTATTACCTGTCTCTGTGATTGTAAAGTTAGCAAAACCCTCTTGTTTCCTGTTCTTCAGCTTGTTAGACGTGCTGGCTGACCACTTGAATGCTGAAATTGCTGCTGGAACTATTACTTCCAAGCAGGATGCAATGGATTATATCACTTGGACTTATTTCTTCCGACGACTTATAATGAACCCAACGTGAGTATAAAATACAAATGCAATTTAATCTAAAGGTAGCTTTAGGGTAGAGTTGATCCAAAGGTGATCCTGCTGCTGTTGGAGCCTGGAATAGTTAGCAGTCTCTACTGTAGGAGCATTACTGGCCCACACATGGAATGAAACTTGTGTGCACGTTTTTTTTCTCTAAATATAAATGCATTTTTGGCAGATAACTTATGTTACAATTTAGTAACAACTATAAAATAGCATTATTGAGAGGGCAATATCAGCATCCCTAAAATAAAACTGCAGATTATCACATTCTTTTAGAGATTATATTTATAGTGTGTTACTTTTTTAACATTGATATGTTATGCCCAGTTTTCTATAGAAGATCTACAAAGACTGAGTTTTGCTAATAAATAAGAGAATAGCTATCAGCTGTTTGCCTGTGATAAAGTTTACTTTCATTAGGGGTTCCTGGTGAAACCATGTGTGCAATATTTTCAGTGATTGATATCATCCTGCCTAGTTCCAGCTGGTATGCAGATCATTCTGAGCTGTTCCAGCAACTAGCCTGCCTTTGCCATAATATTGTTTCAGGTAAATGGTATGTTATGTATCATGTGATCATTCACTCACCAAAATAATGTGTCAAATAAAGAATCAGGCATTACTTGATGAATTACAGAGTATTGTATTTCTGAAATCATGCTACTGCTAAAATGTTTGGGTGAATTTTCAGTTGAGTTCTTTACAGGCAACTGATGCTGGAACTTGCAGGTAATAAAAGCCAGAACAGTAACTTCCTTTAATTCTTTTTTCTGTCTTCATTAGTTTTGAATTCTACATCTAGCTCCTTTATGAGAATCTCCCACAGAACAGAATTTCCATCTAATCTTCTTGGGAAATAAAAAATGCAGTGTTAGAACTAACAAAACAAATAAATGCATGTGAAAAATGTTTCTGTCTGAGAGGGACAAACAGCTAAATTCTCTTTCGTCTAGGTTAGATGAAGGTAAAGCTGTGATCCAAGCCACAACTAACGTAGAAAACTGCATATTCTTTTTTAGTATAAAGACTAAGTGATGTTATTTTAAAATGTTTTACTATTGCATTGCTCTACAAAAGAGTTGGTTTATCTTCAGTAAGCTTTAATTATGTGGTATCTGTGGTAGGTAGTATTTTAAGACAAAACATATGGCTCATAGGTAAATGTAGTATGCTCTTATAGGCAAGCTCTCCCAAGAGTAGAAGAAAGTTCCCACTGAAATGGATTTGGTCTGTTCACGAATGGGCATTTTTTCCTAGCAGATACTTTAATGTGTACTGTTATGGAAAGTAAAATGTGGATTTATCACAGTATCAATATGTAAACGCAAGTTGTGCTGTTCAGAAGGTGTTCTAAGGAAATTGGGAAGATCTAACCCATTATTTCAGAGTGATAAGCAAAGTCGTTGTAGTGAAAGGCAATATGAACAGATCTTGACTAGCGGGGTCCATAATGGCAGGATAGGAATGCAAATTGAATTTTCTAATTTGGAGTCTTTTGTTGGAATACCACACAACCAGATTGGAACAGTTCACAAGTTTTTCTCCTTTCCCCAGTGTCTCATCCGCACAGGAGTACTCAGCATTCCTTTTGTACTCAGTCATGCAGAGACAAAAGTGAAGGATATTATTGACTCTGTCAGAGAGGTCATTTCTAGATACCAAGCACGAATGCAATGGATTTGCACACTTTTCCTTTCTTTGATGTGTTAATAATTACTACAAAGTTTCATCCAAATTTACTAAACTTGCCAGTTAGTAACATTCCTGGACATACATGCTATACGTAGTATTTTAATTGAATCAGTGTTTGAATGAGATACATCAAAAGAAAACTGAAGAGTTTTATGAAGTCAGTGCTGGTTAAGATAACTTATAGTAAATTGCAGTGCAGTTATGGTGTTTACTGTGCCATAAATTAATATATGAAATACTTGCTAATACCAGACAAGAACTATTTGTGGTCATTAATAGTTCAGAGCTCTAGGAGGTTATTTTTTCACAATGACTACATTTTGTTTTGGGTACTTACACAGTAGCTACTCGGAATGTTGACATTCTCTCCATCATGAAACAAGTTATTTTCCAGCCAGCAGGTGACTGACTGTACCTTAGTGGTAAATAAGTAATTCCCATATGCATGATTGGTAAATTGCCTTGGGATTCTTTGGCATGAAAGGCATTGCATGTGATGCTGTAAATCTCCGAAATAATGGTCTTAGGTAATATGCAAAAGATTTATAATCTTATTTACTGCCAGTTTAAGCTACTTGTATATTAAAGCTGCATAAACAAATCTAGGATCATTCTATTCCAAACCAGTACCATGAAGTGTCTTACTTACAATTTAAGTAATTTGAATTATATTATTTAAATAATATTGATCTACTTTTACAGTGAGATAAACATTAAAGTATCCTTTTGCTCTAAGTTGCCCAGTTTCTTCTAAAGATGTAAATAATAAAGATGTTTTTTGTGGCACACAAGATACTTCGTTAGTCTTGTAATAATGACTTTATAAATAGTGTTGTTAAAAAAAATCTTTGCATGTTAGAAAACTTTTTTTCATCAAACCGTTTTAGTTTTCCTATCTAATGAATCTCCATATCCTGCAGTCTGTGAAATGTATAGTTAAGAAGAGTAGTTGAGCTGCTGATTTGGGACAGTGGAGTAGCTGAGTGCTAGTTTCAGTTAGTGGCATGCTGAATACCCATGTGCATGCTCATGTTCAAAAGATGATGTGCAAACAAGAAAGGTGGTCCAAATAAAACTGCTTAACAAAGTATATCAGTTTCAGTATACAAAGGTGTTTGTTTTTTTTTTTCTCACTTCCACAAAGCAATGTAGAGACTTTTGAATCTGTAGTTTAAGTCTGAGTTCCCATACTGTTTCAGTGAAGGACTATAATGGGTTCTCTCCACATACAACTTTAACCTTTATGTTTTCTTCTTAATCAAGATCATGTTTAAAGATTGATCAACTGAGTGCCTTGTTCTTTGAAATGGTCTATTTTGAGAGGCTCATCTGTCATAGCTAGCACACTGAAGACTTAGGGCAGATCTTTCCTTGGCTGGAATTCCTTGACTGTTTCATTCTTTTACCCTTATAAAAGATTATAATCTGCAATGTTCTACAAAAGAAAAATTGCTATGAGAAACATTGTCTGTAAATCAGGTTATATTTTCCAGATACATATGCAGTAAAAGAGAAATAGAAATTTACAACATATGTTAAGCTGGGCAGAATCAGCTTTCATGTGGAATGTTAATTTTTAGATGTTCTGAGAACATACGTCATACCACTCTTAAAATGTGTGGGTTTTTATGTATTTTTATGTGTGCGTGTATGTATACATACGCACTTGCAAAATTAATCTTCTGTGTAAAATCCTTCTGACAACGTGAAGGAAATATTAATTCTGGCAATTATTATTAACGTTTCTCACTTTGTCTCAGTCTTTTATTATTTATGTGAAAGAATGTATCATGATCTATAAAGAAATTATCTGAGGCTTATTCTGTTATCACTAATCATGCATTTATATTTTACTTCAAATTTTCTTTCCTTGCTATAACTAGCTGAGCTTGTCCAATACACGTTGCTCCAAAATTAATGCCTCCTATTTGTTTACATGAAAACTATAATAGATATGAAGAGCATAACAATGCTATCTGAAAAAGCAAATTCTCAGCTACAAAACTCTATTTTATAACATTAGCTATATGTTTTCACCAGCAACGAACAAGAGCCTGTATGCCACACTCGTAAAAATCTGCACCAGTGGAGATGACCTGTTCACAGCTGTTATGGTGGTGTTGTTGCTAGGAAAATATTGCCTATGCAATCCATTTTTCATTGGCTCAAACAGAGGAAATCAGACGGCACCAAATCTGCATTATACAATGGATGTGATAGAACAGTCCAGCCAAGACTGGCAATGCATTCCTTGGTCTTCAGACTGAGGAGAGGCCTGGCATTGTTGTGTTGCGAGAGAAAGATTGTCTTCTCTGGCCTGACTGTGGAAGTTCGATCCTTCAGCTTAGTCAGCGTTGTGATGTAGGTAGTGATCAGAGTTGATGGGTTGTCTGAGTTCCAGGAAATCCAGAAGGATCACCTCTTTCCTACCCAAAAAGGCAGTGCACATCGTTTTACCTTGAACTACTTCTTCTTTGGGGTTTTCACATGTCACCACTCCATGGACTGCTGTTTTGACTCTCGCTAGTAGTGGTGACACCACATCTCATCTTTCCATCATAATGGTGGAAAGTGTCCGTCCAGGAAACTGTCACATTTAGCCTTGTATTGCTTCGATAGGTCCTGACAAACTTGCATACCGTGTTCTTTCAGCTCCTGTGTGAGCATTTTTGGGAACCACCTGACTCAAACTTTGCAATATTTCAATGTTGGTACCATCATTTCTAATGCACTGAAGCAAATATTCAGCTATGTATGCAGTTCCCTTGCCATAATCTGCTGATTCGTGTAGATGAGTTGATTGAGATACACTTCATTTTGTGTTACGATAAGTTGTGCATGGCCACTCAGAACATAGCTTGTCTTTCACATTTCTGATGCCACTGCTGAAATACATTACCCACCACCTCGGTGTGCACACATCTACTGTTTGGTCTCCATAAACATTCAACAACTGTCAATAAGTGTTGATGGATGCAATTTTTTTCAACATGGTGAAACTCAATGCCACACCTCTGCTTAATGCACACTGCTGACATCAGTTGCACAGCAACAAAATGTAATGGAGTTTTGGTGGGAAGGTTCAACTTCTACTGCCATACCATCAGTATTTGCCTCTGATGTCATGGGCCAACATAATGAAATTGGAGGCACTAATTTCAGAGCAACCCTGGTAACATGAACAAAACAGCAGAATAAAAATGGTGATTAACATTGTTCCATAATACTTTCCAGTATAAAAGTGAAATCATATTCATCCAGTCAGAGTAGAATGATTTGTATAGAATTAAGTGACAAAAGCACAGACGTTTAGGACTTGTTTGGAATAATATCAGAAAGTGGATTACTGAAGTTAAATTAACTAAGATTAAAGAAAAAATGAAAAGAAAAATATTTGCTAAAGCAAATATATGAATGCAATAAATTAATGTATACAAGTAAAATACAGGTGGAGATTACCAGCTGTGATATTTCTGCATGCCCTGGTGCATTTTAGCAATCCAGTCTCAGACTGAAGACAGTCAGTGATGCCTTAACAACAGAAATGGGTTGGTATATTGTCACATGGCTCTGCCTATGAAAGTCCATCAGTTGTGACATCTACTCAGTACCATTTGCATGGTGCCGTTTTAGATGTTGCAGCCACCAAAGGTCACAGCCTGATGAGATTAAACACAATTGGGAACTGCAGAAAAGATTTTTTATGAAAGCAACTGTCTGTGCTGCTCCCAAACTTACTCATAAGAAAATTCATCTTTCAGGACTGTAACATCAGAAAGCACATGTTCTGGAAGTCACATGAATGCAGTCTTTCATGCTTGTGTTTCCAATGGCCTTCCAACTAGCAAGTTTCTTTTTTTAATATTTTTGGCTGACTCTGCCACTGATTTTCATTATGTGTGTCCCTATTACTACCGTATAATCTGAACATAAAAAACATGGTGCTGTAACAAATGACTTCACAGCATTGACAGTTATAGCAGGATCATTTCAAGGCTGATGAAAAATTTCCCAGAGAGATCTCAGGTCAGGTTTACATAAGCTAAACAGGAAATGATTGCCACCATTCACATTAAGTCCTAAATGTTTTGTGTAACTTCATCTACATTTTATGTTCCTGCACGTCTCTATCTTTTTCAGCTGATGAAATTCCACACTTCCTTAGATTAGAGAAATAAGTTTATGTTTCATGGTTTGTTGTTCTCACTAAGCTTTACAAGGTTTGGGAATTTTAAATGTATTATTTTATAGAAGTTTCTGATCGTTTGAATTTTACATACTTTGTAAATTCTTATGATACCTAGGGGTTTGTTATTGCTTTTTCCCAATGGACTACTAATGGAAGTTAGCCTGTCTAGCCCATGTGCTAGATGTTGTTAGGATAAAACTGCCTTTGACTTTCACACCTCTCAGGGGACGAGTAATTGTTGTGTTCAAACAGCCTGTAATTGTGATCCCGCTGGCTTTCTCAGTACGCTTCTGGCTATTAGAATCATTAAACAACTCAGCACCTGTTAACAGCATTGTAAATATTCAACCCTGCTTGTGTGCAGGTTGAGTCCAATATAGGAAAAGGCTTACAGAGCCCAGCCTCATAAATTAGAGCTTCTGACAAGTCAATTATTGTGAAACTGGGCTTCACTGTGAAATAAATGAAATGGTGTGCTGATAAAAAGGTAGGCTGTCTGTTTATAGGAAAGGGAAAATAATGACTAGATGATTCAATGCACTGAGCATGAAACTGCATTGTTTTTATTCTTTATCTGTAATTAAATAGTTAGGTAATATAGCTTCCTAGAGGAACTTAGATACAAAGCAGTTTTATATTTGGAGCATACCAACATGCAAAATCCTATTTGCTTTTATTCCAGCGCATTCAAAATACCATCTAATGTCTGTGCAATATCTCTGTTTTTGCTAATGATTTTAACATGGTTTTTCTAGATGAATGGCTCTGATTTTTATTAAGGGAAATTGTGCTGAATGACCAAGAAGCTTCTGTGGGTACACTCAAAATTATATTTACCCTGTTATAGACAGTAGTTAAAACACACCGATTCCACTTCACTCAAGATTACAAATAATTTAAGATTTTTCTTCACATTGTTTTGTTTGCACTAGGCAGCTGGATATTTACATCTGGCAACAATTTACCAAAAATCAGCAAATTTTAGATTAATGCAGTTTTGAAAGGTTTTATAATGCATTCTATCATTAAGTCTTCAGTGTTCAGTATTGAGAATTAGACTACAAGATAAAATCTTCTTGAATTAGTGTCTGAAATTACAATCGTAACAAATCATTTCATTGTATTGCCCATATCTCTTCCCTAATTTTATCAGTGTTCATCATCAGTGTTGTGATACTGCAAATAATAGTGCTGAAACAATACAGTGGAAGTCTAAAATACTGTGACAACAAAGTGCCTTAATTAGTAATTTAAGTAGTGCTAGATTCAATTTGGAGAAAAATACGAATGAATCTTCAGTGGTTTACATCTATAAAACAAAATCTCTTCACATTCATAAACAATGTATGTAGTTAATTTGCTTGGATTGTTTTCAGAAGGTAGACAAAATGATACAGAGTAATTTCTATTAATAAACAGAGTTTGTTATGTTTTTTGCTAAAATGTCAGGGGGAGAAAAGCTGCAAGTGACCTTTTTATGTCATTGCTCTTTTACTTCAGAAGATTTCATGACTCTCATGA